>NC_060130.1:928991804-929317117 GCF_021461395.2 Schistocerca americana
ACAAGTCAGCACTAGGAAATATTTCTATCTGCCGCGACCACGCGCAAACCGCTCCGCACTCTCCGAGTCCCACTCCCGCGACTCGCGTCCGTCACCCCGTCGCATCCAGGACTCCACCTCCTGTGTGACCATCCCTCGTGCCGCACTCTTCCGAACTGCCCCCGTGTCCTCTCTCGAAACGATCCTCCTCCCCCACTTCCATACAGTCTCACCATTAACGAGCGCTGTGATTGGCTAGAGCGCTCCCTCCATGTCTCCACGGCAACGTACACTCACAGGTATATTTAAACACATACGAAATACTGGATTAACATTTAAACACTTGAAATTAAATAAGTATTCCTACGGCTGGACCATAAACACGCTCTAACACATGTTATTAAGTACATAAACAAATGAAATAGACATATGTCAAAGTAGTAGAACAAAAGATAGGCTAGTAGCCTAATGTCTCTGTGCTTTCTAAAACACAGTAAATATTTGATCAATTTCTTCATGAATAGAATATAGCGGATATAAACAAAGACATTGACGAATAAATATATTTATAAGCATGCTGCTACCGTTTATTCGTGCAACTGCGGAGTACTTATGGCCTGACGCGATTCACAGTAACTGGCCACTTTGACCTTCAATAACTCATATACTATTCAAGTTACATGCCTGTAATTTGACCAACTTAGGTTTATCCTAATAGCTTTCTAAAAACACGTCGATCGACCAAATCGGATAAAGCGTTTAAATTTGAAAAATTCGTTGCTGGATGTTACTTGTATAATTTACCATCAGATAGTAAACTTTAAACCAATAAAGATATTGAAAATCTGATATCACCACCAGAATTGTCAGGCAAATAATGGTAATGTACATGTTTCTTTTCGAGGTATTTTGATTCATCTGGCTACTATTAATTTCTATACGAACTGTGAAATGTCTGCCTTTAAGGTTTCACGAAGTCCGCCATCTTTGGCACTGCCGGCATAGACATCTCCTTCATCGACACAAAGCACCGTCCTCGTCACAGCAGAATTCCCAGCCACGCGACTGGACCCCTCTTGCTATGGCCAAACTTCCGGGACCAGGTGGCTGCTGTCGGGCCGTGACTTTGACGAGTGTCCTGTGTGGTCGCCTCAACTCCGAACATATAATACAGGGCTATTACAAATGATTGAAGCGATTTCATAAATTCACTGTAGCTCCATTCATTGACATATGGTCACGACACACTACAGATACGTAGAAAAACTCATAAAGTTTTGTTCGGCTGAAGCCGCACTTCAGGTTTCTGCCGCCAGAGCGCTTGAGAGCGCAGTGAGACAAAATGGCGACAGGAGCCGAGAAAGCGTATGTCGTGCTTGAAATGCACTCACATCAGTCTGTCATAACAGTGCAACGACATTTCAGGACGAAGTTCAACAAAGATCCACCAACTGCTAACTCCATTCGGCGATGGGATGCGCTGTTTAAAGCTTCTGGATGCCTCTGTAAGGGGAAATCAACGGGTCGGCCTGCAGTGAGCGAAGAAACGGTTGAACGCGTGCGGGCAAGTTTCACGCGTAGCCCGCGGAAGTCGACGAATAAAGCAAGCAGGGAGCTAAACGTACCACAGCCGACGCTTTGGAAAATCTTACGGAAAAGGCTAAAGCAGAAGCCTTACCGTTTACAATTGCTACAAGCCCTGACACCCGATGACAAAGTCAAACGCTTTGAATTTTCGGCGCGGTTGCAACAGCTCATGGAAGAGGATGCGTTCAGTGCGAAACTTGTTTTCAGTGATGAAGCAACATTTTTTCTTAATGGTGAAGTGAACAGACACAATGTGCGAATCTGGGCGGTAGAGAATCCTCACGCATTCGTGCAGCAAATTCGCAATTCACCAAAAGTTAACATGTTTTGTGCAATCTCACGGTTTAAAGTTTACGACCCCTTTTTCTTCTGCAAAAAAAACGTTACAGGACACGTGTATCTGGACATGCTGGAAAATTGGCTCATGCCACAACTGGAGACCGACAGCGCCGACTTCATCTTTCAACAGGATGGTGCTCCACCGCACTTCCATCATGATGTTCGGCATTTCTTAAACAGGAGATTGGAAAACCAATGGATCGGTCGTGGTGGAGATCATGATCAGCAATTCATGTCATGGCCTCCACGCTCTCCCGACTTAACCCCATGCGATTTCTTTCTGTGGGGTTATGTGAAAGATTCAGTGTTTAAACCTTCTCTACCAAGAAACGTGCCAGAACTGCCCGCTCGCATCAACGATGCTTTCGAACTCATTGATGGGGACATGCTGCGCCGAGTGTGGGAGGAACTTGATTATCGGCTTGATGTCTGCCGAATCACTAAAGGGGCACATATCGAACATTTGTGAATGCCTAAAAAAACTTTTTGAGTTTGTGTATGTGTGTGCAAAGCATTGTGAAAATATCTCAAATAATAAAGTTATTGTAGAGCTGTGAAATCGCTTCAATCATTTGTAATAACCCTGTATTTCCAGGGCGCCACAACTCGCTCGTTACCTCACAGGATACAGTACTGCTAAAGCTAGAATACGATTACCAACCGAAGACTGAGTTCATCCCCAAACTGAGGCGTATTAATAATACGGAAGCTAGTGGAGACAATATTTCCTTGCCTTCCTCCAGCGACCACTGGTAGCCGTACACTCAAATGTATACAACACTGTGAATCCTTTGAACGATACAATTACGATCTCCTCCTGAACTAATAAATCTTCGTTTACAACTAATTAAAATTTGTAGAAATAACAGAAAATATAGATCACAAGCTTACGCTTAAACTACTAAGCTAGCCTTCTGTAATGGGTGGGGCTGCTATTGAAGTGACACGCGTGGTAGCACATTTGGCTAAAGACATACGATAGCCGTCCTTATTACTAGGTATGGTGTTTAGAGACAAAATAAATTTTCATGACATTCGAAATAATACTTACGAGGAACTGATTAAGAAAATCTTTTTCAAAGCGTGAAATCGCCAATGAATTTGACTTCTGTGGCAAAGGAAGTCTCTCCACCTTGTTTGGCACTTCCTCTCCTCTTGCTTTGACAGCAGGTTCTTAGTTGCGTCAAGGCGATATTTCACAGCTGAAGGAGTTTGATAAATGTCGCATTCTTCCACTTGATGAAGATGGATACTCTATCAGCCCCATTTCGCGAGCCCTAGGATACAGAGAATCTATGATTCGTCTCTGGGAGAAGAGGATGGTGGATGATGGCCATGTCAAACATCGTCATTGCTCTCGACATCCACTAACTACCGCTGAGGATCAAGACATTAGTGTACTCCACTGCAGTGATGAAGACCCTTTCAGGACGACCACAGAAATTAGGGACATCCTTCAGCTAAGCGTGAGCGTGTCGGCAATACGTCGTCGCCTCATCGAGAGAAGAAAATCAGCGGCTAAGGAAATGCCGAAAGAGCAACATAATTCTGCCAGATTAAACTTCGCACTGGCATACAGAAGGAAGCGGCTGTCGTACTGGCACCAAGTTATACACTGCCGGAAAAAATCACTACACCTGGAAAGACTTTGCCCATTTTGATCCGATGAAAGCATATGCCACCTACGGGATAGCAGATATAGTGATAATGGTTTCAACGTCACCTGCCAAAAAATAGCGTAGTGATATAGCTACCAGATCGTTATTTGTGTCCATCATTTTATAGCGAATGCTCACAATCGGAAGGGTCAGTGTGGTGCAAACATGTGAAGCAAGCAGGTAACCATTCCACGGAGATGCAGTCGTGCTTCCTACAGCCAATTGATCGACTTAGAAAGGTGTCAAATTGTGGCTTTCCGAATGGCGGGTGGTCCTTTCGGAGAACTTCCACACAAACTGGACGTCATGCATCAGTTTTGCAGCAGTGCGAACATTCTCACACCTGTAGACAAGATCCTGCACGTTCATGCTGAGCAGATGCCGGATCGTCATTTTGGAAGGGCAGCAGTGCGAGATCGTACAGCTACCATAGCACAGATAAGAAGGCTTGTAAGACCAGACATATCAACACGAACTGTTACGATCCGGTTATTAACAGTGGGAGTACAGGCACGCACACCTCTTTTTCCACTCACGCCACAGCATCGACGTTCATGGCGCGACTGGTGCCGACAGATCACTTGGAAGACATAATGGCGCGCCGTGATCTTCAGCGATGGAAGCAGTTTCTGCCTGCACGCAAACGATGGTCATTTGCACGTACGACGTGGAGCTGATGGGTGCCGCCTCGTAGAGTGCATTCGTCCAAGATACACTGGCCCCACCCAGGCCTTATGGTCTGCGGTCTGGGGTGCGATATGCAACAACTCTCTTTCACCTTTCGTGTTTTTGGAGGAGGTGCTAACCAGCTCTAGGTATGTGCAGAATGTTGTTAGACCCGTTATTTTGCCTTCTTGCAACAGGAAGGTGATGTGTTGTTCCAGCAGGATAATGCTCGCCCACACACTGCCCGTGGATCTCAACGTGATCTGCAAGACGTGCAACTACTTCCCTACTTGTCTACTTCTGGACTTGTCTCCAATCGAGCCCATGTGTGACATGATGGGACGAAAAGCGACTCGTGCGACTCGTCAACGAGCAGGAGTAGAGCAATGTATCTCAGGACAGTATTTGTCATCTGTACAGTCAACTGGATGTCAGAGTCAGCGCCTGCACTGCGGCCCGTGGAGGCTACACCACTTACTAAAATGGGTGTTTCATCATGGCTCAATACTTGGTACCTCAGAACAGCTTGTGTTATTGAGCTGTAATCATTTCACGTACTCCTTGTGCACTGTTACAACAATAAATCTTGAGTGAACTGGAAATCTCTGAAAGGGTGTACTAATTTTTTTGGGCAGTGTATGTACCGACGAGAATGTATTTTCTACTGCACAAAATGGTTCGGTTCATGTGTATCGTCCAAATGGAGAGAGATTCGATAGCAAAGGACTAGCAGAGACAAAGGTGTAACCGAATTTTTGTCACAGTTTTCGGATAGATATCAGCTAATAGTTGAAGTGTCTTGTGGTAACAGTACAGTACGCTTTCTAGCGACTACTTCTAAAAAGTACTGGAGAACATGATGCTTCATTCTGTTCGTCACATATTATCTGGAAGCAGAATACTCTTCCAATATGGTCGTTTTCCTAGTCCACAGAGCGAGCTATGTAAAACACTGGTTTGAAATGAACGGAGACGTTGATCTGTTGAACTAGCCTCCCAGAGGTGTTGATCGAAATCTTACAGAGCACATGTGGGCAAAGATGGAGAAAATTATTAGGAGTAGAAAACATGCAGTAACAGCCAAGGCTGCACTGTTCGAAGCAGTTCATGATGCGTGGGAAGAAATATCGCAGAATAACAGATTCATCCGGAATCTTGTGGCCTCTGTTCCCCAGTGGCTAAATCCTGTTGTAGAGGAGGATGCAAACTGGACACGGTACTGAACCTGTTGTGTTGTTAGGGATATTATTTAAGACAAATGAATGTTTTATTTTCTGTTCCATTACTTTTCTGGAACATTTACGCTGTGTTGTGGTCTTCACTCCGAAGAATGAGTTGACGCAGCTCATGCTACTCTATCCTGTGCAACCCTCTTCACCTCCAAATAACTATTGCGACTTACATCCTTCTGAATCTACTGACTATAGTCATCTCTTGGTCTCCCTCTACGTCTTCTCCCATTTCTATAATACTGCCTTCAAGTACATCTCCTTTGTATAGACTCTCTATATACTCCTTCCACCTTCCAGCTTTCGCTTGTCTGTTTAGTACTGGTTTTCCATCTGAGCTCTTGATGTTCATACATGTGCTCCTCTTTTCACCAAAGACCTCTTTAATTTTTCTGTAGGTGGTATCTGTCTTTCCCTAGTGATACATGCTTCTAAATTTGTACATTTTCCCTCTAATCGTACATGAATAGACATTTTTCAATTCCAGTCGATTTCATTTTTGGACGTTTGTATACACTTTTACCTACTTCATTTGCTGCATTTTTAAATTTTCTCCTTCCTTGAATTAAATTCAATATCTTTTGTGTTATCCAAGGATTTCTACCAGGCCTTGTCATTTTACTTATTTGATCCTCTGCTGCCTCCACTATTCCATCTCTCAAAGCTACCCAATCGTCTTCTCCTGTATTCCTTTCCCCTGTCCTAGTCAGTTGCTGCCTAATGCTCCATCTCAAACTCTCAATAACCTCTGGTTCTTTAAACTTATCCAGGTCACATCTCCTTAATTTCCGACCTTTTTGCAAATTCTTCAGTTTTAATCTACAGCTCACAATCCATAAATTAGGTCAGAGGCCACACCTGCCCCTGGAAATGTATTATAGTTTAAAATCTGGTTCGTAAATCTCTGTCTTACCATTATACAACCAGTCTGAAGCTTTCCAGTGTATTCCGGTCTCATCCACGTATACATCCTTCTTTCATGATTCTTAAACCAAGTGTTAGCGATGAATGAATTATGCTCTGTGCCAAAGTCTACCATTCTTTCATTCTTTTTCACCTTCTGTCAGACAGTTTCCTTTTCCATTCTTTTCACCTAGTTCATATACACCTCCTTATATTTCTTCTCTTCCTCTTGCTACTACCGAATTCCAGTCACCCATTGCAATTAAATTTTCCTCTCCCTTAACTGTCGAATAATTTCTCTTATTCCATCACACATTCTTTCAATCTCTTCATCATCTGCGGAGCTAGCTGACATATAAACTATTACTTTTGTGGTGGATGTGGGTTTCGTGTCGATCTTACGATAATGCGTTCATTATGCTGTCCATACTAGCTTACCCACATTTCTCTTTTCTTACTCATTATTAAGGCTACTCATGCATTACTCCTGTTCGATTTTACATTTATTATCCAGCGTTCACCTAACCAGAAGTCCTGTTCCTCCTGCCATCGAACTTCACTAACTCCCCCTGTATCTAAATACGATCATTCCTCAGCCCTTTTTAAATTTTATAACTTACTTGCTAGATTAAGGGATCTAACATTCGACGCTCCTATCCGTAGAAGTCCAGGTTCGTTTCTCCCGATTACAACATCCTCCTGAGTGCGATATTACAGTGCCTGTGTTGTTCATAAGTACGATGTGGTTTCTGGGACGTGGATGCATGTCCGGAGTAACATTGCACCGAACTTCTGGACAACACGGGCACTGCAATAGCGTATTTATTAGCCGACATCGGGCAGGCAACTTCCAATTAAAATGTTTCCTCTGTACGGGAATATACGTAATGAATGTACGAGTGGAGGCTGTAGACTTATGGTTGACGATGTATGAAGTTTGGGTCTGATCGTGAAGTATGCTTGGTTAGCCTCTGGCACCGGCACGGTAGCTCAGCGTGTTCGGTCAGAGGGTTAGCTGCCCTCTGTAATAAAAAAAGGTGAGTGGACGGATCAACGATAAACCTCAACAAGTGTCATGAGACGTCCGCATCGAACAAATGCAGCGAACAATGATGAACAAACGAGATCAACAAAAAAAAGTGCTTACGGTGGTTGACTGTGAAGCGGGCGAGCAGTGTTCAAACCTACCTTGCGCCAATTAAATAATGGTAAGGCGACCGATAGTGACAAGCAGGAAATCCCGGTTCGTGTCCCGGTCCGGCATAAAATTTCCTTGTCCTCATCCCATCATACAGCTGATGGTTGCGCATAAAACTGCGAATACATTTCATGTCTTCCTGACTAGTTACCGCCCGGAGATTCGAATGAGGGACTCTTACCTCCGGCATATTTTACGCAAGAGAATGCCATCGTCTTTTAACCATACACCAGAGTTGCAAGCCCTCGGGAAGAATTATGGCTGTAGTTTCCCTTTAGTTTCAACCGTTCACAGTACCAGCACAGTAAGGCCGTTTAGGTTAATGTTAAGAGGCCAGTCAATCAACCAGATTGTTGCCCCTTCAGCTACTGCCTCTCGGCAGGAACCACACGTTTGTCTGGCCTCTCAACACCCTTCCGTTGCGGTTGCACCTACGCTACTGCTCTTCTATCGCTGAGGCACGCAAGCCATGGGACCAAGAGCAAGGTCAATGGTTGAACAAAAGAAAAGTTCTTTTGTCTTAATCATTTTTAAAAAAAATGAAGGTGTAATGTAACTAAATCACAAATGTTTGGGCAACAGTCGCTAAAACGTTTATTTCAAAGAAGAAGAGAAGAATATACGTATAAGTTAGAGTAACACCAGTTCACTTTCCTCAATCGTTCACACAACTACGGATTTTAAATTATGTTACGTGCATGGAACAAGAAGACCGAGACCAATATGAAAACAACTGCTTTTCACTTGGTACATGACTTTACTACCGATCAAGGGATTGAAGAGAAACCATACAGTTTTCTTACGTCAAGAACAAGGTATCATATTCATTTGTGCTTTCTTTATTTACATGCAGGCAGGAAGCCAACGCTGACTGTAGCATAAAAGAGAGATCTTTTACTTTTCAAATACCAAACAGAAAGCGTAGTACACAAAGCGAAAAAGTGGTGAAAGGCCTGCGATGTACACGTAAAGTAGGGTGTTTGAATGCACTGATCAGTTACATAATAATGAATGCTGTCAACGCAACAATTGTCGTTGTCGTCCTAAACTATTAACTCTAGCAACGAATTGAAATATACGTAAGTGATACGATCCGAAACCACTACCTATAGAACAGTAATTTACCAATTTGACCACTACAACAGTCGAGAATTTCTGCAAGGTATGATACGGTGTGTGAGGTTACTCCTTTGGTTAAACACACAGAATAGCAAGAGGAACGTAGGCTGAATCACTATGTGAATCTAAATTTCACTTCTAAAGTATGCCACTTCGTAAAGATTTGACAAAAAACCAGGTCGCCGGCACCCCCCACAGCGGCTAAGACAGAATCGATTCTTAGGCGGCAATAAACATGACAACCCTCACAATGCTATGTCTGGCAATTTCCACAATCTGGCCAGTGACCACACCGTAAGATATGGACGTTAGTAGAAGAAATGTTATCATCTGCTAGAGCCATTCAGTGTCACGTCGGCTAGGGGATTTGGTGGTAAACTGGGCTGGGAAGCGTATTGAAGTATACTCAGTATACTCGTTGTAGTGCACTCCGCCTGTATACTAAAGTTATATATCTAACGGATGCAGAATCATAATTTCATATTTAATCACTACACTTAAGCAGTCTACTGCAAAAATGTTTTCGCGACAGAAATCTAGGTTGGGTGTCTCTGCTTGTGAATGCTTTCATGCTCCAGGATCCTCTCCCAACACAGTGGTCGTGGGCGCTGTCTGTGACCAACGGCTCCCTAGCCGCCCAGGTGATGTTCTGTGTGTCGCAGCGACTGCTTGCAATCTACGGCGTAAGCTGCTGCTCTTGTTTTGACCGGTATACATCCATAATTACTGTGTGAGTCTTCACTGAAAAAGACTATGATATAGCCGGTGAAAGCGGCGCAGCATGTCTTCGATGGAAACTGCTTTCAATTCCATGATCGGAGTTACGAAGAATATTAGCTGATTGAAAGCGACGCAGTGTGTATTCTACTATATTTTGTCAGATCTATTTGTTTTGAGGATGCCGAGTGTCGGAGGATGTGACAACTTAACAGCTGATAACGCAAGTACCGCGCGGGGTAGCCGCGTGGTCTCAGGCGTCTTGTCATGGTCCACGCGGCTTCCCCCGTCGGAGGTTCGAGTCCTCTCTCGGGCATGGGTGTATGTGTCGTCCTTAGTGTAAGTTAGTTTAAGTTAGATTGAGTAGTTCATAAGCTTAGGGACCGATGACCTCAGCAGTTTGGTCCAATAAGACCTTACCACAAATTAAAAAAAAAAACAAAAAACCGGAAATATCATAAAATTTCGACACACGAATTGCAAAAAAAAATGGTTCAAATGGCTCTGAGCACTATGGGACTTAACATCTATGGTCATCAGTCCCCTAGAACTTAGAACTACTTAAACCTAACTAACCTAAGGACATCACACAACACCGAGTCATCACGAAGCAGATAAAATCGCTGACCCCGCCGGGAATCGAACCCGGGAACCCGGGCGCGGGAAGCGAGAACGCTACCGCACGACCACGAGCTGCGGACCACAAATAGTAAAGTTATGCATGTGACAACGGGTCGTGTAACTAATCAAGTGAGAATCTGTGAAGCTTATGATCTACCACGATGATTAAAGGTATCAGAAAATGCAAATGAATTGTGCATCTATATTACGACGAATGTTTGTTGTAACGGAAGAAAAAGGTAAACTATTTGCTTAAATCATAATTGTGTAATACTTCATATGGTCACGACCGTTTTCGGCTGCTGAAGAACATATTCACATGTGAACTAGTTGGTTTCAATAGAATCAACGACGTTTGTCACCGAAATGCCATAACATTAAAATAGGTTAGGGCAATATATCTGCTCTTATAAAGAGCAAGGAACTAAAAAACCAACTTACTCAGACATCAGTAACCAATAATATACTCCCATATTTGGTATGTGCTCTCAAGTGTCATATACAGGTAGCATTCCAAGACACTCACCTTAGTGTGAAAACATGGGGATGGAAGTGGAAATGTAAGGACAATCGATGGACAAATTATTCGATATCACTCAGTAAGCAAATAGTATTTATAAGGAGAATGTATCTCTTCCGATGCAGATAAAATGTCTAAAGGTATGAACAAGGAGTAACCCTGCTACTCCATACGTTTTTCACCTACAGATTTAACACAGACAAATGCTGCACAACGTGTATATTGCTTCCATAACATTTGTCTGGGTTGAGGATTCCATAATTAACGAACAAAACCCAAATCACTGTCATTAATGATCACTTCAAGTGTTTTCAGAACTTCTCTTGTATTGTAACTCAGAAAACAGACCCTTCTGGTTTTTGCTGTGAGGTATTGTATCGACGCTGTGAGATGGCTTAAGATGCAGAACTTCTCTTGAGGTTCCGTTAGTGAATTTAGTTCTTGTCGTTTGCAGAGCGAATAAAGAAAACGAGAAAAAAATTATTAATGGCGAAATCTCTCCAGCTAGATCCGAACTGCCGTCTAATGTAACCTGTGCACCATTAAGCGAGCGCCTTACCGCCACGTCAACAGGAAACCGCTGCAGCAATCCTTTTTTCGTTACTGCCATTGTGCCTAAGGTAGACTGCTCGGAACAAGAAAGAAGAGAGCAGTCGTAGCTTAAGTACTGGATGTAGTGGACTGAACCGACAGCCAATCCACTAGGACGGGTAGCCGAAAGGCACGCGTTTAAACTCACGCAGGCTGGCGTGAGGTCTGAAACAGGATACGTAATGAATGCTATAAAGAAAAGTACGTAGCTTCTGGAATACTCAACATTAATCCATAATTGTATAACATCGCTCTTGATGATACATGCTTCATATAATAAATATCAATTGAATATTGCGCCTTGCTAGGTCGTAGCAATTGACTTAGCTGAAGGCTATGCTAACTATCTTCTCGGCAAATGAGAGAGTCTTCGTCAGTGTAGCATCGCTAGCAAAGTCGGCTGTACAACTGGGGCGAGTGCCAGTACGTCTCTCTAGACCTGCCGTGTGGTGGCGCTCGGTCTGCTATCACTGACAGTGGCGACACGCGGGTCCGACGTATACTAATGGACCGCGGCCGATTTAAAGGCTACCACCTAGCAAGTGTGGTGTCTGGCGGTGACACCACATTCCTCCCCCGCAAATCGGCGTACGGTTGTGTGATAAGGCTTCCGCCCGCCGTGGGGAGGACCCCATGTTGACGTATTCGACGAGGTGGGGAGCCTAACAACAGGCGAGGCTGTGCCACCCGCACCCTGCCATTCGGTCCGAGGGGAGCTAGGAAACGCCTGAAAACCTAGTCCAGGGTGCACGCCAACATGCGGTGTATGCGCCCTTAAAGAGACAGGAGGGACCGAAGATTCGACCTCCATCGCGTCGGGGTACCCGACGGGCGAATACGACATCTGGTCCGGAGCGGGCAAGAGTTCCAAGTCGGAGGACAGCTGGTCACGGGAAGCGATCGGCGGCGCGTGACCCAGGGAGGCGCCCGGCGGCTGCAGCGACGCGTCCACCGCGGGCAGCGCTGGCGGGAGGACCGGCGGCGGCGGTGGCGGCGCGTCGCCATGAGGCAAAATGGAAGGCAGCGTCGGTAACACCTGGGGATGAGGCGAGCCAGTAGATGGGTCCCCAGGGCGCTGACCGGATGGCACCGTCGCTGAAAGCAGACGGGGAGCGGCAGAACCCGTGCGACGACAGAGGCGCAGCTGATTGAGATGCCGACGCACCTCACCAGTGGCCCCCAAAACCAGATACATAGCGCGGCCGAGGCAGCGAAGAATGCGCCCTGCGAGCCAACGCCGTGAACCTCGATAGTTGCGATAGTATACAACGTCGCCTGGAGCAAAAGCAGGTGGCTGCAGCTGCACAGGAACCTGATGCGGCGGATGTAGCAAAGACATCAAGGTTCGATGAGGACGACCGTGGAGCAACTCAGCCGGCGAGCGACCATCTCGTGGCTGAGAGCGATACGAGGACAAAAAGAGCAATAACGCGTCCTCCCGAGAATGCGACTCTTTCAACGTCAACATCTGGGACTTGAAAGTCCGGACCAAACGATCAGCGGCACCGTTTGACTGAGGCGAAAACGGCGCAGATGTCAGATGTTGAATACCATTGGCCTTGCAGAATGACTGAAATTCTGCGGACATGAATTGTGGGCCATTGTCGGAAACAATAGTCCGTGGAAGACCTTCAATGCAAAAGATAGCGGATAACGCTTGGATGGTGGCAGATGACGTCGGGGAAGACATCCGGACAACAAAAGGAAAATTACTGAATGAATCGACCAGAACCAACCATCGAGCAGTCCAGAATGGACCAGCAAAGTCGATGTGTAAGCGTTGCCAAGGGGAAGTGGCTTGTGGCCATCCAAAGAATTTCCGCGGTGGTGCGGGTTGTTGTTCGGTACACGCCATGCAAGAAGAGCACATATTCGTAATTGCAGCATCGATTCCGAACCAAGTACAGTGCTGACGAGCAAGTTGTTTCGTTCGCACTATACCCCAATGTCCTTGGTGGAGAAGCCGTAAGACAGAGGACTGTAACGAACGTGGGACCACGAACCAGGACTGATCATTATCAGAACGCAACAGCAAAACACCACGTCGTACAAAAAGTCTCTCCTTGTGAGCAAAAAATCGGCGAACCAACGGATTCTCGATACGTGATTTTGACAAAGGCCATTGCGTAGCAACGAAACGCAAAACTGTAGCAAGGACAGGGTCAGCAGCTGTGGCTGTAGCTACACGACGAAAATCAATCGGAAACGATTCGACCACGTCATCGGTTTCCGAATCAATGAACATGCAAGCAAGTTCGGAGGAATCGAATGCTCTATCCTCAGCAACAGGCAAACGGGACAACGCATCAGCGTTTCCGTGCTTAGCAGTGGACCGATACAAGATATCGTAGCGGTACTGCGAGAGGAAAATAGACCAGCGAAGGAATTTCTGCGCTGTACGTGGAGGTACAGGCTTGTTCGGATGAAAAAGCGATGTCAAAGGTTTGTGGTCTGTGATGATTGTAAAGTGACGACCATACAAGAAATCATGAAACTTAGTAACACCAAATACGAGAGCCAAAGCTTCTTTCTCTATCTGGGAATAATTTCTTTGTGCAGACGAGAGCAATTTGGACGCAAAGGCAGTAGGACGATCATGCGATCCATCTTTGTGTGCAAGCACAGCACCGATCCCGAAATCTGATGCATCTACCATCAACAAAAGGGGTTTCTGGGGATCGAATGGCGTAAGGCAAGTACTGGAAAGCAACGCCGATTTCAACTGGCGAAAGGCGCGTTCGCATTCCGTCGTCCTGACGAACGGAACACCTTTACGGCGTAAGCGATGAAGCGGAGCTGAAATGGAAGAGGCATGGGGAACATAATGATGGTAATAATTTTTCCCAACACACTCTGTAGCTGCTTCAAATTCTGCGGCGAAGGCAAGTCCTGTATGGCACGGAGGTGCTCTGGACTCGGATGTATGCCTTTTGCATTGATTACATGTCCCAAATATGGTAAGTCACGAGCAAAAAACACACATTTGTCTTTCCGCAAGCGAAGACCATTTCGTCGCAAGACCTGAAATAATGTCCTGAGATTGGCTAAATGTTCTTCTTCCGTCTTTCCGGAGATCACAATATCGTCCAGATAGTTTGCTGCAGTAGGGACCGACGCACAAACAGTTTGCAGATATTGCTGAAACAATGCAGGGGCGGATGCACACTCGAATGGCAGTCTTTTGAATCGATACAAACCAAGATGCGTGTTAACCACCAAAACCCGCTGGGATTCGTCGTCCACCGGTATTTGCAAGTACGCATCTGCTAGGTCCAACTTCGAAAAATATTTACCCGGGCACAGTTTGTCAAAAAGATCTTCCGGGCGGGGTAAAGGAAAAGTTGCAATCACTAGTTGTGGATACACTGTAGCTTTGAAGTCCACACAAAGTCTCAATTTTCCGGAAGGTTTGTGCAAAATTACTAAGGGTGAAGCCCAGAGAGAAGCCTGCACACGTTCAATTACACCTTGCGATTCCAAATCGTGTAATGTTCTTGCGACCTCATCACGCAATGCGTGGGGAACATTGCGCGCTCTGAAAAATTTCGGTTGCGCGTTTACTTTCAGTTCCAAATGTGCTTTATAGTTCTTAGCGCAACCAAGGCCCGGTGCAAAAATGTCTGCAAATTCTTCACATAGACGAGAAACACTAGCTGAAGGCACAGTCTGGTTCACTGATAGGACCTGATTGACTATAGACAAGTTAAACAACTGAAATAAATCGAAACCAAACAAGTTCACTGCAGAAGAAGAACGAAGGACGTAAAATGACACAAGTTTTGTTTGTCCCTTGTACGTTGCAAGAAGGCTGCACTGTCCTAACACAGAGATATGCTGTCCTGAATAACTATGTAACTTAACATTTGCGGCACGCAACGGAGGTGTGCTCAGTTATTTGTACGTGTCTTTATTGATCTATGAAACTGCAGCTCCGGTATCGAGCCGGAATGGGATCACGTTGCCATTAATGTCCAAGTCTACAAAAAATTTATTGTCCCGCTGACGACAAGAGCGACTGTTTTGTGCAACGTGAACAGACACTGGTACAGAATCACTTGCGACGTGACGTGAGTTCCGTCGACGTCGATGCACACTGTTTGTGCGTCGAACACAGTCACTGGTAGAGAGAGTGGCACTGGGCGGAGTGGAATTAACTACATGAATTTCCATGGGCGAAGGTTCACGAGCCTGAGTATTCTTGGTTCGATTCCGACGCGAAGCATAGGGCCTGGAATGGTTTTTAGTGTCCGATCTGAGCTTTTTCTGGCAAACACTCTGAACATGTCCTTTTTTATTACAGAAAAAGCAAATAGCCTGGCGTGACGGGCAATTCTCACGCGAATGTCTAGTAGTACACCGCGAGCATGATTTCACTGCATTTGCATGCTTGCGCGGCACACGTGGCTGCACGGACGTGCGCGAGGGCTGTTTACCGTTCCGTGCAGCTCGCCTGGTGGGCCGGTTAATGTGACACACAGCTGGTGAAGTTTCAAATGATTCCTGAGCAAAGTCAAGTGTGTCTTGCCTATCCAATATGTCTATCACTTGTTGAAGGGAGGGATTGACTAGTTTCAAAATCTATTCCCGTATACGAACATAAGAAACGTTCTGTGCAATTGCATCACGCACCATAGTATCTGAATAAGGGAGTCCACATCCACACTCGAAAGCACAATCCCTAGTAAGGCCTTGCAAAGTTGCAACCCACTCCCGATTAGTTTGACCGGCCGTACGTTTTGTACGAAAGAACGTATTCCGTTTTGCAACTACATTGACTGATTCTTTGAAATATGCATCTAATGCAGACAAAATTTCGTCGTAGGACAGAGTTGCTACGTCGCGTCGTTGAAATAATTTCACTATCACACGGTACGTCTGCACCCCTACACACGACAATAAGTGAGGCTGCCGCTCGTTACCTTGAATTCTGTAGGCGGCGAGATGAAATCCAAATTGGCGTGACCACTCCGTCCAGCTTTCCATTGCCGCATTAAACTGACGAAAAGGTGGTGCAGCTGCGTGGTGTGGGTTCGGTAGCTGTGAAGCGGCGGCTGCTGCATCGTTTTGCATCGCACGTTGACCCTGGACGAGCTGTCCAAGGGCATCCAATAAGGCCTGCGTCTGCTGATTCTGCAAGCGATAAAATTCGGACAGTACATCTGGAGATTGTGGCGAAGCCATGACACAAGTAAATTAATTATATATAAAGGAGACCGTTTGTATCCGAGTCGACAACTGTAGTGGCGTGGCTAGACAGCCAATCCACTAGGACGGGTAGCCGAAAGGCACGCGTTTAAACTCACGCAGGCTGGCGTGAGGTCTGAAACAGGATACGTAATGAATGCTATAAAGAAAAGTACGTAGCTTCTGGAATACTTAACTTTAATCCATAATTGTATAACATCGCTCTTCATGATACATGCTTCATATAATAAATATCAGTTGAATACGGCGCCTTGCTAGGTCGTAGCAATTGACTTAGCTGAAGGCTATGCTAACTATCTTCTCGGCAAACGAGAGAGTCTTCGTCAGTGTAGCATCGCTAGCAAAGTCGGCTGTACAACTGGGGCGAGTGCCAGTACGTCTCTCTAGACCTGCCGTGTGGTGGCGCTCGGTCTGCTATCACTGACAGTGGCGACGCGCGGGTCCGACGTATACTAATGGACCGTGGCCGATTTAAAGGCTACCACCTAGCAAGTGTGGTTTCTGGCGGTGACACCACACTGGACATCCATCCTGCGGATAAACAATGAATTTTACATGCTCATTGACACATCGCAAATGCAAATCGTTTGGAATATTTAATCGCGATAACAAGAAGGTATAACGGGAATGTAAACGGATAGCTCAGTGACCCGGGAGTAAGTAGAAGACTACAGAATCGTCAGTCCCTTCGTGCTATGTTGTCAATTCCCGTCTACACTAGATTAAAAATTATCCAAAGTGCTCGAGTCATGGGCGCCAATACGATAGTTTGTGGGGTGGAGGGGGAGATAGACCAGGGGTATTATGTATGTCTAATATTTTGCAAGACGAATGTTGACATGAAAGTAACCATGAAAATGTTCCAGCTCCGACTCTGTTAAAAACCTGTTTAATACCGGCTTCTAAGCCATTTTTGTAAGTCATTTTTCCCCTTCCGTGAGAGGTAAAGGTAGCGGAGCTGTCCGCGCCCCCCCCCTCCCCCGCCCCCCTCCATACCTTTGCCAGCGGGTATGGGCACCCTTCGCTCTAGTGACTAGGTTCAGAGACTAAATTTTAGATAGGAATATCCCTCTCAACCATTATGCAACCTACACCTCAAATTAAGAACAGGGGAACTTTTAGATAGGTTGAAACGTCCCCTTTGAACAATTATACATGACTGTGCTTAAACTAACACACAATATTTTTTAGCGCAACGCAATCTGACTTTCAATAATCCCTACAAAAGAATGGCCCTGACTAACATTAACCTATACCTTTCACAAATCACTTACCTCACAAAAATCTTCGTTACTCGAACTACTGCAATACAGCGAGCGCCACTATTGCCAGCTAAATAAAATATTCAAACTACGGTAGGCACTAACTACTGATAGGCATAGTTAGCAAATGAAAGATTGTGATAGAGAACAAACAATGTATTTACCTTAATAGTCATAATATATATAGCAGTTCATGACATCCAGTCTTACAAATTTCAAAACTCTGCCATCTCTCTCCCCACATCCACCACTGCTGGCGGCTCACCTCCAACTGCGCAACGCTACGCGCTGTTAACATCCAGCTGCCCAACACTACAATGGCAGACTACAATGCAAACTAGCCACAGACTGCACACAGCACAGCCAGTGATTTTCATACAGAGCGCTACGTGGCGTTACCAATAAGAAAACCTAAACAGCCTACTTACATAGCCCCCATGCTCCCCACAAAAAATTTTACAAATTGTTTTGGGCACTGGCCAATACAGATTTGAAAAAATTTTTCATAGCTACAATAACAAAGATATCAAATGCACACACTTATTGATACGATGTTGGTCATAAGCTAAAATTTTCTCACAGTCCATAAAGACAGTCCTGATCATTCATCACAGTAAAATAGCAGTGCTTTTCTCAAAGTCAGAGCAGTAAAAGAAAATGCACAGGGAAGTAGTGGATTTCCATGCAGTCTTGAAGAAGTAGTGTTGTCCTTCCAACGGAAAGACAGTGCTGACTCTCGACATGGAGACAGGTAATGGTCCACAACAGAGGAAACCCACAGCAGAGTCATTCGACGTTTTGAAGAATATTGGTAGGTAGGTCATCACAGAGTAGACCCACTGTAGTCCTGGTAGAGATTACGATATTGGTGGTTCACCAGAGGTGCAGACCCACTGCAGTCCTTGTAGAAATAATGGTACTGGTGAGTCAGCAAAGGTGTAGACCCACTGTAGTCCTTGTAGAAATAATGGTATTGCTGGGTCATCATAGATGCAGACCCACTGTAGTCCTTGTAGAGATGGCCAGCAGCCATCTGTTGTGACTGTGTGCCCGCATCTCGTGGTCGTGCGGTAGCGTTCTCGCTTCCCACGCCCGAGTTCCCGGGTTCGATTCCCGGCGGGGTCAGGGATTTTCTCTGCCTCGTGATGGCTGGGTGTTGTGTGCTGTCCTTAGGTTAGTTAGGTTTAAGTAGTTCTAAGTTCTAGGGGACTTATGACCACAGCAGTTGAGTCCCATAGTGCTCAGAGCCATTTGAACCATTTTTGTTGTGACTGTGCAGGTACACAATCACCATTGAAGAGTCTTGCGGATAATATAGCAAGTCCATAACCACCACTTGTGCACTCACAAAGTGTTTGGAATTGTCCTTAGAACCAGCGATGCTATTATCCAGTCCCTTGCTGAATTATTAACACACGTGCAAACACTAACAGTCGCTACTTCTCACATATTGTCCATATACTATGATCAACAGAAACGTGTGCAGTGAAATGGAACTTACAAGTTAATAATATGATGAACTGGTGTCAATTACAATTTTATAACATAAGAATACAATTACAAAGGTACAAAATACATCATTAAAGAACATAACAATACAGATAACATTTGTAGTACAAGCTTTACAAAAGAATCGAAATAACATATACATCACTGTTACAGGAATTATGACATGAGTACATACATAAAAGATCAGAATAACTTTCGAAACATCAACAGCATTAAAACAAAACAGAATAAATAATGTCTAAACATCTTTACAATGAAAATAACATATTATCAGAAAAATTCTACAACGTAACTCTCATCAGATAAACACATAAAGACAGGAAGAACACAAATACCCAAGGGTACACAAACACATAGTGGGATAACACAAGGAAAGGACAGGGTTTGTTTTACTGCAGTATTTTGCAAACAAAACTTTCTTTACTTCTCGGAGATCTCCCTATGTATACCTGCTTTCTGTACTTATATGTTCACACATTTCTTACCTCATTATTTATTTTCGATTATCTTACCTCATCATTTATTTCCAAGAAAATCCTACCTAAACCTGTTGTCCCTAAACCCTACTTTTTTGTTCACATCCTCTTTCAAAATACTTTTTAGGCCAAACCATTTTCTTATAGCTTCTCAATGCATTTCTTCCAATTCATCACAACTCGTTCTCTTATATAGCTCAGTTGCTAAACTAAGGGACGAGACAATGCAGCAGCACAAAACAATTAATACAAACAGTAATGAAAAAAAAATTCAAATTGGCAAAGCAAGCAGCATAAATTAGCAAAGCAAATGCAATATTACAACTAATATAAGGCAATGTGCAGCAAACAAGAAAAATAAATCCATAGTAAAACTGGCTTAACAGAGTAATATTCAGTAGCGCTATGCTTGGCAAACAGCAGCAGATAATGCAATAACTTATATCAAAATATGACAAAGCTCAAGCAGAAAGAATATTACACTAAAAATGGCCATGTCTAATACCTATGTCACATCTTAACACTAGAGTGATGCATCACCTTTACTTACTGTACCAAAAATGTACCAAGTCATTGAAAAAAATTATCTATGCACTTCCTGTGAAGGGAAATGTCTCTTTGTGCTCCCTCGTTTTTTTTTTTTTTTGGAAGTAGATCATTAAATTATTTATTTACTGGATCTGTAGGCATAAAATATCTATATTAGTACATCTATAAAATTTTATTTTAACCAATGCTGCAGCGCAGCTAGAAACTAGATATTAAACAAAATAGGCAAAGCAAGGTGTGAAACGTCATTCACTAGCCATATGGCATTTCATAATGCAGTAAACAATCTTTCAACTAGCAAGACAATAGATGTGAAATGTTTCTCAACATTTCATAAGGCATTTTAGTAAATGTCATAAATTACGAGCTCCAGAGTGTAATCATGTTTTCAAGTTTGAGCGTGTCGTATTTGCGATGCTTTCCATAAAGAACTGTCAATAGCGAGGTTAATAGTCTCTCTTTTTTTTCTCCACCTGTGCCTCTGAAAGGCACACATTAATGGCTTTTTTCCAGGCATCTGTCGCACAGCTGGGTGCCCACGACGCATTACGTGAAGGTGGTCACTTAACTTTCTTGCCGAAAACTTTACGACAGCAGTTTCCACTACAGTGACAGTCTCATATAAAAATATTTGACAGGTCAAGAATTTGCGTTACAAATCTGTAGAAACAAATTCCTATTGATATAACAGTGTCCAAAAATTTATCGTCGGCATTGTAATACATTCACGCATTTACATACATTTCATAACTCTTTAAAGTACGATTCTTGGTTTCCAACAACCTTTTTCACAAACCAGAGTCCCTAACCACTACTCATTATTCCTTACCTTATTCGTCGGCACTTCTTCAATATTTCATCGTAACAGATACGTAGCATAATCAAATAACTCATATAGCATCAGCTCATTGATCATGAACATACTGCAACAGCATAATACACATAGTCATCGTAATAATAACATCATAACACCTTAGTCAACTCTCAAAATCGTTGTAGCTTCCTCCAATAATTTCAAAACCTAAAAAAAATTCTTTACTCGTGTCAAAAGTGTCATCTGCCTCAAACATACTTTAAAAATCATGATCCCATACCAAATACATCATTCAAAGCTCTCATAGTATCACAATGGTTCTGAAAAAATATGAAGAGTTCACAAAGTACATACAAAATACAGTTTCATAAGTGTGAAGTTATCCAACTGCGTAATTGCATAAACATCTGTCACTGATGTAGTAAAAAAAAAAATTGTTTCTCTGTTAAATAATCAGGTAGCTGGGTAACTCTGTGTTGGAGAAATATGGTACCGATGTGTAAAGTTGTATAAGCAAATACCATATTAGCTAGGGCTCCTTGTACTTGCCACACACATGGTACACAAAGTAAGTGTGTACCCCCCTGAGGATTAATTTAATTATACCCTCAGGTGTTACAGATTACAGCAATGGAATGAAATGTATCACGGAAAACCTTTGTACCATTGTACTTCAAATATCTTTAAAAATAAATGTTTTAAGTACAAAATCACTCAAATACGTGTACTGTAGCGCTAAACTGTGCATCTTGTTGTAAGATAATCTCTGTGGAAGTGTCGTAGTTATCGTCCTCCGAAAGCTAAGTTCTGCAGAAGTCAATGTACTTACCTCATGATAAACAAAAGTGAAATGCTTTGCGTATAGATATTTTAGTTATTACGCTTATTGCTGTGATGAAGAAAGTACTGTGCTGAAACGTATTGTTGTGCTACGGAAAAGGCTGTCTCCTTGTAGCTATACCACCAAGTTACTATTAAACGTGTTTTACTTTCCAGAAGAATTCAGAAAAACTGTGCATATATAAAGGAGATACAGCACAAAAGCAACAATGTAAATTGTGTCACACGTTAGTAGCGTTGTGATATAATTGTGTAGCTGTCAAAGAAACCAAATGCTAAGTCATCTTTAATCCCACAGAAAGCACTTCAAATAAAGAATGTCTTTTCAAGTAAACCAAAATGTTGCATGAAAATCTCATTAGCAGTGCCGGTATATGTTCTAAGTATGTGAGCCTTACAGTCGTTACGTAATCGTGCAACTAAGAAGCAAGAATGTACACACACAATAACACTGTGTTGTCTGTTCGCAATAACAGTGCATTCGTAATTTCTGTTTAAATAAGTTCTCTCGGTTCTTGATGGATATTTAACTTCAAACATTGTTGCATGGTAACAGTTTCTAAGTCTGACAATCCATACTAGAAATGTGAAGTGAAAAGTTTTATGGCAAAGACAAAGTTAAAAAGCAGATTATCTTTCAATAAACGGTTTTACATGTGAAATGTGGTGTAAACCTTTACTTTTCCTAGTACGCAGAGTTTCAACCTGAACGTAATTATCATGTGGTATACGTCGATAAAGAATACTGGAATTTTTCTCAAGGTTAGCGTCTATGTTATTTTTCTCTGAGCCAGCCGGCGCACGTGGTTGGCTGCGGTGCGAGTCATTGTCTGTCTCTTTGTTGGCGTGCGTCGTTATTGGGCTTAGGAGACCTAACTTCTACAAATTCACCTTGTCGAGAGTGCCCTGCTCTGTTTGAATACCGCCAGTTCTGATGGAATTCAGGTCTGTCGTTTTGTCGGTAGTTTACATAGTTTCTTGTTTGTCGGTCATGTGGTGGAGAATTTCTCCCGGAATCGTAACTGCGCGCTGAACTGTTGCATCTGAAGTTATTCTGTCTCCCTTGATAATAATTGTTTTTGTTCCTATATTGTCTGTTTCTATGGTAATCTCTGTCATATTCATTACTACGGAAATGCGATCTTTCTCTGTAACTATTATTACTCTGCCAGTGGTTGTCATATGGGTGGTGTCTGTTTTGGTCACGATTTGCGTTGTAAGAATAGACTTGTCGTGTCCAGTTATTGTTTCTGTCGTTACGGAATTGTGACAGATGTGACCTGTAGTGATTGTTTTCCTGTTTTCGCATCCCGCGACTGTCTGTGTCAATATCTAATTCTTCTGAGAGTCCCTGAACAGCTTCAATGTTGTCTTTGCAACGTCCTGCCAAAATAATATTTCTTAAATGTTCAGGTAATTTCATTAAGCAAATGCGGATGAGTTCTGAAGGGCTGTATGGGTTTGAAAGATATTGATTCTTATGCAACATGTCTTCAAAATACACTCCTGGAAATTGAAATAAGAACACCGTGAATTCATTGTCCCAGGATGGGGAAACTTTATTGACACATTCCTGGGGTCAGATACATCACATGATCACACTGACAGAACCACAGGCACATAGACACAGGCAACAGAGCATGCACAATGTCGGCACTAGTACAGTGTATATCCACCTTTCGCAGCAATGCAGGCTGCTATTCTCCCATGGAGACGATCGTAGAGATGCTGGATGTAGTCCTGTGGAACGGCTTGCCATGCCATTTCCACCTGGCGCCTCAGTTGGACCAGCGTTCGTGCTGGACGTGCAGACCGCGTGAGACGACGCTTCATCCAGTCCCAAACATGCTCAATGGGAGACAGATCCGGAGATCTTGCTGGCCAGGGTAGTTGACTTACACCTTCTAGAGCACGTTGGGTGGCACGGGATGCATGCGGACGTGCATTGTCCTGTTGGAACAGCAAGTTCCCTTGCCGGTCTAGGAATGGTAGAACGATGGGTTCGATGACGGTTTGGATGTACCGTGCACTATTCAGTGTCCCCTCGACGATCACCAGTGGCGTACGGCCAGTGTAGGAGATCGCTCCCCACACCATGATGCCGGGTGTTGGCCCTGTGTGCCTCGGTCGTATGCAGTCCTGATTGTGGCGCTCACCTGCACGGCGCCAAACACGCATACGACCATCATTGGCACCAAGGCAGAAGCGACTCTCATCGCTGAAGACGACACGTCTCCATTCGTCCATCCATTCACGCCTGTCGCGACACCACTGGAGGCGGGCTGCACGATGTTGGGGCGTGAGCGGAAGACGCCCTAACGGTGTGCGGGACCGTAGCCCAGCTTCATGGAGACGGTTGCGAATGGTCCTCGCCGATACCCCAGGAGCAACAGTGTCCCTAATTTGCTGGGAAGTGGCGGTGCGGTCCCCTATGGCACTGCGTAGGATCCTACGGTCTTGGCGTGCATCCGTGCGTCGCTGCGGTCCGGTCCCAGGTCGACGGGCACGTGCACCTTCCGCCGACCACTGGCGACAACATCGATGTACTGTGGAGACCTCACGCCCCACGTGTTGAGCAATTCGGCGGTACGTCCACCCGGCCTCCGGCGTGCCCACTATACGCCCTCGCTCAAAGTCCGTCAACTGCACATACGGTTCACGTCCACGCTGTCGCGGCATGCTACCAGTGTTAAAGACTGCGATGGAGCTCCGTATGCCACGGCAAACTGGCTGACACTGACGGCGGCGGTGCACAAATGCTGCGCAGCTAGCGCCATTCGACGGCCATCACCGCGGTTCCTGGTGTGTCCGCTGTGCCGTGCGTGTGATCATTGCTTGTACAGCCCTCTCGCAGTGTCCGGAGCAAGTATGGTGGGTCTGACACACCGGTGTCAATGTGTTCTTTTTTCCATTTCCAGGAGTGTATTTGACAAGACTCGAAAATTCAGATTGTTCAAAGTGTTTCATCATCATGATGCTATGTTTTACTCGGCCTTGTGTAGCTTGAGGCCAATATGCTGAGAGGAAGGCATGGTAAAATTCTCCTTCACTGTGACAATCGTGAATGACCGATCGCGTTCTTACAGCTTGTTCATTCTCTAAATAGCCACACATAAATTCTAATCTCTGCTCCAATGACCAGTTGGGAGGAAAACAATGAGAGAATTGTTGGAGCCACGCTCGTGGATGAATGTCGTTACCAGAATTCTTAAATGTTTTAAATTTGCGTCTAGTAATGAACAGCTTATAGTCAAAATCATCATGTCGGCGAGTCGCATATCGGTCATTGTTACGTCGTTTCGGCGGTTCCATTTCAAAATTCGGTGCACCTTGCCAATTTCTTTCATAATTTCCGAAATGCGCTGTGTTATTATTTTGTGGCAGTTCCGTATTTCTATGTCCCTCTTCCCGTATTGGGGCGCGAGTGTCCTCTGAAATATGTAATTCTTGTATTACTTGTGCCAACTGATCTTGTACTTCCCGGATTTCTCTTTTGTACTGTGTATTGATTTGATTTTGATTTTGTTTGAATTTTCTAATTTGTTCATACTCTTCAGTGTCCGTGAAGGCTACAGGTGTTGTGTCATTCAGATCATCATCTACCTTTGTAGATAAGTTAGTGAACTGATCTGAAAGTTCGGCTACTTTATCCGTTAGTGAAATTATTTCCTCTGTGTGTTTTTCTGAACCAAGTTTCATAGTGTCCATTTGTGTTGAGATCGAATCTACTGTGTCCTTTAAGTTTTCCTGAGTTTTTGCAAGTTGCGTAACCGAATCGGTAGATGCAGCTGAGTCAATTTTAGCTTGCAAGGTGCCGTGATTTTCATGGACAATAGTTTGCAGTTCTTTTATGGCTGCTTCGTGATTCTGTAATGCATTTTCATGACGCGAAAAAATAGGTTGGAAATGCTCACAAATTTGTGTTTTTACGTCATTACAGACATTTTGACATTTCAATTCAATGTTATGTAACTCAGTAGTTAAATCTTCACGTGTTTGTTCAAGCGTGGTGTGAAGATTTTGTTCCATTGCGTCTAACTGTTGCTGTGTTTGTCTCTGGTGTTGTTCCATTGTGTCTAACTTTTGAAGATTTTGTCCCATTTGTTTCTGATTTTGTTCAAGCGTTGTGTCTAGCTTTTGTAGCCTTTGTCCCATTTGTTGCATTAACTGTAATAACAGTGCACTGGTGTCTGAAACATATTCCTCAGTGCTATTCGGCAGTGCATTTGAACCGGCAATATTCGCATTTTGAAAAGCAGAAAATGTGTCTTGATTTATTTGAGGAAACGGTGAGGACGCAAAACCTGAATCTACAGTATTTGCAAGATTGTGTCCCGTCATTTCGGAATGCTGAGGCGAACTATTGCCGACCGATCGATCGACAATGCTTCCCTGTTCACTAATTGTTTCACTGCCTACACCATTATTTGCAGCTCGCTCCATTTCCCTATGCACAATTACCAAATTAGTACTTTGAACATTAGTTAATTCATTACATGGTGGCGCTAAAACACTGCTTTCGTCTTCACTGTCATTTCTCAGTTTACTTTGGAGCCTAGTATTACGTTTTTCACACGCCATTATTGTCACAATATTTCACACGACAACACATAAAAACACAATTTAAAGAGCAAAAGTAAGATTACACATTAACATAGCATTGAAAATAATATCTAGTTAATTGCAAGCGCAGCTGCGAAATACTTGGTGCAAATTTACATGCGTGCCACACCTGTTTTAATGTACAACAATGAAAGACTGCAACTACAAAGGAGATTCTCTCTACAATTACGCGCTAGCAATAAACAAAATCTACACTAATTACACAAACTACAAGAAAAAATCAGAAGATTCCAGTGAGGTATCCTCGGCTAAGGGTCGACGTATGAAACGTCCCCTTTGAACAATTATACATGACTGTGCTTAAACTAACACACAATATTTTTTAGCGCAACGCAATCTGACTATCAATAATACCTACAAAAGAATGGCCCTGACTAACATTAACCTATACCTTTCACAAATCACTTACCTCACAAAAATCTTCGTTACTTGAACTACTGCAATACAGCGAGCGCCACTACTGCCAGCTAAATAAAAGATTCAAACTACGGAAGGCACTAACTACTGATAGGCATAGTTAGCAAATGAAAGATTTTGATAGAGAACAAACAATGTATTTACCTTAATAGTCATAATATATATAGCAGTTCATGACATCCAGTCTTACAAATTTCAAAACTCCGCCATCTCTCTCCCCACATCCACCACTGCTGACGGCTCACCTCCAACTGCGCAACGCTACGCGCTGTTAACATCCAGCTACCCAACAGTACAATGGCAGACAACAATGCAAACTAGCCACAGACTGCACGCAGCACAGCCAGTGATTTTCATACAGAGCGCTACGTGGCGTTACCAATAAGAAAACCTAAACAGCCTACTTACAAGGTCTCCTCTACAGCAGTTGTTACAATTTTTTTCTTCCGGCTTAAGCGTACTACAAATTGACACGCCCATTCAACAGCTACCTTTCGACTTTTTAACTAATTGTCCTCAATTGTTATGTCCAAAAGTAGTCGTTACCATGAACGGATACTGGTATGTAAAAAAGTGCTTAGTCGGAGATGGCAATGTCAGTTTGTCTATCTGCCGACGACATACCGAATGAATTGCAAATTATTCTTAATGTTATCTGCAACAGTGATCTTCGCTAAGTGATTCACCGTTTGTTAATTCTCTGAAAATGGTACGGCCGTTTCCTCCTCATTCTTATTCAGTCCAAACTCGTGCTCCATCTCTCATTGTCGACAAGATGTATAACATAAATTCTCCATCATAAGTGTCGTAATCTGCAGATCCCTGACAAATGTGCATTTTCTCACACGCTATGGGACAAGTTTTATTTCAATGAGGTGAAAATAGATTACTCTCAAGATAAGAAACTTTTCTTCCTTTGGAAGACTTCAAAGTTCACAACAACATCTACTTTTTGTGTTTAATTCATTCCATCACCATCCCATTTTATTCTCTGCGAAAATTCTTGTATCTTGTGGTAGAAATTTAATTCGATAATCTGTCAGACCTGCTATATTTTGGCGACCTGCTACATAATATTGGTTTGACTTGTTACACCATATCTGCGAGGACAGACAAAGTCTCTAGGCTTTTAAAGAATGTTATGAGAGTTGTTGTAAGCACGCAGGGTTTAGATTCAGCCAACTATTATTATTGACATTACATCATAATGGCCGCACGTGATATCCTCGGACAGTGAACATAAACACGCCACACAGGGTGAGCAAGGGTTCATCACATCACTTGTCGATAATGAGTGTGAAGAGAGTTTAATATATTACTCAGGTAAAACGTCAATATTCTGTTGAAATACTTCACAGAACCTAAATTTAGTTGAAATGCAAGTTATTCATATCGACGTATTCTCATTAATTTCAGTAGCAGTTATCAGAAAAAAGGTCCCATCTCTCACTCTCCTTACTCGTGAAAGGTCGAATGGTGTTACCTGTAAATAAAGGGAATTACTATCATTCTGAAGGTCACAGGTTCGGGGAAAGAATGAGGACAACGGGACGCTTGGATTTAGTAACTGGGAAGCGCTTCCTCTGTCTCGAAAACAGGTAGTCGTGGATTCCGATAAGCACTTCAAAAGGGAGCAAGCAGTTACTCGACAATTAGCTGTCCTATCGGTTACACAATAACAGTTCACAGATCGAGAGTTCCAAATTTTATTGTAGCGTGTGAACAATTCTGAAGAAGACTTAAAGGTCTCCAAACTCAGAGAGCTATCATAATGCATAACTCAAACGCCTAGCAGAAAATATAGTGCATATACTTTGCGGACAGCTACAAATTCGTTGACTACAGTGATTCTTACATTGTTGCTAACAGTCACTGCATCTACTTTCATTCAGTAAAATAGACTGAAGTCGTCTCGGTCTGAATAATGCTAAATACCTTGATAGCAGAGTTTCATCATCTGTATAACAAAATGGCTTTCAATGTTTATCTACAGATCCTCAGCTTTGCTTAGTCTAGATGGCAGTGATTTCATAATCTCTGCTCGCGTCTTTTCTGCTGGGTAAGATCTTGTGAACGTTGTAAGAAATTAGTTTAATTCTCTGTTGGTATTCGAACATTTCTGCACAGCTTACTGCAGCTGTCCATCGATAGAGTAATAGCGCAGTAACCCCATTAATAGCTTTATGGAATATGAATACACTGTCACAAAAATAATGCTGATTATTTTTATCTGATACATATATCTGAAAGAAAGTTAAATATGCAACAAACAGCGAAGATAGTTGACTGAACAACTTGCAGAACACTATCCATGTGACCCCATGCTGAACGTAGCAAAAGGGAAAGAAAAAAATACTTATCGTGCATTTGTAGCACATTATTTTGAGCTCAGGGCAGTTACTGGAACAGAAGAAGCAATTAGGCTGAAGGGGTGTTGCTGGAAATAATTAAATAATACTAATTTTGTAAAGGATTTCACCAATGTGAGCATACCAACTACTTTTAACCACCATGAAGAAAAATGGGCTGGATATCGTGGATGGATAAACAGGTTATAAAATGTATAAAAATCGGATCACGAAAAATATTGAAAATGTAAGGAGTGTAAAATCAGGAAAGAAGTGCAGTAGCCATTCTTCATAGCAGAGATGTTCTTTGTCCCCGTAATTGTTGAATGCATGTTTGCAGATGCCATGCAAACCATGAAAGGGACAAAAAAAATGGTTCAAATGGCTCTGAGCACTATGGGACTTAACTACTGTGGTCATCAGTCCCCTAGAACTTAGAACTACTTAAACCAAACTAACCTAAGGACATCACACACATCCATGCCCGAGGCAGGATTCGAACCTGCGACCGTAGCAGCCGCGCGGTTCCGGACTGCGCGCCTAGAACCGCTAGACCATCGCGGCCGGCCGACAAACAAAAGAAATGAAATTCGTTGATAAAGACATAAGTGCATCATATTTTCTGATGACATGTCGAAAGTCGCCGTTTCGGGAAAAGGAAATAAATAAACTGTATGTAATTTTCTGATGGATCAAAGGAGGAATTTAGAAACATAAAAGAAGACGAAAATTAAGTACTGGGAATCAAAACAGATCCTGATAACGCTAAATTTAAACAAAAAAGCAGACTATCTCCACAGTACAGTTACACAAGGTAATAGCTATTTAACAGAAACAAGGTGAAGAATGGTTTTAGCGCGGAAAAGGACATGAAAGAAAATATCACCTGAATAGAACGAAAGTTTGGACATGACGAAAAAACCTCCAGTACTAGCTGGATGTAAGGAAAAACAAATCTCGAAATCCTGTGAGACATAAAAGTGGTCAGAAGCCTAGTAGAAGGAAAAGAACGAAGTTTTTTACGGTGTTGAGTGGAACCCATTCTTCGAAAATCTTAGTTTGTTGTTGTGGTTGTGGTCTTCAGTCCAGAGACTTGTTTGATGCAGCTCTCCATGCTACTCTATCCTGTGCAAGCTTCTTCATCTCCCAGTACCTACTGCAACCTACATCCTTCTGAATCTGTTTAGTGTATTCATCTCTTGGCCTCTCTCTACGATTTTTACCCTCCACGCTGTCCTCCAATACTAAATTGGTGATCCCTTGGTGCCTCAGAATATGTTCTACCAAGCGATCCCTTCTCCTAGTCAAGTAGTGCTACAAATTTCTCTTCCCTCCAATTCTATTCAATACCTCCTCATTAGTCATGTGATCTACCCATCCAATCTTCAGCGTTCTTCTGTAGCACCACATTTCGGAAGCTTCTATTATCTTCTCGTCTAAACTATTTATCGTCCACGTTTCACTTCCATACATGGCTACACTCCATACAAATACTCTCAGAAACGACTTCCTGACACTTAAATCTGTACTCGATCTTAACAAATTTCTCTTCTTCAGACACGCTTTCCTTGACATTCCTTTTTGCTGTTAGTACCTGCTGAAAAGATTTCACTCTGCGGAGTAAAGCATCTCAACTCTTGCCATCATTATCGACATTATCGACATTTTATGGTAAATATTTGCATTGACGATACAATTCATTGTGTGAGAGTGTCTTGCCCCAAACGACAGTAGAAAGTGGAGTCTGGTGTAGACGTAGACAGTGGAGTGGCCGCGCGGTTTGAGGAGTCATGCCACGGACTGCGCGGCCCCTGCCGCCGGAGTTTCGAGACCTCTCTCGGGATGGATGGATGTGTTGTTCTTAGCATAGGTTAGTTTAAGTAGTGTGTAAGTCTATTGACCGATGGCCTAAGCAGTTTGGTCCCTTAGGAACTCACACACAAAAAATAAAAAAAATAAAAAATACTTGGTGAAATTCATTGTTGCAGGCAGCAGTCAGATTGGTTCGTAATTCATTCAGCATCCGTCGACAAGTAGACAAATTAAGATTAGCGTCTCCGAGTAAGCACTGAAAATTGTGGTGGCCACTGGGAAGAGTAAGAAGGTGGTTAAACAGGAAATATTGCTACCAATCATAGTAAGAAGGGTGTAACGCTGGAAATGCGTATCCTCCTATTTCCATCTATTGCACTGCAAATTTATTTCCTTATTTTGTTACCTGAAGATATAACATTTCTGTGTCTTTGTATATTGTAATTATTTTACTATTTGTATATATATGCATTTATGTCGATGTATAATTGGTTTGTTTTGTGAATATTATTTGTATTTATACGCTGGGTCTGGCTTAGGGAAAACTATGCTATCGAACGAATACATCGATAGGTCGTGTGCAGAACGGAAGTGTTTAGGATCTTTGGTTGTGTTAACTCTGTCGCGTGGAGCGCGGGCTGAGCAGAAAGGGTCTGGCGGGAGTAATGCAGTGGAGCAGGTGTGTTGTGTGACGCTCCCGCGAGTTGCCGCGCTTTCGGGGTTGGGCAGCATGTAATTGCGCTCGACTTGCCATGATAGTTTCTGACACGGTGTCGCGGACGGGAAGCATTAGTTGGCGCACATCAAGAGCCCGTTTCGCCCGGTGACCGTGTCGAGAAGAAGGCGCGCCAACATCCAGATTCTGCAACAGCGACGGCCGACAATGAGTGACTGTCGCCACCTTCTCGATCGACGGCTTCAAACCTTCAATCAACCAACAAGGAAGACTGGAAGCACGTAAAGTTTTAGAACTGTATGGCAGACCTCAGCTTTTCAAACTGTTCCATTTTCATAACTAAATTACAGCAACCTAGCATGAACCTTTGTTGCTCATTGTCCCAATTGCATTACCAAGCAGGGTCCCTTCCTTTTCCGGAATGAACCCGAGTGTCGTTGAAATTCAAACGCCAGCATTAAAATAATATAATTCGATTTCACTGCTTTAATTTCAAAGTTCAGTTAAAGTATTCACAGCTGGCTACAATATTTAGATTACACGAGCACAAATTAAGAGTGCGAGTTTCGTTAGCATATTTTAGCTTACCTGTGACTGCAGCTCAGCTTGATACGTACTAAATTTTACTATTGTTAATTGTTCAGAATCATTTAATTCAAGTTCAAAGTTATATCTCTTATTTCTAAATGGCGTAGATTCAAGTAGCTTTAGAAATGATTGTTGAGGTAGCCCAAGACTAACTGTATTTTACTGAATTTCGATATGCTTCAAAAACAAAGTTCACTATTAATCTCAGTCACTAAATTAACTTTCAATTTTCCGGTTTTATTAATTCTTTTGCTAAATTAAGTCAGCGTGTAGCGAAATTTATTACTTCTGACAAACTTTCAGTTTTCACACTACACGTGTCAACCTTCAGTTGCCACGCTTCTAGTGCTAATTATATGTTTAATAACCTTTCTTTTTCAGTTACTATAGTAATTGTCCTTAGGACTGGCGACCGTAATTTCCCCCAAATCTCAAATATCTAATTACCGCTAGTTAATTGTTGACGTAATGGCCGCACATTTACTTTCTTTATTAACTTTACCCCTTTTCAAAATTAATTTCCACCAGTTTCATTTGCATTTTTCCTTTCGTTTAGATGTAACCCTTTCCTCTCTCTTTACCGACAAATTGACTTCGGTGACGATTGCTTTTCCCAAATTTCCATTAGGTACACGCGGTTTAATTTTTCACTGTCATTAAGGTCGATAAGCGAGAGGGAAGTTACAAGGGGACAAATAGAATTAAATTTTTTGGTTATTAATGGACTCAGTGTTGAAATGTTAGTGGGTGTCGACTTCTTGCATGAATATGAAGGATGGGTTAATTTTGGGACAAATTAAGTGATTATTAGAGTAAATGAAATACCTGTAGTTATTCTATTTATAGGTAAAAGACAAAGGGTAAATGATGAACAAGGTGATATTCCAATAAGATACTAGGACCACTGAGGTGATCGAGGGCTATAATGAATATGGCAAAAGAAGGAAAATGAATCCTTGTGAGATAGAAAATGTTAGGATTAGGATCAACGAAAAAATGGGAAGAATTAACAGACTTGACTGACACACAAAAAGATGATTTGAGACAAATTTTGAACAGCCGTTATGAAGTGTTTTCAGACCAACCGGGCCTATGGTGTATATAGGAAGTGTGGAGGAACTGCAGGAGGTGGACTGAATTATTTTCAGCGCTCAATAATTTTGTATCTATTGCTGTAATGTGTAAAGACAATTTTCAGCGCCGCTGAGTGTGACAGAAGTAGTTCTTCAGTATATTTTCTGATATTGTCATTGTTATTTGTGTATAATAAATTACGTGTAAAGCTAAGCTGTTTTCTGAAAGAAGGTTAAAATGATTTTTTTGAGCAGTAGATTTTGTAACAGTAACTTGCTTAATAATTAAAAACAGATTTTGAAATTAAGATTTCAGTAGTAGTGCCGATCTTGGGTGCACTAATAAAGATTTTTAATAGCAGTTAATTCATTTTTCACTGATTTAATTAACATTAAATGTAGAGAGATGTTGAGTTGAATATGAATAGGAATTGGCCTGAGAAAGGAAAAAGCTTTGAGTAAATAAGAAATAATTTCTGGAGGACGGTAATGTTTTTTTTTTTTTTTTTAAAAAAAAAAGAGAAATCACTTATTTTCTCATGGAAGTCTTTACTTTCGAGTTGAGAGCAGCAACTGTGGACTGAAGTATATATGTGTGTTAGGAATGAGATGTAGAAATTAAGAATGGACGTTGAGACGGACTGTATATTGCAGGTACGCAAAAATGTAACAGAGCCAGATACGACACTGGGAAAGAACTCCAGGACGAAATAGGTTTGGGTGCTACATCCGCAGTGACGAGCCATTGTATGATTACAGGTGAAGTGTCAGTGATGTTTATATTCATTTGCTTCCTTATTGGAAAAGCACCGAGTTGTTTTAGGGAATGAATATGAATTCACTGTAGGGACAGACGACATTCATATCTCTGGATAACTTTCGGTTTCACTAAAAAAAAATTGTTAATATTAGCTAAAGTGAATATTGTAATACGTAAATTTTGGAAGTTGATTTTGTTAAATCCTGTAAGAGCATTAGATGTGTTATTTCTTTTCAGCTGATGAAAAATAATTTTCTTTTTTGTACAGTTAATTTCCTGTACATCATCAAGCCCTAGCCATGAACAATTGATGTAAATAGATATCTCTTGTGATGATGTTATATTATTTAAATAATTCTGATCAAACGAAAAATTTTGATTTTGGAAAATACAGTTTAATGAAGAGTGTTGGTATAGTTAAAAAAACATTACAGCCAAAAAACTTATAAGACACATAAAAAGTGTTTCAAAGAAAATTTTTTAGTTCCTTAGAGGGTGTGTAACATTGCAGCTAGTTGCACGGCTGAGAGTTTTGCAGCAAGTTTTATTCCATTAGGTCAAACTGTATTGGAGGCTGGCAATGAAGCCTCCAGCCCTGGCCGTTGTATAGTTGGCTGCTGGTGTCATAATGCCATCTGTCGCGGTGTGCGGGCCGTGAGAACTGCTCTGAGTGGAATGTACTAAGATCACTTATTCATCTCACCTAAGAAGCTAAATAACTATAATAAATATGATCTGTTTATTTACAACTTTGGAATAGGAACTTCTATAATTTAGAAGAACAGTGTATAAAATTTTCATGCGGATGACTTTAATATTTTTGGAAGTATAAATAACCTATTTAAAAAGTACTTAACCGACACTTGGTAAAGTAAATGCAGATAGGAATCATGACAGTTTAAATTTCTATGTTATTTGAAAACAATAACAGCACTCTCAGGGCGTACAAGTTATTTTTTAGGAATTTTGATTCTAAACTTGTAATAATATTGCTTTCGTAATAAAATAGTTTAGCAATAATAGTTTAAAAGTTGATATTTATATTTTGTGTTAGGGTGGGAGTAGATGAGAGTGAATGTGACTGTGTATGTGGGGACATACGTCAAATTTCAATTTTAGAATGTATTACACCATCCGTAACTAGCATGTGTTTCGTAACCAGGATGTCCTGAAAACGGTGAATCCCCTTAACTGGTGGATGACGTATGTCTAGGAGCGTTTGCTTTTGTAATAAGGCACCCAGAAAGATAGTCAAAATGGCTCTGAGCACTATGGGACTTAACATCTATGGTCATCAGTCCCCTAGAACTTAGAACTACTTAAACCTAACTAACCTAAGGACAGCACACAACACCCAGCCATCACGAGGCAGAGAAAATCCCTGACCCCGCCGGGAATCGAACCCTGGAAACCGGGCGTTGGAAGCGAGAGCGCTACCGCACGACTACGAGATGCGGGCCAGAAAGATAGTCAGAGGATAGTTAGTTCTAAAGTATATTTCAAGTATAGTTTTCTTTTAGCCGGCCGGCGTGGCCGAGGGGTTAAAGGTGCTTCAGTCTGGAACCGCGCTTCCGCTACGGTCGCAGGTTCGAATCCTGTCTCGGGCATGGATCTGTGTGATGTCCTTAGGTTAGTTAGGTTTAAGTAGTTCTAAGTTCTGGGGGACTGATGACCTCAGAAGTTAAGTCCCATAATGCTCAGAGCCATTTGAACCATTTTTTTTTTTTTTTTAGTTTTAGTTTCGTTTGGTTTTGTGGGACATTTTGTGAAATTTTGCAATACGAAATGACGTAGATGCATCTGCGAATGCTGATTGGAGTAATGCAGTTTGAGCGCGAAATTGATCATGAAAAGTTAATCTGATTGCATGATCGTATTGTTCAAGCAATGAGAGAATAGTCTTTCCCGCGTAATTGAATGAGTTACATCTTATATGACCTGTGAGCGACGGCATTGTCAGTCGTGGAGTACCTGTCGGACAAGGTCATGCTAAATGTGTCCGAAAAAATTATCTGTAAGACGAAGAAAGGACGGTTAAATCGAGCTCGGTTTATATCGCCGCGCTAGCGGATGCAATTACGGACATTTCGAAGAAGTTTTGAGAGGTTTTGGTATGTTAGCTGCAGAAATACCGCGTGTGAAACTGTCGGCCTTTGTGTATAATTCTGCGTGGCGTGTTCCGTATGCATGTACAGAACATTTTGGCGAGCATCTTCTTTCGAATAATCCACTGAAAAGGACCGAATGTGAACTCTTTTTGTAACAGAGTATTGCCTGAGTGAATCTCGTAATATTTCGGGTTGGACTTCGGACATTTCTGGCTGTCTTACGTGTGATATAAGCGGCACGAATTAGTAGTAGATGTACTACCAACGTAAATGTGGGCTTGGTGACACTATAAATGAAAAGGACCGAAATAAACCATCACTATCTACAAACAAACATTTTCAATGAAGGGAGGGAGCACTCACTTTGCCCGTTATTAATAGAGATTTACAGGTTTATCTTGTTACTTGAGTCACGCGGACGTTGTAATGGTGATTTTCCTCAACGCTGCTTTTGTCATCGTCTAAATAGTACCTACGCATACAGAGCAACGGGTGGTGTATGGACGCTATACTGAGGTAGGTGGACATCAATAATTAAATGGCAATACGAGAACCCAGCAACCCCGCCCCACCGCAGCTGGTGCTGATCGGCCGGGAAATCAAATAAATTGTACAAAATAGGGGGTAGGAACAGTATATGAAAAAGCAGCAGTGTTTAATTGCACTCGTTAAGTGATCACACAGTGCGAAAAAAGGAACTGGAATGTAGGACTAAAGACACGTGTGGAATTGAACTTGCGTTGAAATAATGACAACGAGTGGAACGACAACGAGTGGAATGAGGCGGGAGATTTCGGCAGCGACAGCGGAGCTAAGAGAGAGGGGACGTACTTAAACCTAACTAACCGAAGTACATCACACACATCCATGCTCGAGGCATTATTCGAACCTGCGACCGTAGCGGTCGCACGGTTCCAGACTGAAGCGCCTAGAACCGCTCGGCCTCTCCGGCCGGCAAGACGGAGCAGTTGGCAGCCGTGGACGGAGTGCTGGCCCGTAAGCTGGATCGGCGGAAGCAGGGCCTGGAGAACGGATCCGCTGTATCGCCTCGCCGTGCAGATCGCAAGGAAGAAAAGATAAGTAGTGTTCTATGTGTGTGTGCTGAAAAACTGTCTGAAATGGCTGAAAAGAATCAGGCAATTGTAGATGAGAAACTGGAGGTAGAATTGGAGAAAGTTAAAGCTGAAAATGATTCTATGAGTAGTAATTTCACTTTTGAAGTATCGCAAGCAAATACTAGCAGCAGCTTGACAGATTCAATGTATGTTAATTATGGGACGGATAGTGAGCACAATGTATCGGAACCTAGTACCCCGATAATGCCTGTAGCTACTCCAAAAACAATACAGGAAACAATGTCAGTTACTAGTGTTCCAAAGGATAGTGTTTCCGAAATGTTAACAAATATTTTGACACATGTAAAAGAACTGGGCCTAGAACTTAATGGTAGTGAGTTGAAAGAGTCTTTAAGAAATTATATGACTTTGTTCATTATGATGTTAAAAGTGACATTAATCAGGCCAGGCAAGAATGTAATGCTGCCATTGCAATGGTGAAAAGTAAATTACATTCACGAATTGAGCAAGTTGCTGAGGATAGCGAACAAATTAAAGAGAAAATAAATGTAGAATTAAACAAAGTTAATGAACAAGTTCACAAAGTAGAGAGACACTGTGAGGATAGTCATGTGGTATTGGAAACACAAATTAAAGAAGGGAAAGATGTGTGTGCAAGATTTGGAGTGCAAGTGTCTAACAAAATCACTAATATTGAAAGTAACGTTAGTCAGTTTAGTACTGAGGTAAATGAGTAGCTGCGTGAGCATGCAAGTAGACTAACAAAAGTAGAACAAAATGTTAACAACAGTAGTGGTTGTATTACTTCCAGTGGAGTAATAGAATCATCTGAAATTGCATATGTTACCCACCTACAGTTTTTAAGATTTGATCCCAGTAAAAATGTTCATCCAAAGGAATTTTGGAGTGACTTTGAGGATATTTTGCCAAAAGCGTGGAATGATAAACAAAAGATTGGATTCATTACTTCAAAGTTGATGGGAGAAGCAAGAATTTGGGGAAACTTGGCCTCAGATAAATACGATAAATTAGCGGGATTTAAGCAAGCCTTTTTCGAAGAGTATTAGGAAAAACGGAAACAAGTGGAGGTTTTAAATTATATTTTGGTCAGGGGGAAAGTATGTCCAAAGAGAGAGGGTATTAAAAGATTTGTACAGAAATGGGTAACTACATTGTCATATTTAACTGCCAAGGTTGAAACAGAGCAAATTATTATGGGGATCGAAAACAAGTTGCCGTTGAATTGGAGAAATAAGATCATTTCGTCACCTAGGGACGACATTGATCGTTTTGTTCATTATCTTGAGTGAGTGGAAAACATTTTAAAGGAAGAGGAAAGTAACTGAATTTTAGGTGAATTGACAACAGAGCCGAAGTCAATGTAAACAGAACAGGAGTACAAAGAGGTAATGGTTACCGGGTTATATACAGAGGGAGAGGAGGTACTGCTGGAAGCGGGTTCATTAACCCAGACCGGCGTGCCAGCTAATATCAGCTGAGAGACGATGACGTGACGGGTAGGCGGGTGGCCGAAATGACAGAGGCAGTGATATCACACAGGAGGAAAACTTTAGCAGTCTGTAATGACCCTAGGGTTTTTAGACCGAAAGTACGAAATTTAAACCCCCTAGCGACGCTCTTAATTTGGAAGGTACCGATTAGACAGCATGGGGGTGGCATAAAAGAAAATAGAAGGGTAGAGGAGACTGACACTGAAAAACAGTTTGATTATTCAGTAAATGTGGTAGGTTTTTGTGAAAGGAAGAGCTTAAATGAAGGATGCAAGAACCATATTAAGAAGAAACTAAGTACAGGAAGTGAAAACTCAAATCAGGAGGTGGGGTGAAGCAGCACTGCGCAACCGACGTGAGACTACCTGTAAACTGTGGAAGTAGTGCTAGGGGGATACAAGATGAGGTTGTGAATAGACTGAGTCGAGTAATTTTGGAGAGGGTGGATGAAGGGACGGAAGAGGAAGAAGAAGTAAATGAGTTAAATAATTCTGACAACATTTTGTATAGGGTTGCAGATACAGAGAATAGTATGGAGGGGGAGAAGTTAGAACGATGTTTCAATTTATCTATAGTGGAACGGATAGTGAAAGCCGCCACTAACTCTGAAGTGAAAGGGGGGTCAGTAGAGGTAAATGTGCTTTCCACAGAAGGGGTATGTCTTGACATGTGTGAAGTGGTGCAGGATTTACTAGATGAACCGAACTCTATAGTCAGAAAAGAATATATTGGACAACCTACAATTGAGGGGACAGTGTTTAAAGAAAAGGTTCCTTGTTTAATAGATACTGGTTCGGAAGTGTGTGTAGTGTCTCAGAAATTTGTGAATGCTCTCTCTAAAAGTAAGCAAATTGTTATAATGTCTGTCAATGGGCTGAAAATTGCGGTGGGCGCTGGGAAGAGTAAGAAGGTGGTTAAACAGAAATATTGCTACCAATCATAGTAAGTGGAGTACAAATAGAATTAAATTTTTTGGTTATTAATGGAATGAGTGTTGAAAAGTTAGTAGGTGTCGACTTCTTGCATAAATATGAAGGATGGATTAATTTTGAGACAAATAATGCGATTATTAGAATAAATGAAAAACCTGTAGTTATTCCCTTTATAGGTAAAAGACAAAGGGTAAATGATGTACAAGGTGATATTCCAATAAGGTACTGAAGGACCACTGAGGTAATCAAAGGCTATAATGAATACGGCGAAAGAAGGGAAGTGGATCATTCTGAGAGAGAAAATGTCAGGATTAGGATCGACGAAAAATGGGAAGAATTAACAGACTTCACTGACACACAAAAAAAGATGATTTGAGACAAATTTTCAACAATCATTATGTAGTGCTTTCAGAAAAACTGGGCCTGGTTCGAAATTACACTGCTGGCCATTAAAATTGCTACACCACGGAGATGCCGTGCTACAGACGAGAAATTTAACCGACAGGAAGAAGATGTTGTGATATGCAAATGATTAGCTTTTCAAAGCATTCACACAAAGTTGGCGCCGGTGGCGACACCTACAACGTGCTGACATGAGGAAAGTTTCCAACAGATTTCTCATACACAAACAACAGCAGACCGGCGTTGCCTGGTGAAACGTTTTTTTGATGCCTCGTGTAAGGAGGAGAAATGCGTACCATCACGTTTCCGACTATGATATAGGTCGGATTGCAACCTATCGCGATTGCGGTTTATCGTATTGCGACATTGCTGCTCGCGTTGGTCGAGATCCAATGACTGTTAGCAGAATATGGAATCGGTGGGTTCAGGAGGGCAACACGGAGCCTCATGCTGGATCCCAACGGCCTCGTATCACTAGCAGTCGAGATGACAGGCATATTATCCGCATGGCTGTAACGGATCGTGCAGCCACGTCTCGATCCCTGAGTCAACACATGGGGACGTTTGCAAGACAACAACTTCTGCACCAACAGTTCGACGACGTTTGCAGCAGCATGGACTATCAGCTCGGAGACCATGGCTACGGCTACCCTTGACGCTGCATCACAGACAGGAGCGCCTGCGATGGTGTACTCAACGACGAACCTGGGTGTACGTATGGCAAAACGTCATTTTTTTAGATGAATCAAGGTTGTGTTTACAGCATCATGATGGCCACATCCGTGTTTGGCAACATAGCAGTGAACGCACATTGGAAGCGTGTATTCGTCATCGTCATACTGGCGTATCACAAGGCGTGATGGTATGGGGTGCCATTGGTTACACGTCTCGGACACCACTTGTTCGCATTGGCGACACTTTGAACAGTGAACGTTACATATCAGATGTGTTTCAACCCGTGGCTCTACCCTTCATTCGATCCCTGCGAAACCCTACATTTCAGCAGGATAATGCACGCCGGCCGGAGTGGCCGAGCGGTTCTAGGCGCTACAGTATAGACCGCGCGACCGCTACGTTCGCAGGTTCGAATCCTGCCTCGGGCATGGATGTGTCTTATGTCCTTGGGTTAGTTAAGTTTAAGTAGTTCTAAGTTCTAGGGGACTGAAGTCCCATAGTGCTCAGAGCCATTTGAACCTTTGATAATGCACGACCGCATGTTGCAGGACCTGTACGGGTCTTTCTGGATACAGAAAATGTTCGACTGCTGCCCTGGCCAGCACATTCTCCAGATCTCTCACCAATTGAAAACGTCTGGTCAATGGTGGCCGAGCATCTGGCTCATCACAATACGCGAGTCACTACTCCTGATGAACTGTGGTGTCGTGTTGAAGCTGCATGGGCAGCTGTACCTGTACACGCCATCCAAGCTCTGTTTGACTCAATGTCCAGGCGTATCAAGGCCGTTATTACGGCCAGAGGTGGTTGTTCTGGGTACTGATTTCTCAGGATCTACGGACCCAAATTGCGTGAAAATGTAATCACATGTCATTTCTGGTATAATAAATTTGTCCAATGAATACTCGTTTATCATCTGCATTTCTTCTTGGTGTAGCAATTTTAATGGCCAGTAGTGTATGAGTACTATTTGACAGTAAAAGAGGATGCACATTTTTTCTGAAAACCAATCGCTGTTCTGTAAGTACATATAGTAGCAGTGCGAGATATGATTCAAAAAATGCTCGAATAGGGAATACTGAGTTAACTCATGGGGAATATGAATAATCAAATACAGAGCCATGTAGTCTCATTTTATGCACTCTTAACAACGTTGATCTTCATCATTCAGAATTTGTATTGTTGTTTTTCCTCTTTCCTTGTAATGCTATAGCGAACAAATTTAATGAGAGGAATAAACTAACTAATCATATGAGGTAGAATTGCCTATTAATGACAGAAAAGAACAGTTGAAAGCAATGTAGAGAAGTATGCTCACGTGTGACTCTACTGTAGTGTGAAGGGGTGTCGGAAGTTTGTGAAAAAATTAATATGTTCAGAGCCAAAAGAAGATTACCTGCTGAAAGAGTAGAGATAAAATTTATACTTGATGGCTTTTGAAAGACACAGAGAGGTGGACTTAGTTGTGTTTAATATTCTGAGTAATATTTTTTTCTTGAAGATTGTGTATGCGATGAGTAGCACCACGGAAGCGGCATGAGTAATTTTTAATATTTTCTACTAAGGCTTTTTGTATGCTTTGCCAACAAATATGTATTTCTTATGTGTGTTAAATGTGAAGACCGCACTGAGCCACTGAAGCTGGCTAGGATATTTTTCAAAGAGGGTTACTGAAAACTTTGTATGGATACGAATTTTTTGTACATAGTAGTATGAAAGAATTGAGTAATTGTAGTGATGTTCTAAAATTGTTTTCTTTTTTTTTGTATCATGTATATAGGAAGTGTGGAGGAACTGCAGGGGGTGGACTGAATTATTTTCAGCGCTCAATAATTTTGTATCTATTGGTGTAATATGTAATGACAATTTTCAGAGCCGCTGAGGGTGGCAGAAGTAGTTTTTCCGTATATTTTCTGATGTTGTAGTAATTCTTTGTGTGTAATAGATTACGTGTAAAGCTAAGCAGTTTTCTGAAAGAATGTTAAAATTATTTTTTGGAGCAGTAGATTTTGTATCAGCAACTTGCTTGATAATTAAAAAGAGATTTTCAAAATAAGATTTCAGTAGTAGTGCCGATCTTGGGTGCACTATTAAAGATTTTTAGTAGTAGTTAATTCATTTTTCACTGATTTAATTAACATTAAATGTAGAGAGATGTTGAGCTAAAAATGAGTAGGAATTGGCCTGAGAAAGAAAAAAGCTTTGAATAAATAAGAAATAATTTCTGGAGGACAGTAAAGTTAAAAAAAAAATCCCTTTATTTCCTCATGGAAGTCTTTACTTTTGAGGTGAGAGCAGCAACTGTGGACTAAAGTACATATGTGTGTTAGGAATAAGATGTAGAAATTAAGAATGGACACTGAGACAGACTGTATATTGCAGGTACGCAAAAATGTGACTGAGCCAGATACGACACTGGGAAAGAACTCCAGGACGAAATAGGGCCGGGCGATACACCCCAGTGACGAGCCATTGTATGATTACAGGTGAAGTGTCGGTGATGTTTATATTCATTTGCTTCCCTAGTGGAAAAGCACCCAGTTGTGTTAGGGAATGAATTCACTGTAGGGACAGACGACCTCTATATCGCTGGATACCTTTCGGTTTCCGCAAAAAAAAAAAAAAAAAAGTTAAAAAAAAGAAAATTGTTAATGTAAACTAAAGTGAATATTGTAATACGAAAATTTTGGAAGTGGACTTTGGTGAATTCTGTAAGAGCATTAGATGTGTTATTTCTTTTCAGCTGATGAAAAATAATTTTCTTTTTTGTACAGTTAATTTCCTGTACATCATCAAGCCCTAGCCATGAACAATTGATGTAAATAGATATCTCTTGTGATGATGTTATATTATTTAAATGATTTTGATCAAATGAAAAATTTTGATTTTGGAAAATACAGTTTAATGAAGAATGTTGGCATAGTTAAAAAACATTACAGCCAAAAAACTTATAAGAAACAAAAAAATTTTTCAAAGAAAATTTTTTAGTTCCTTAGCGGGTGTGTAACATCGCATTATTTGCATGGCTGAGAGTTTTGCAGTAAGTTTTATTCCATTAGGTCAAGCTGTATTGGAGGTTGGCAATGAAGCCTCCAGCCCTGGCCGTTGTATAGTCGGCTGCTGGTGTCATTATGCCATCTGTCGCGGTGTGCGGGCCGTGAGAACTGCTCTGTGTGGAGTGTGCTAAGATCACTTATTCATCTCACCTAAGAAACTAAATAACTATAATAAATATGATCTGTTTGTTTTCAAATTTGGTATAGGAACATTTATAATTTAGAAGAACAGTGTGTAAAATTTTCATGTGGATAACTTTAATAGTTTTGGAAATATAAAAAAAAAACCTATTAAAAAGTACTTCACCGACACTTGGTAAAGTAAATTCAGATAGGAATCATGAAAGTTTAAGTTTCCTTGTTATTTGAAAACAATAACAGCACTCTCAGGGCGCACAAGTTATTTTTTAGGAATTTTGATGCTAAACTTGTAATAATATTACTTTCGTAATAAAATAGTTCAGTAATAATAGTTTAAAAATTGATACACTCCTGGAAATTGAAATAAGAACACCGTGAATTCATTGTCCCAGGAAGGGGAAACTTTATTGACACATTCCTGGGGTCAGGTACATCACATGATCACACTGACAGAACCACAGGCACATAGACACAGGCAACAGAGCATGCACAATGTCGGCACTAATACAGTGTATATCCACCTTTCGCAGCAATGCAGGCTGCTATTCTCCCATGGAGACGATCGTAGAGATGCTGGATGTAGTCCTGTGGAACGGCTTGCCATGCCATTTCCACCTGGCGCCTCAGTTGGACCAGCGTTCGTGCTGGACGTGCAGACCGCGTGAGACGCCGCTTCATCCAGTCCCAAACATGCTCAATGGGGGACAGATCCGGAGATCTTGCTGGCCAGGGTAGTTGACTTACACCTTCTAGAGCACGATGGGTGGCACGGGATACATGCGGACGTGCATTGTCCTGTTGGAACAGCAAGTTCCCTTGCCGGTCTAGGAATGGTAGAACGATGGGTTCGATGACGGTTTGGACGTACCGTGCACTATTCAGTGTCCCCTCGACGATCACCAGTGGTGTACGGCCAGTGTAGGAGATCGCTCCCCACACCATGATGCCGGGTGTTGGCCCTGTGTGCCTCGGTCGTATGCAGTCCTGATTGTGGCGCTCACCTGCACGGCGCCAAACACGCATACGACCATCATTGGCAGCAAGGCAGAAGCGACTCTCATCGCTGAAGACGACACGTCTCCATTCGTCCCTCCATTCACGCCTGTCGCGACACCACTGGAGGCGGGCTGCACGATGTTGGGGCGTGAGCGGAAGACGGCCTAACGGTGTGCGTGACCGTAGCCCAGCTTCATGGAGACGGTTGCGAATGGTCCTCGCCATACCCCAGGAGCAACAGTGTCCCTAATTTGCTGGGAAGTGGTGGTGCGGTCCCCTACGGCACTGCGTAGGATCCTACGGTCTTGGCGTGCATCCGTGCGTCGCTGCGGTCCGGTCCCTGGTCGACGGGCACGTGCACCTTCCGCCGACCACTGGCGACAACATCGATGTACTGTGGAGACCTCACGCCCCACGTGTTGAACAATTCGGCGGTACGTCCACCCGGCCTCCCGCTTGCCCACTATACGCCCTCGCTCAAAGTCCGTCAACTGCACATACGGTTCACGTCCACGCTGTCGCGGCATGCTACCAGTGTTAAAGACTGCGATGGAGCTCCGTATGCCACGGCAAACTGGCTGACACTGACGGCGGCGGTGCACAAATGCTGCGCAGCTAGCTCCATTCGACGGCCAACACCGCGGTTCCTGGTGTGTCCGCTGTGCCGTACGTGTGATCATTGCTTGTACAGCCCTCTCGCAGTGTCCGGAGCAAGTATGGTGGGTCTGACACACCGGTGTCAATGTGTTCTTTTTTCCATTTCCAGGAGTGTATTTATATTTTGTGTTAGGATGGGAGTAGATGAGAGTGAATGCGACTGTGTATGTGGGGACATACGTCAAATTTCAATTTTATAATGTATTACGCTATGCATGGTAACGGCCTTGCCGCAGTGGATACACCGGTTCCCGTGAGATCGCCGAAGTTAAGCACTGTCGGGCGTGGTCGGCACTTGGATGGGTGACCATCCAGATCGCAATGCGCTGTTGGCATTTTCCGGGGTGCACTCAGCCTCGTGATGCCAATTGAGGAGATACTCGACCGAATAGTAGCGGCTTCGGTCAAGAATACCATCTTACGATCGGGAGAGCAGTGTGCTGACCCCACGCCCCTCCTATCCGCATCCTCTACGGAGGATGACATGGCGGTCTGATGGTCCCGGTAGGCCACTCGTGGCCTGAAGATGGAGTGTTTTTTTTTATTTTGTTACACTAGCAAGTGTTACGTAACCAGGATGTCCTAAAAACGGTGAATCCCAATAACTGGTGGATGACGTATGTCTAGGAGCGTTTGTTTTTGTAATAAGACAGCCAGAACTATAGTAAGAGGATACTTAGTTCTAATGTATATTTCAAGCATAGTTTTCTTTTAGTTTTCATTTGGTTTGGTTTTGTGGAACATTTTGTGATGTTTTGCAATATGAAATGACGTAGATGCATCTGCGAATGCTGATTTGAGTAAAGCGGTTTGTTCGCGAAATTGATCATGAAAGGTTAATCTGATTGGATGATCATTTTGTTCAATCAATGAGAGAAGAGTCTTTCCCGCGTAGTTGAATGAGTTATATGCCCCGTGAGCGACGGCATTCAGTCAGTCGTGGAGTACCTGTCGGACCGTAATAAAACATCACTATCTACAAACAAACATTTTCAATGATGGGAGGAAGCACCCGATTTGCCCATTATAATAGAGATTTACAGGTTTATCTTGTTACTTGAGTTACATGGACTTTGTAATGGTAAGTATGGACGGTGATATTCTTCAACGCTGCTTTTCTCATCGTCTACATAGTACCTACGAATGCACAGCAACGGGTGGTGAATGGACGCTATTCTGAGGTAGATAGACATCAATAATTAAGTCACAACGCAGCGCACCAACCCCGCCCCGCCGCAGGTGGAAGAAAACAATTGTAAACACTGCTGTATACGACGCCTACTTAAAAATTTCTCCTGTCAATGTGCAGGTTGCCTTAGCTGTCGATAACAATATTCCTGTATTCAGTTTAGCCTCTGAGCCTACTTAGAGAAATGGCAATAAATCTCAGTGGAAAACTCGATCAGCTACTTTGCACTCTCTCGGTGTGTGACCATCCGTCAAATAAATTTAGTGGTTTCGCTTACGAAACCACTCTGGTGGTATCTAGTGTAGTACATGGGAATTGACAACATTGCTGGGAAAGTTTGGCAGGACTGTGGTCTTCCACTTATTGTTGGGTGCGCACCGAACTATCAGTCTACATTCATTTGATGCTTTCTTGTTATCTCGGCGAAATATTTCTAATGATTTTCATTAGAGATTTGACAATGAGTATGTAAAATTCATTATCTGAGAACAGGAAGGATGCTCGACGCGTAAGCTACGACTACGCTCTTCTTTCTAGTTCCGAGCACCGTGGTAGTAACGAGAAAGGGATTTCTGTAGCAGTGTCCTGTTTGTGTACCTGTAAGGCGGTCGGCTCCTTTAGATGGCGCTTCGTATCCAGATGGAGAAATCTACTTCTACATAGATACTTCACAAGCCACCATACAGTGTGTGGCGGAGGTTACTCTGTACTATGTACCATGTTGCGGTACGGAAGTTTTTTCCATTTTTTATTCGATGAGCAAACGGCCCAAAAAAGTCAGTAACGAAATCTTAAGAGAACCTTTGCATCTTAAGCCATCTCTCAGTCTCGATTCAGTACCTAGGAGAAGTAACCAGAAGCGTCTGTTTTGGAAACACTGGGTTCCTTCACAAGACAAGCTCTGGAAAGATTTGAAGGGATCATTAATGACAGTGATTTGGATTTTGTTTGTTTAGGGAATCATCACTCAGACAAATGTTAATGGAAGCTATGTACTGGCTGAGTAGCATTTATCTACGTTAAATATGCAGGTTAAGAACGGATGGAATGGCAGAATGTCACCCTTGTTCATAGCTTTAGATTTATGTCAGTCCAGAAGAAATACATTTTCCTTGTAAACACTGTTTGATTAGTATGTGATATCGAATAATATGTAAAACGATTTTTCTTATACTTCTACTTCCATCATCATGTTGTCACACTACGGCTAGAATTCTGAAATGCTACCTGTACAAGACATTGCTTCCTGATGTTCGGGGAAGTTGATTTTGCTGTTACTGTCTCTTTGTGAAGGCAGATATATTGCTCTAGCCTATTTTAAGTTTTGGTAAACATCTCGTTGGCATACGTCATTGATTCCCTTGAAACCAATTAGTACACATGTAAATAAGGTTTCTAGCAGCCGAAAACAGTCGTGACCGCTTGAAGCATTTCACAACTGTGACTCAGATAAGCGGTGTACCATTTTCTTTCATGACAACAAACTTTCATCGTAATATACATACGCAGTTCAGTTGTATATTCTGATGGTAGGTTATGTCCTCCAAAGATTCTCACGCCTTTTACTGAACTAGCAATTGCCACATGAGTAACTTTCCCTTCCATGAGTCGAAATTTTGTGATACTTGCGTTAGAAGCTATTAAGTTCTCAAAATCTTCCGCACACGGCATCCCCAAAACAAACAGCTCTGACAAAATATAGTAGGATATGTACTGTGTCACTTTTAATCATATAATTTATTTATTTATTTATTTATTTATTGTTCCGTGGGACCACATTTAGGAGAAGTCTCCATGGTCATGGAACGAGTCAATACATGAAATTATAACACAATTGTAGAAACAGATAAAATGAAATATAAGAAACATATTCAGGCGACAAGTCGTTAGTTTAAATAAAGAAAATCAAAAATGTACACTAGAATTTGCTTAATTTTGTATCTCTTCCAGGAGCTCCTCGACAGAATAGAAGGAGTGAGCCATGAGGAAACTCTTCAGTTTAGACTTAAAAGTGTTTGGGCTACTGCTAAGATTTTTGAGTTCTTGTGGTAGCTTATTGAAAATGGATGCAGCAGAATACTGCACTCCTTTCTGCACAAGAGTCAAGGAAGTGCATTCCACATGCAGATTTGATTTCTGCCTAGTATTACGAGGGCAGTTCAATAAGTAATGCAACACATTTTTTTTCTCGGCCAATTTTGGTTGAAAAAACCGGAAATTTCTTGTGGAATATTTTCAAACATTCCCGCTTCGTCTCGTATAGTTTCATTGACTTCCGACAGGTGGCAGCGCTGTACGGAGCTGTTAAAATGGCGTCTGTAACGGATGTGCGTTGCAAACAACAGGCAGTGATCGAGTTTCTTTTGGCGGAAAACCAGGGCATCTCAGATATTCATAGGCGCTTGCAGAATGTCTACGGTGATCTGGCAGTGGACAAAAGCACGGTGAGTCGTTGGGCAAAGCGTGTGTCATCATCGCCGCAAGGTCAAGCAAGACTGTCTGATCTCCCGCGTGCGGGCCGGCCGTGCACAGCTGTGACTCCTGCAATGGCGGAGCGTGCGAACACACTCGTTCGAGATGATCGACGGATCACCATCAAACAACTCAGTGCTCAACTTGACATCTCTGTTGGTAGTGCTGTCACAATTGTTCACCAGTTGGGATATTCAAAGGTTTGTTCCCGCTGGGTTCCTCGTTGTCTAACCGAACACCATAAAGAGCAAAGGAGAACCATCTGTGCGGAATTGCTTGCTCGTCATGTGGCTGAGGGTGACAATTTCTTGTCAAAGATTGTTACAGGCGATGAAACATGGGTTCATCACTTCGAACCTGAAACAAAACGGCAATCAATGGAGTGGCGCCACATCGACTCCCCTACCAAGAAAAAGTTTAAAGCCATACCCTCAGCCGGTAAAGTCATGGTTACAGTCTTCTGGGACGCTGAAGGGGTTATTCTGTTCGATGTCCTTCCCCATGGTCAAACGATCAACTCTGAAGTGTATTGTGCTACTCTTCAGAAATTGAAGAAACGACTTCAGCGTGTTCGAAGGCACAAAAATCTGAACGAACTTCTCCTTCTTTATGACAACGCAAGACCTCACACAAGTCTTCGCATCCGAGAGGAGTTCACAAAACTTCAGTGGACTGTTCTTCCTCATGCACCCTACAGCCCCGATCTCTCACCGTCGGATTTCCATATGTTTGGCCCAATGAAGGACGCAATCCGTGGGAGGCACTAAGCGGATGATGAAGAAGTTATTGATGCAGTACGACGTTGGATCCGACATCGACCAGTGGAATAGTACCGTGGAGGCATACAGGCCCTCATTTCAAGGTGGCGTAAGGCCGTAGCGTTGAATGGAGATTACGTTGAAAAATAGTGTTGTGTAGCTAAAAGATTGGGGAATAACCTGGTGTATTTCAATGCTGAATAAAACAACCCCTGTTTCAGAAAAAAAATGTGTTGCATTACTTATTGAACTGCCCTCGTAACTGAGTGAAAGCTGCTAACTCTTGGGAATAAGCTAATATTGCTAACAACAAACGACATTAAAGAAAATACATACTGTGAGGGCAATGTCAAAATTCCCAGACTATTGAATAGGGGTCGACAAGAGGTTTTCGAACTTACACCATACATAGCTCGAACAGCCCGTTTTTGAGCCAAAAATACCCTTTTTGAATCAGAAGAATTACCCCAAAAAATAATACCATATGACATAAGCGTATGAAAATATGCGAAGTATACTACTTTTCGTGTTGAAATGTCACTTATTTCAGATACTGTTCTAATGGTAAATAAAGCGGCATTTAGTTTCTGAACAAGATCCTGAACATGGGCTTTCCACAACAGCTTACTATCTATCTGTACGCCTAGGAACTTGAACTGTTCCGTCTCGCTTATAACATGCCCATCCTGTCTGATTAAAATGTCAGTTCTTGTTGAATTGTGGGTTAGAAACTGTAAAAACTGAGTCTTACTGTGATTTAGCATCAAATTATTTTCCACAAGCCACGAACTTATATCATGAACTACATTATTTGATAATGTTTCAATATTACACACAAGATCCTTCACTACCAAGGTGGTGTCATCAGCAAACAGAAATATTTTTGAATCACCTGTAATACTAGAAGGCATATCATTTACATAAATAAGGAACAGCAGTGGCCCCAGCACCGACCCTTGGGGAACGCCCCATTTAACAGTGCCCCATTGGGACTGAACATCATTACCACTCTCAATATTGCGGAGGATTACCTTCTGCTTTCTGTTCTTAAAGTAAGAGGCGAACCAATTGTAAGCTACTCCCCTTACTCCATAATGTTCCAACTTCTGCAGTAATATTTTGTGGTCAACACAGTCAAAAGCCTTCGTTAAATCAAAGAAAACACCTAACGTTCGCAACCTTTTATTTAATCCGTCCAAAACCTCACAGAGAAAAGAGACTATAGCATTTTCAGTTGTTAAGCCATTTCTAAAACCAAACTGTACATTTGACAGCAAATTATGTGAATTTAAATGCTGCAGTAACCTTGTATATACAACCCTCTCAATAACTTTAGCAAACACCGATGGCATAGAAATAGGTCTATAATTGTCAACATTATCCCTGTCTCCCTTTTTATAAAGTGGCTTCACTACCGAGTACTTTAATCGGTCAGGAAACCGACCACTCCTAAAGGAAAAGTTACAGATATGGCTAAGTACTGAGCTAACAAACGTGGAACAATACTTCAGTATTCTGCTAGATACCCCGTCATATCCATGAGAGTTCTTGGTCTTTAGTGATTTAATTATTAACTCAATCTCCCTCTTGTCAGTATCATGGAGGAGCATTTCAGGTGACAGTCTCGGAACACTTTTTTCCAAGAGCGCTATATGATTCCCTGTTGGGACTAGGTTTCTATTTAGTTCGCCTGCTATATTCAGAAAGTGATTATTAAGTACTGTACATATATGCGACTTATCAGTAACACGGACATCTCCACTACGCACTGATTCTATATTCTCGACCTGTCTCTGCAGACCAGCCACTTCCTTTACGACTGACCATATGGTTTTAATTTTATCCTGAGACTTAGCTATTCTATCTGCATACCACATACTTTTTGCCTTCCTAATAACTTTTTTAAGCACCTTACAATACTGTTTGTAATGGGCTGCTGCATTTAGATTTTGACTGATTCTAACGTTTTGATATAATTGCCACTTTGTTCTACAAGATATTCTTATCCCTTTAGTCAGCCACCCAGGCTGCCTGTTTGTGCTAGTACCCTGTTTTGAACGTTTTAACGGAAAGCAACTTTCAAAGAGCACGAGAAAAGTCTTGAGGAAAGCATTATATTTATCGTCTACTGTATCAGCACTATAAACATCTTGCCACTCTTGTTCCTTGATAAGGTTTACAAAAGTCTGTACAGCAACTGGATCAGCTTTCCTAAAACGTTGGTAACTATATTTAACATGTGTTGCAGCACAAAAAACTTTTAGACTTAAAATTTGTGCATCATGATCTGAAAGGCCATTCACCTTTTTGCTAACAGAATGCCCTTCTAATAATGACGAATGAACAAAAATATTGTCTATGGTTGTTCTACTGTTCCCTTGCACTCTCGTTGGAAAGAATACGGTTTGCATAAGATTATATGAATTAAGGAGGTCTACCAGCATCCTTTTCCTTGCACAATCACTTATACAATTAATATTGAAGTCACCACATATAACTAACTTTTTGTATTTCCTATAAAGTGAACCAACAACCTCCTCTAGCTTTAGCAAAAATGTTGTGAAATCGGAGTCTGGGGATCTATAAATAACAACAGTAAGAAGTTTAGCTCCACTAAATTTAACCACACCTGCACAACATTCAAACACCTTTTCAGTGCAGTACTTTGAAACATCAATTGACTCAAATGGGATACCGTTTTTCACATACATGGCTACTCCCCCACACCGCAAAGAGCTCCTAGAAAAGCTGCCAGCCAACCTGTATCCTGGTAAAGGAAGCCTCTGAATTATCTCCTTATTTAAGAAGCGTTCAGATATACCAATAATTTCAGAGTCAACATCTATAAGCAGTTCACTAACTTTATCTCTAATACCTTGTATATTTTGATGAAATATACTAATTCCCTCATTAATCGGATACCCAAGCTTTGTAGAAAGTGGTTTCTTTGTTAGAGAGACTTCCCTTAAGCAGGAATGCCTATCAGCTGACTTCAATCTAAAAAAGGTACAGCTCTAACACCCACAACTACCGGAATTTTCCCATGAGTGATCCCACCACCCCCACCTATGCTGTAACCTATAAGTTTTGCCAACCTCCCCTTCCCATACCTGTTGAGGTGCAGGCCATGTCTAGTGAAACCCGTCCTACTGATAGACTCCACCGACACCACTGAAATGTGACTTATGCCTTCTGTCATCAGCGCACCCCCAAGTCTCATGTTATTACGCCTGACGGCTGTATTAAGATGAGGCTGATCGTGACGCTGAAACAGTTCCACGAAATGCACATTCGTGTTGCCAGTCTGAGTGGCTATCTTTTCCAGGTCACCATCTATGTCATACTCCCCATCCCTATCAATACTATTACCAGCCCCACCCACAATCACTACCTGATCCTCTTTAGTAAAATCCCTACATAACCCCCCTATGTTAAAAGTCACCTGAGCCAATCCTGCATTAGGCTTCACAATGCTGGTGACCTGGTACTCACTCCCCAAAACTTCCTGCAACTGCTGGCCTACACCTCTACCATGAGAACTACCTAACAGCAGAACCTTCTTCTTTCTCTTAGACTTTGCAACTGTCCTAGCCACCGTAACTGCTGAGGTCTGCTGCATACTTCCTACATCTACAGCTACTAGAGATTCCTCTCCACTAGACTCTGACAGTTGGTCATATCTATTACAAACACCAATAGTAAAACTATCTGAAAATCTCCTTCTCCTAGCAGATCTCTTGCCAACAGCCAGCTCCCATTCCCCAACCCCCTTCTCCCTCCTCATCCTATCTAGCTCCTCCTGTGCGTTTTTCAACTGCACCTGAAGGGCACAGATCTTACGCTCCTGCTCCTCTATCAACTTACTCTTGCTACATAACCTGCAGTTCCAGGAGAGGATCTCACCAGAATGCCCACTGGCTTCCCCACTGCATTCCCCCCAGTGAAAATACTTCGAACAAGTCTCACACCGCAATCCACTACTCACGAACCTACGGCAAAGCCCACACTTCTCACTCATGGTAAAATTTTACAATTATTGAAACAAGAAAACAACTTTATCTAAGTTCCGCTACTACAATAAGAAGATGTTAAAAACTGACTACAATAATGACAAACTTGCTCTACAAGGGAAGTAACTACTATTATTGACAGTATTAATCAACAACAAATGAGAATATAACAAAATACTAACACAGAATGAAAATCAAACGTCTAATGACAGTAACGAAACTGAAAGCAGTTCGCAAAAATTTCTTCTGAAGTTATTTCACCGGAAAACACCAAGAACACCGGTTGAAGACTACTAAAGTTCCTAAATAAACTACTATACACAAACAATTAATTAGTACTTAGCTTTCGATGCGCCGCTACAGCTGCAACTGGTCAGCGCGGAATGTAAACACGGGTAAGAGGTTAAGTTGCTCGATACGAAACACTCACAAATATCAGGCCACAACACAAGAAATGCAGAGGTGAATGAAGAAACCACTAATACGTCACTTATATAGTAAATATCATCACAAAAACAGTTAAAATATATATCTGAAACCTAAAAATAGATGAAAACTTAGAGAGCGATCTCACACGCAGTCACGCGCTTATGACGTCACACCAATGCTCTTCATAACTCCGTGAACGGAACTGAAAGTCAGGCTGGTCTCGTGTGCGTTTCCATCGAGTCGTGCTGCGCCGCTTTCACTCGGTATATCATTGTCCTTTTTCAGTGGAAACTTACACAGCAGCTGTGAGTATATACTAGCCGAAACAAGAGGAGCAGCACACGCCATAGATCGCAAGCAATCCGTGCGACACGCAGGGAACACCTGGGCGGTTAGGGAGCCGGTGACCAGCTAGCGCTCACGTCCGCTATGTTGGGAGTGAATCCTGGAGAATGACAACATTCACAACATGAGTCACACGACCTACAACTTTATCGCAATTACATTTTTGCACTAGACTGCCTAAGCGGCATGTCAAAATATGAAATTATGATTCTGCTTGCGTTAGACATATAACTTCAGTATACAGACGGAATGCACTACGAGTATACTTCGAAACACTTCCCGGCGTCGTTTGCCACCAGACTCCCAGCAGTCGCGCCATTGCGTGGCTCTAGCAGATGACCACATTTCTTCTACCAGCTGCCACATTCTACGGAGTGGCTACTGGCCAGATTGTGGAGATCGCCAGACGTAGCGTTATGTGAGTTGTCATGTTTATTGCCGCCTAACGATGTCGTAGCCGCTGCGGAGGGTGGGAGTGACCTGGTGTTTTTGTCAAAGGCTGTACTATTTTGAATGCTTTCGAAATGGCTCTCTTTAGAAGTGAAATTTAGAGATCACTTCGTGATTTAGCTTATGCTTCTCGTGCTATTCTGTGCGTTTGCCGGCCGAAGTGGCCGTGCGGTTCTAGGCGCTGCAGTCTGGAACCGCGAGACCGCTACGGTCGCAGGTTCGAATCCTGCCTCGGGCATGGATGTGTGTGATGTCCTTAGGTTAGTTAGGTTTAACTAGTTCTAAGTTCTAGGGGACTAATGACCTCAGAAGTTGAGTCCCATAGTGCTCAGAGCCATTTGAACTATTTTCTGTGCGTTTAAATAAAGATGTGACCTCACACACTGTACCATACCTTACAGAAGTAGTGTTTACGAGTGGTGGAATGGTAGTGGTCAAGAGGGTAAATTTTTGTTACATGAGTAATAGTTTCTAAGCCTGTCACTTCCATGCATTTCAGTTCATTGTAAGAATTATTAGTTTAGGAGGACAACGACATCTGCAGCGTTGAAAGTATTAATAATTATATAACTGAGAAAACAGCTTTTCGTCTACACCGCAGGGGTTTTACCACTTTTTCTCTTCGTGTACGGTGCTTTCTGTTTAGCCTTTAAAACATAAAGGTTCTCTGTTTATGCGTTAGTCGAAAAAATGGTTCAAATGGCTCTGACCACTATGGGACTTAACATCTATGGTCATCAGTCCCCTAGAACTTAGAACTACTTAAACCTAACTAACCTAAGGACAGCACACAACACCCAGCCATCACGAGGCAGAGAAAATCCCTGACCCCGCCGGGAATCGAACCCGGGAACCCGGGCGTGGGAAGCGAGAACGCTACCGCACGACCACGAGATGCGGGCTATGCGTTAGTCGATTTTGGCTCCTGCCCACTTGTAAATGAAGACTAGAAAAATGAATTTTGTGGAGAGTACTTCCTTCGCCGCACGTATCAAATACATTGGTGACTGCATGCTTTGAAAAAGATTTTGTAAATGAGTTCATCGGAAGTATTATTTCGAATGTCGTGGAAATTTATGTTTTCTCTAAACATCATACCTAGTAATAGGGAGCGTTTTTGGAGAGGAAGAGTAAAATGTAGTGATTCAGGTCATGTTGCTACGACTGTCGTATGCTAGTCAACTGTGATGTCCTGCGTATCACACCATACAAATCAGTAGCAGCACAGCGCACAAGGGGAAGGCTGGCGCACTAGTTTAAGCGCAAGCTCTGTGATCTACGGGGTGAGTCATTAACTATTGCCGGCCGCAGTGGCCGAGCGCTTCTAGGCGCTTCAGTCTGGAACAGCGCCACCGCTACGGTCGCAGGTTCGAGTCCTGCCTCGGGCATGGATGTGTGTGATGTCCTTAGGTTAGTTAGGTTTAAGTAGTTCTATGTTCTAGGGGACTGATGACGTCAGATGTTAAGTCCCATAGTGCTCAGAGCCATTTGAGCCACTTGAGTCACTAACTATTGCCACCTAGAATAACTCCGAAAGTATGATAGTAGCTGAAAAGTTTGTGGGACAAATGTTGCATGGGACAACGGGGGCCATAATACGACATTGGTTTTTTGTTGCTAGGTGGGGTCGCGTCAGAGATATGAAGGTCAACTTTGCTTTTTTAAATGGGATGCTGTAGTCTGGTACTTATTTTCTGATAGCGGCTATCGAGAAGAATGCAATGGTGTGTAGCAGTAAGGTCTTTGAAGCTCAACGAAGGTCACAAAGGTGGCATGAACGTCCATTTACAGAAGGTGTCAGAAGCGATGACAATTGGTATCAATGCAGTGCTGCAATCTTCGTATCATGGAAAGAGTGGTATTCCTTATCACATCGACTCTTATCGAAGCACATGCTCTGACAATTCTCTCTCGTATATCTTGCAAATAGTTAATATTCACCGAATGCGGCGTATCCATCTAACGTGCCATTGACATGCAAACACCATCCGACGGTTTCGCAATACAACAGTAATAGGAACGGCAAGAGTAGTATCGTCGAATCAAGCGAATGTGAATGATGTATTCCTTCGAAGAACAAGTCGATATGCTTCTCATTTACGGAGAATGCCAACAAAATTCAGTGAGAGCTAGAGACTTATTCGCTGAAAGATATCCTCAACGTACTCACCTTACACGTTGTACATTTAAATATGTGTATGATAAATTGAGAACAACTGGATCTTTGGCTCATATGAAACATATCCAGCATAGGAAAGTTACTAATAAGGAAACTGAAGTTGGTACTCTTGCCACTGTGGTTCGAGATCCTTGTGTTAGTTCGAGTCAAATAGCAAGGTAATCTGGCATGAGCCAGAGTAGTGTTGTTCGTGTTCTGCGTTGCCATATCATCCTTACCATATCAGACTCCACCAAGAATTAACAGGTACGGATTGTATGCGTTGCACTGAATTCTGCCGATGGGCTCAACTTCAGATTCAGAGGGGTGACACATTTATTAATTTGATTTTATTTACTGACGAGGATACATTCACGAACCATGGAAATGTTAATTTGCATAACGTGCATTATTGGGCAACTGAAAAACCATTCTGGCTGCGGCAGCTGCACACCAAAAACGGTGGTCGGTGAATGTATGGTGTGGGATTCTGGGGAACAGAATTATAGGCCCCTATTTCATCGAAAGAAATCTTAATTGTAAGAATTACACCACATTCGTGGAAGAAACATTAGGTTTGTTATTGGAAGAAATACCTTTAGGAAGAAGAAACGGAATGTGGTTTCAACACGGTGGGTGTCCGGGACATTTTTAACTGAAGGCTATAAATGAGTTGTAGAGACAATTCCCAAATCGTTGGATTGGACGCGGAGGAGATGTGTCGTGGCCGGCTCGTTCGCCAGACTTGACGCCTCTGGATTTTTTCTTGTGGGGATTCGCAAAAGACATTGTCTATAAAGACGTTCCAACTACACCTGAAGATATGCGAGAGAGAATTGTCAGAGCATGTGCTTTGACAAGTGCCGATGTGATAAGGAATACCACTCAATCCATGATAAGAAGATTGCAGTACTGCATTGATACCAATTGTCATCACTTCGAACACCTTATGTAAATGGACATTCATGCCACCTTTGTGATCTTCGTTGATCTACAAAAACCTTACTGTTACACAACGTTGGATTCTTCTCGATAGCCACTATTAGAAAATAAGTACCAAACTATAGTATCCCATGTAAAAAAGCAAAGTTGACCCTCGTATCTCTAAAGCGACACCACCCAGCAACAAAAAATTATCGTAATATTATGGCACCATTTGTCCCATGCAGCTTTTGTCATACAAACTTTTCAGGTCCTATCGTTCTTTCGGAGTTATTCTTGGTGGCAATAGGTCGTGACTCACGCTGTGTACTTTCAGGGTTTGAATCCTGTCATTTCTACTAATTTTAATTCCTTGCAAACTAAGACTTATTAGCTTAGGAGGAGAACGTAATTGTTTCGTTCAGAGTATTCACAGTGTTGTATACACTACTGACCATTAAACTTGCTACACCAAGAAGAAATGCGGATGATAAACGGGTATTCATTGCACAAATACATTATACTAGAACTGACATGTGATTACATTTTCACGCAATTTGGGTGCATAGATCCTGAGAAATCAGTACCCAGAAAAACCACCTCTGGCCGTAATAACGGCCTTGATATGCCTGGGCATTGAGTCAAACAGAGCTTGGATGGCGTGTACAGGTACAGCTGCCCAGGCAGCTTCAACACGATACCATTCATCAAGAGTAGTGACTGGCGTATTGTGACGAGCCAGTTGCTAGGCCACCATTGACCAGACGTTTTCAATTGGTGAGAGATTTGGAGAATGTGCTGGCCCGGGGAGCAGTCGAACATTTTCTGTATCCAGAAAGGCCCGTACAGGACCTGCAACATGCGGTTGTACATTATCCTGCTGAAATGTAGGGTTTCACAGGGATCGAATGAAGGGTAGAGCCACGGGTCGTAACACATCTGAAATGTAACGTCCACTGTTCAAAGCGCCGTCACTGCAAACAAGAGGTGACCGAGACGTGTAACCAATAGCACCCCATACCATCACGCCAGGTGTTACACCAGTATGACGATGACGAATACACGCTTCCAATGTGCGTTCACCGCGATGTCGCCAAACACGGATGCGACCATCATGATGCTGTAAACAGAACTTGTATTCATCCGAAAAAATGGCGTTTTGCTATTCGTGCACCGAGGTTCGTCGTCGAGCACGCCATCGCAGGCGCTCCTGTCTGTGATGCAGCGTCAATGGTAGCCGCAGCCATGGTCTCCGAGCTGATAGTCCATGCTGCTGCAAACGTCGTCGAACTGTTCGTGCAGATGGTTGTTGTCTTGCAAATGTCCCCATCTGTTGACTCAGGGATCGAGACGTGGCTGCACGATCCGTTACAGCCCTGCGGATAAGATGCCTGTCATCTCGACTGCTAGTGATACGAGGCCTTTGGGATCCAGCACGGCGTTCCGTATTACCCTCCTGAACCCACCGATTCCATATTCTGCTAACAGTCATTGGATCTCGACCAACGCGAGCAGCAATGCCGCGATACGATAAACCGCAATCGCGATAGGCTACAATCCGACCTTTATCAAAGTCGGAAACGTGATGGTACGCATTTCTCCTCCTTACACGAGGCATCACGACAACGTTTCACCAGGCAACGCCGGTCAACTGCTGTTTTGTGTATGAGAAATTGGCTGGAAACTTTCCTCATGTTAGCACGTTGTAGGTGTCGCCACCGACGCCAACCTTGTGCGAATGCCCTGAAAAGCTAATCATTTGCATATCAGAGCATCTTCTTCCTGTCGCTTAAATTTCGCGTCTGTACCACGTCATGTTCGTGTTGTAGCAGTTTTATTGGCTAGTAGTGTACATTGAGTGTATGGCTTCCAGTGCTCGCTGGAGGAACACAAGGAGAAATCGTGTCCAGTAGCTTCCGTATTATGTATACGCCTCAGCTTGATTATGAACTCAGCTTTCAGTTGATAATCGAATACAAATTTTAGCAGCATTGAGCCCTTAGGTGTTAAACATGGATATAACTAATGATTTCTACAGTTTCAGGAATACTGCTAGTGGTACCTCTTAGGCAAAATACTTATGCAGTGCCATCAGACGAAGGATCGACCTGGCCCTGACTGTGCAGATTTTGTTTTTTATACCCGTACTACGTGGACAATGAGCTTTTATTGCTACAGAAATTTGTTAAAGTTGTTACTTAAGACATTGTACAAGAAATTAAATGTTAAAAGAAATCTTCTTAACAGTACTAAGCAGAGGTTAATGAATCAATTACATGCCACATTTTGTCGCATTTCGCTGGTTCGGAGAGAAAAGCTAACTGGTTGACTGAAACAAAAAGTCTGCCGGAAGGAAAGGCGGAAGGAAATGAAACTTGAAACTTCTCTTCTTGGGATGTTATGTGATTTTATTTCAGTGATTAGAATATCAAGTGAACAAAACAATGAATCGGGCAATACGAGCACAATTTTCGTGTTTAGATCAGGGATATAAAGAGTTAGGAAACGCAGCAAGATTAAATTTTGCAATTCATATGGGTTACTTGCCAGTCGAAACTACGGATACATTGTAGTTATGGAGCGCAATAAGTCAGTTGTGTGAGAAAGGGCCTCGGCAAACAGTCTTCGCTACTTTATGTTACTGAAGCTAATGTTGCATAGAATTAGAATTTGTGGCTCACTACTAAGTGTAAGGCCGCTGTGTCCGATGTCAGATTTCCAACTATGAAATATTTTTCTATACTGTAAAAGTAGATACTAAATTTAAACTAATTCCGCGAAAATATGAACTTGGACCAGTTAATGCTAAAATTTGAGTCTATTGCAACGAAAACAGTTGATATTCATTAATATTTTATTCCTTGTACTAACTGAATTAATTGACGTTAACCATATCATTTGGATATAATGATCGTGTCAGTTAACGGAAGACATTGACATCTTCTAACTTTTGAACCTGCATTTACCAGTAATTGTAGAGTTGTACAAGAGTCGTTGCTAAGTGCAAGTAAATTAAGTGATGCAATGCGATATGTGTTATCAAGTAACGTCATCATCACTTAATTTAGTTTTAATGTAATCAACAAATAATTGGAGATGTTCGGTATTAACTTGAGAAATACTCCTTAGGTACAGGAAGAAGTAAATAATTTAACTATTTTAGGGAAACTCCTAAAAATGACCAATCAGAGTTCACTACTTCCTTCATGCGCACCTGTAGCAGCAGCTGTATGAAGAAAATAATAGAAATAACGACATTTATAATCGAATTTCTAAGAAATTTGTTAAAATATTGAAAACTTCCTAATGGCTTCGACTCGCGGCTATGATGGCAATAATGGGCTTCATATTCCGCTGACATGAGGCTAGAATAATTTCCGTTTCAGAAGCTTGCTAATAATTAATCAGTTAACAGTGCTGCGGATTGAGAATTCTTTGATCTCTTGCATAAATTGACATGCAAATTTCTAATAATATTGCCCCACGTTGGGGGCAGAAAATGTAGTGAATCGACGATTTCTTGATAGTTTGCATAAATCGACATGCAAATTGCAAATTAATTGCCCCACAACGGGAGCCAATAATTAAGTGACATCAATAATCAAGTGAAATCAAAAACAAAAAGGTTATGAGATTAAGGGACTAATAAGTGGATGGAACAGATCGTTTAGATGAATAAAATATGAAATGGCTGCATTTATTTCAGTACCTTTTACACAAACACACACACACACCGACACACACACACACACACACACACACACACACCCACACACACACACACACCGACACACACACACAAATTACAAATCTCGGCCGATTTGACTGGGTGTGGACACGACTCAGTTATTGAGGGGAAGCCAGGGGGAATGAGTCATCTCACCATAATTCTCTACTCATTTGTTGTGTGGTGTGCAGACGCTGGGTCGGTACGACGTGTGTCACTGCAGCGAGTCGGCAACCTGCGGCTTTATGGTGAAAGGGTACAGGACCGCCCGACATAGAAAATAGGTACAACATTCTTCGTTATTCTTGTCAGAACAACATATTTTTTCTAATAATAACTCAATTTCAATTAATACAGCGAAGCCGGATACCAGTGTGGGAAAGAATGACAATTTATTTATTTAATTGATCACATGTGCACTCCCACAAAATAAATCCCTACATCCAGTTTGGTGAGATCCGTGAAATGAATGAATGTATGGTCGTCTGCTAACCGCAGATAGTGAATGTGAATATATGATCATCTTTGAGACGGTACTTGGGTCACCTTTGGTGGGACCAAAGAGATGAAATTTACCTGAGCTTTGAGCGCCTGAAATGTGGCTGACCAATACGGTAGCAAGGTGCTCCCCCACTTTTGCAGAGGTGCGAGAGGACCTGAAGAACGGCCATGTTTCAGCACTCTGCCGCTGGATCTAGTGTTGGTAAGACCTGTTTTAGGCGTGCTCCGTAAGGACGAAAGAGTGGAGACATGGTATGCATGTGAAATACTTAAGAGAAGTTTAGAATAATAATTTCTCTATTTCAGGAACTTTTGTGGGGAGTATTAAATGTCAGGCAGGTAATATGAAGGGGATCGTAGTAATCTTCGGAAGTGACCAACGGTCACAATGAAACCACGTGTAGCAATAAGTTGAAACACTTCTGAGTGCTTAAGTTAAGCTAAATTACTAGCGTGTGTACTATAAGTTGGAAACATTTAAGAAATGGCGTGTGCAGGACTTGAAATTAGAGACGAGTACTTCCACGTGGTGAGTACTGTGTGAGTCTCAATCTGTGTATGAGACAAAGGATAAAGAGAAGTACTCGTCCATGGCATCAGTTGAGGACTCGCGTGTGTGATGAATATGTTCTTAATATTACTTTGCGTGTTGTGTTTTCGTGTGACGCTTGATCCAAACTACAATACTCTGAGAGAGAAGCAAGGTGAGTCAGCCGTCTATCCAGCAACGCCACTTGGCTTGCATTGCACAGGAAGACGTGCATATATCGCCCAGAGTTCGTAGTAGGAAAGAAAAGTTACGAAGTGGGGCAGTGTCGTGTGAAACTGGGATGAATACTAACTGAAGTGGGAAAGCTGAAAGTTATGTGATTATAATGTTGTGACTATTTCTTATGTTGTAGTCCATGTGCAGTGTGGTGTATGTCATGTAATTTAAGTATGTGTGGTTTGCATGGGAGAGTAGCAAGGTAGTTTCAGAGGTAGTGGGTTATGCATGCTCCTTTTGTACCGCTCGGTCTGGAGGAAAGTTTCGTGATGATGGTTGTGAGAGTCGAAGTGTGAGATATAGCAAAAGATCCACCATCCTATCCAGAAAGTGCACTGTAGCGTTAAATAATTACGAGACCATAAGATAGAGAATCAGCAATGTAAAGCCATGCCCACTGGCGGAATTTCTCATGTGTTATTGTTGTAGGTTATAAATTTGTGTGTTTAGGTTATAGAATTTATCGGAATAAATAAGATAGTGAAAAGAAAAAGATTGGTGGCCTTTTCCTTCGAATTGGTTCAAATGGCTCTGAGCACTATGGGACTTAACATCTATGGTCATCAGTCCCCTAGAACTTAGAACTACTGAAACCTAACTAACCTAAGGACAGCACACAACACCCAGCCATCACGAGGCAGAGAAAATCCCTGACCCCACCGGGAATCGAACGCGGGAACCCGGGCGTGGGTTTCCTTCGAATTGTATGTTGTCATGATATCCAGAATTTATAATGTGTGTGCCATTCATATTCAGTGCGATGGCCACGTGTTGATCAAAGCCGTTAAATAAGAAAGAAAATGTGGTATTGCCAGTGCGTAGTGAACAGTCAGAGTTCTGTAAATTACTGATAGTCAGATGTGCGTTTCCATTGCGTAATATTCATACAGGTGGATAATTTGTAACTTAATTGTGAGTACGAGAGTTCATGTTACTCCATAAATAAGAATGAATCCACTCGCTTGGCAGACCACTCATCTTGCAGGCCTGACTGCTTGATGCCCCAGTATGAGCAAGGCATGTGGGTGCCTCTCAACGGTAAGGCCCAGTAGCCCCCTTCTGTATTGTTCGGTCGCTCTGCCAATCTGTTCGACACGTGAGTGCACCGAGAGGTAGGGTTACCATAACCGAGCCTCCGTGCAATTCCTAAGCAGTTCAGTCGCGAGTCGGTACGAGGTGGGCCCGTGCCGTGTAACCGTCTCTTCTCGCGCCAGCCAATTAAAGACAAGCGACCACCGCTGTGGGCATACTCACCCGATGACTGCGCAGCTGGTTCAGCGCAGCGCAGCGTCCCACACTCAAAGCAGCCAGTCGACACAACTACCGGAACGTTATTGCCATTATTGTGTTCGAAACGTGTGTTTGCAGTTGATATTGTCGGTCATAAAAGATACACTACTGGCCATTAAAATTGCTACACCACGAAGATGACGTGCTACAGACACGAAATTTAACCGACAGGAAGAAGATGCCGTGATATGCAAATGATTAGCTTTTCAGAGCATTCACACCAGGTTGACACCGATAGCGACACCTACAACGTGCTGACATGAGGAAAGTTTCCAACCGATTTCTCATACACAAACACCACTTGACCGGCGTTGCAGCAGCAAGGACTATTAGCTCGGAGACCATGGCTGCAGTTACCCTTGACGCTGCATCACAGACAAGAGCGCCTGCGATGGTGTACTCAACGACGAACCTCGGTGCACGAATGGCAAAACGTCATTTTTCCGGATGAATCCAGGTTCTGTTTACAGCATCATGATGGTCGCATCCGTGTTTGACGATATCGCGGTGAACGCACATTGGAAGCGTGTATTCGTCATTGCCAAACTGACGTATCACCCGGCGTGATGGTATGGGGTGCCATTGGTTACACGTCTCGGTCTTGTTCGCAATGACGGCACTTTGAACAGCGGACGTTACATTTCAGATGTATTACGACCGGTGGCTCTACCGTTCATTCGATCCCTGTGAAACCCTACATTTCAGCAGGATAATGTACGACCGCATGTTGCAGGTCCTGTACGGGCCTTTCTGGATACAGAAAATGTTCGACTGCTGCCCTGGCCAGCACATTCTCCAGCTCTCTCACCAACTGAAAACGTTTGTTCAATGGTGGCCGACCAACTGGCTCGTCACATTACGCCAGTCACTACTCTTGATGAACTGACGTATCGTGCATGGGCAGCTGTACCTGTACACGCCATCCAAGCTCTGTTTGACTCAATGCCCAGGCGTATCAAGGCAGCTATTACGGCCAGAGGTGGTTTTTCTGGATACTGATTTCTCAGGATCTATGCACCCAAATTGCGTGAAAATGTAATCACATGTCAGCTCTAGTATAATATATTTGTCCAATGAATACCCGTGTATCATCTGCATTTCTTCTTGGTGTAGTAATATTAATGGCCAGTAGCGTAGCAGTGGAAATGGCGGAAGAAAATGAGAAAGTTCATATCCCAGTGAGACAGTACGTTCAGATCCCAGTGACACTGAAATGACTTCGCGTATTGCCATTGTATGTCTGTTGTTATGTTTGCTATATCTGAATCAAAACCAGGAACCAGGATGTAGTGAGTTTATTACTGATTGGTCGCGACCAGTATGTCTGGCCGTCCTAAGAATAGCTGCTAGCGTTAAACATTGTAGCCATTAGGCCGCACCTGAGAGCCTTAATTCGTAAACAGCATGTGATGCCTAACACTTTCGTTCACTTGCTTCCAAAATCTAATCTACTAAATGGTGGCACAAGTTGCTTATACGTGGATAGGCCATACTAACCAGTTATCTTCTATTTTAAAAGTTTTTACACAGTTACAGCACAGTTTTAACTTTTTATGTTTATTATTTAAGCCACATATGCACATGACGTTTTAGGTTTGTAATAACATTTGTCCATCACTGTATCAGATATTTTACATAAACTTTCATAATAACGCCAAAGATGATGCGTACCCTTAGATGGGTGTGGAGGAGACCAGACAGAGAGGTCATCGGTCTCATCGGATTAGTAAGAACTGGAAAGTTAGTCGGCCGTGCCCTTTCAATGGAACCATCCCAGTATTTGCCTAGAGAGATTTAGGGAAATCACGGAAAACCTAAATCAGGATGGCCGGACGCGGCATTGAATCGTCGCCCTCCCGAATGCGAGTCCATTGTGGTAACCACTGCGCCACCTCGCTCGGTCATAATAACGCCTTCTGGGAAAATGTTTTTACTGGTACTACGTGAATACACAATAGTCTTCCTTAAAAAGTTGTATAGCAAGCAATGTAACAAGTTATTTGCATGATATATTTCAAATTATACAGGGGAATTTGTTAAGGTTTTCCTGGATTTTCAACAAAGTTGGGGCTCCTCTCGTACTACCGATTACGTTGCTAAATCACCTGGCGCCTCATTTCTTCGAACCACCTTGCCCACCTTTGTCGCTTTTTAACAGTACTATGCGCACCACGTCCACTTTCATGATTCTTGGCTGAAATGCTTACAAATGTTTACAATTTCCTAACCTCTCGGAATACATGTTTCCATGCATGTATAACAGCATTTATGATCTCACTTTCCACTCGGATATGTCCTGGTGATTCTTCAATGAAACCTAATCACTAGATCTAATACTAAAGATCACTCAATATTTTTAAAATAACAAATTATCTCCACACTCAAAGCACAACGAACCTAAAGACTGTCTTTACTGATGACTCATCACCTGTTGGTACAACAGGCGGAATGTTCGTTAACAGGCCTCACTAGCATGCAGAATAACAACATTGGTTACCGAAAATGACGCCACTACCGAGTCTGACCTATGGAACCGAATATGGACAATACAGAATAGAGCGTTGTCGCCTTTTGTTGCCGTAGCCGAAGTAGCGATATCACGATGCCGGGAGGCGGATGTAGGTGGTGGATGGAAGAGCCCCCATGTCCTCTTGCTTGTGCGATGTCTCACGAACTCTCTCTTCACTTCTGATCACTATACTATGCTCACCGACTCCTCGAATCTTTCCTTCTCTCAATGTCGTCATTGTCGGACTAAATTTGCAATGCCGCCAAATGACTGATCACCATTTCATGACCATGCCTCCCAGTACAGGGTAGAACTTTTACGTCTAGCGCGGGCTGGTTGTGAGTCGAGAATCGACGTCTTTCTCACGTTTTCACTGTCAAGGCTATTCCCAGCCTTGGTCGCACATTGTTCAGACGTTTTTTTTTTTCATTCCTTAGGTGCTGTGAAAGCAGCCACACTTCTCTGTAACTGCTATCTCTGCGTGAGATCTGGACAGTCTAATGTTTGTGCTTCGTCGGAGGGTCTGCTGGCGATAGTCATGTATAAGCAACCTCCTTACTCTTCAGAAAACAGTTTCTTAAGCAGGCTGACTTCTTCCACAGTTCTTTAGTTTCAGACGCCTCCCTGTGCGAATGCTTGGTGCTTATTGTCTATGCTCCATCCCAGTGCTTGAAGGGATCCATCAGTTATCTGTACACTTCTCTTTCTGCCAAGGTGTCCATTGTTAGACAAGGCCTGGACATTAACTAGCCTACCTCCAGTGGGTTTGCAGAACGCGCCTCTGGCGCTCGCTCTCTGTGGTCCGAGTTTTCCCTCGTCCTGGGCCACTGGCGCTGTGAGTTGGCAAAAGTGGCCACTAGTGGAGGTATACTCTGTTCCTTGCCATAACTTTAAAGTTTCTGATACGGAAGTTTTAGAGTCATGGCAAAGTGGTCCACCTATATTCGCTTGGCCCATTGGACACGCATTCTGAGAAGGAAAACAAAAATCTTCACTCCCTAATAGTAACATTAATATGTAACTCACTAATGTGAGGTTTTGTGGGGATTTTACATTTTCTATTGGACCCAGGCGACTGTTTACACAGATGGTTGCCCTTTATAAATAGATACAAGACATGCACAAAGGTCATAACAAATGAACAGTACCTGAGATACACAATTCACATCGAACGTAGTGATAACGTCACAGATGTACATAAGATATATGCAAAATAAACATGTAACCAAGAAATGTGAAAATGAGAAATAAACCATACGCAATAATACTCTTCGTCACGGAGATTTGTCAGAAATAAAAATACTATACCCATGCAAGACATATGGAGTTAAAACATATGAAACATATGAAATAATGTTAATCAAAGAATTATATATCACGGATGCCGGGATGAGAAACGCACAAGACACTTAGATTAAGACATGTGACACGAAAGTTAACTTTACCCATTCATCAACGAATTTTATAAAATGGATACAAAATGGGCGTCAGTTCAAACACTTGGTCACACGACACAACAAGTTTTTAGTGGGCTGCCATAAGCCAAGCCAGATAGGGTGGGATTGATAATACCTTACCGTTTTTACCAACAGTGCTTTATGTTTCTCCTCAGTGAATTTGGTTCCCATCAAATAACACATGCAACGTTGAGATGGGTGCCATCTTTTGTAGCACAGAATCTACAAATATTATGTGTACTGTACGCATCACCAATGTTTGAGAAACCTGCTTCTTATTTACTAGGCTGCATAGTATCAGCTGTGGGAGCTGCGAGAACGGGTTACTCGAATGGAAAAAAAGAGAGATGTGCGTGTATCTAACTTTGTATACTCCAGCTATTTTAGCCTATCATTAACGTCTAACATGCAAAATATTCTTATACACGAACTTCAACGCTATCAGCTTTGTGAGCTGCGCAAACAGACTCAAATGTAACAATAAAAAGAAGAACCGCGCATGTACCTAACTTTGTTTACCCAAGTGATCTTAACCTACCATTAAATTCTAACATGCAAAATAATCCTAACGTGCCTCACTCCACGATTTATGCACTACTTTGCAAAGATAAAATGTCTTCTCCGCTGACCGTGAGGTGCTTCTGGCGCGTCTCTGTATACTGTAACAGAAATCTCATCAAATACTGCAGTGTGTGTGGTTCTCACCATTCACGCTAGTGTCATTCCACTCTTATGAATATGATTTGGTAAAACAATGTGATGAAAAATGATCACATAATATTAAAATTGAGTATATACAAAAAACAATAACATACATGGAAATGGCAATGCACTAAGGGGATGGAAATGACAGAACTCTAGCTGGAGCTGCATTGTAATCCCGCGCAAAGGGAAGTCTTGTATTACTAAATGCAGGAGGCTCCTCTCAGCCTCGTGCTGCAGTTTCGACGGTGGTCGGAATTCATGCTCAGACGCGTGTGGCCGGCATACCACTTCTCCACATTCGCAACAAGTGTCCAATAGTACAGGCACACACAAAAATGACCAAGCACAATAAATAAGTACTAATTACTATGATAGAAAATCTATTTACAAAATCCAACGTGTTGTTATCTGACAGAAGCAACTGTCTATATCGCTACTGCTATACACTACTCTATTGAGCACCATACACTCTCAAATATCCCAAACTCGCGCTTGTCGTCATAATTTGCATAGGCATTCGGCGCTACTACCTGCCGTACCGAGTATGTGCCCTCGTATAGGCGGAAGAACTTTGCTACCTTTTAATTGTCTTGGGGTTGAAGCTCTTTTTTCCCGTGTTTGCTTTAACAATACATATGGCTCTGAGCACTATGGGACTTAACATCTCAGGTCATCAGTCCCCTAGAACTTAGAACTACTTAAACCTAACCAACCTAAGGACATCACTCACATCCACGCCCGAGGCAGGATTCGAACCTGCGACAGTAGCGGTCGTGCGGTTCCACACTGAAGCGCCTAGAACCGCCCGCGGCCACACCGGCCGGCAACAATACATATGTTTTTGGATAGGGTCCGCCTTTAGCAAAGCACAATTTTGTTTTTTAACCGAAACATATTTCTCTGCAGTTGCAGCATCATCAGTGGGCTTTTATTTTATGGCTGTTAAAGATAAAGAATGTTCTTTACTGTTTTTATACATGTAAATATTAGTTTTTAAATCGTAATTACAGATATTTGAAGAAACACATAAAATTATGAATTCATACCTGTTTACCACACGGTGCGGTTTTCCTGGTGTATCATGTTTCTACAGTGACTGTTTTGTTTCACTGTTTGTCATAAGCAACCACTTACACCTTAAAGTAGACAAATTATTTGAGCCAAAATTACTATTTGAAATTGTTATGGCTCTGCCTGAAATTAATTAATTGTGTGTGTGTGTGTGTGTGTGTGTGTGTGTGTGTCTATTTACATTATGTTTCACTTACGTTTTCTTTTTTTTTTCCTCATCTTCTTCACTGTGAAGCATTATATATTGAGGTGTCACTGTTTCACTGTTTACCAGCTGTAAAAACAAACATGGCGGACAGAGGAAGAGCTGGAGGTGTAAAAAGAAGATGACTGACAGTGGAACAGTTGAAGATGTTTCTGACGGTTGTTCTGAATCTTTCAGATATGTGTCAATTTTGTGTGTGGGGGGGGGGGGGGATGGGGGTGGGTGGGAAGAGCTCTATAGGTTAGTCTTATCTGATAATTCTTTGAGGGCAGATAACAGAGTTCCATTGCAGGGAGCTGTGTATTCATTTATCACTTTTTTGGCTTTTTATATTTGATAATGTTCTTCAGTTATTAGATTTTGTGTTCTGTGTATCGAGTATTAAAGTTTCTGCTTGGCTGTCCTATATAAACTGATTTGCAGTCCTGACATATTAGTTGGTAAATACCAAATATTTTGTATTTCTCTGTGTCTGTGTTGGTTGTCCTTGGTTTTCTCTGTATTGAGTTGTCTTTCCTGTAGGCTATTTTTAACCATTGTTTTTTGAGTATGTTGCCTACTATGTGGGCTGTTCTGTTGTTGTAGGTGAGAGCGAACCACTTGTTTGTCGTCGTGGGTGTTTGTTGTTCATGTGTGCTCATATGTGTGTTCTGTGTGTTTGTAAATTGATGAGGAGGTTTTCGTTTTTGTGTGTTGGATGTCCTTTTTAATTTAGTTTTAATTTTGTGGTTCAGTTTATCTATAGTGTTTGTGTCGTATCCATTCTCTACAGCTATTTGTCTGATTGTCTGTAATTCATTCTTATAGTTGTTTTCCGTGAGTGGAGTTTTTTTTTTTTTTTTTTTTTTTTTTTGCAAGAGGTGGAGCCCCTCCACGCCCACACCGGCATGATGGCCAACACAAAAGGTCTACTGCCATCTCTGCATAAGGGTTAGTATTCACTAAAGTGAGGTGTCGCAGGATGTGGGTACTGCGATGTTTGCGTACGTCTGGTTAGGATTAACCATTAATACGCGCTCATCTGGAGATAGATTGGTCGAAATCTGACGAAGGGTAGCGGTTTGAAGGGCAGAGGAAAAAAAGTGCCAAGGCAAGAGCCAAGGGAAAAAAACCTCTGCGAAAGTTAGGTCGGGCGGCAAGAGCAGTAGCGGTTGTCTTGCTGCCTGCGATAGGTTGTGCAAGGATAGGCTTTGTTAGTAGTGGGTATCATGCATGTCGATACCTTGACGTTGTGCGTTTGTGCTGCTCGGCGGCTGGCGCTGGGTGCTGGTACAGAGTCCTCGTTCAGCGTCCTGCAACCTGCAACAGTTATGTTTGTTATCGGTCTTGTGTCCGATAGGTCATATACCGGATGCACAGTGTGAGGGAGTGTTGGGAGATTGTTCGTGCGTCTGTGGGCGAGCTCGTCGGTGTCCCTGCTGTGGCCTGTTGGTCGGCTCTAATAGCAGCTGGTAGTTGCCAGTCAGTATTACTGATATGCAGGGGCTTACCGACGTTTGTCGCTGTTTGCGTATGTTAGTTTACCATAGGTGGTTATGCCGTAGCTAGCAGTGTCTTTGGTCGCTTGTGTTTCCACCTGTGGTTGTGATCGTAGTTTCCCAGAGTGAGGATGAAAGGATTGTTCGAGTGTCTCGAGTTCCTGTATAGTCGTGTAGCGTGTTTCTTGAATACTTCCTTGAGGGTATCAAGGCGGTATTCATGGTGAAGATCCACGGTGCGTGTGTAGCGTGGAGCATTGCTAATGATTCGTAGCACTTTGTTCTGTATGATCTGCAGGCGGCGCAGTCGTGTGGGAGCTGCATATCCCCAGACGGGAGCTGCGTACGTCATCAGAGGTCTAATCAGTGTAGTGTATAAGGACCTCGACACCCTCCTATTCAGTGTGCTTTCCCTGTTGAGCATTGGGTAGAGCTGTTTGAGCCTCGCGTGCGCTCGGTTGGCAACGTATTCGATGTGGTCCCCCCATGTAAGTTTCCGGTCCAGCCAGACACCAAGGTATCTGACTTTCTCTCGGAAACGTATTGGGCGTGTATGTAGTGTTATCGGTCTACAGTGTTGGTGTTTGCGCAGTAGTTTCGGTCTGCGTGTGAACAGAACTGCTTCGCACTTGTCGACGTTTACTTTAATACGCCATCGCTCCAGCCAAGGCTCAGCTGTTCTGAGTGCTGTCTGTATTCGTGAGTTGATGTTCGACGGTTTCCAGTCTTGCGCGAGGATGGCTGTGTCATCCGCGTAGACGGCTAACGTCGTGTTTCGTGTCGCTGGGTAGTCATTAATGTACAGGTTAAACAAGATGGGCCCCAGAATGCTTCCTTGGGGTACTCCAGCTTGGATACCGTGTTGTGTTGATTGTTTATCCTGCACGTTAGTGTTGAAACATCTGTTCGTGAGATATGAGTGTATGAGACGTACGAGTCCGTCTGGGAAACCAGCTTCGCTTAGTTTGCGTATGAGTCCGTTGTGCCAGAGACGATCGAAAGCCTTTTCGATGTCTAGGAACACGGCCCCTGTGGCTTTGTTCATGTTGTAGCCGTGTGTTATATGTTCGACTACGCGGAGGAGTTGTTGTGTTGTCGAGTGGTGATTCCTAAAGCCGAATTGCTCCGGTCTTAGGGTGTCGTTGGCGATGCAATGCCTAGTGATACGTTTTAGTATTACCTTCTCAACAATCTTGCTGAGCGAGCACAGCAGACTGATAGGTCGGTAATTTTGTGGGAGGGAGTGGTCTTTCCCTGGCTTCCTGAACATCAGGACCTTGGCCGCCTTCCAAAAGTCAGGGAAGTGTTGGTGTGTCAGGATGGCATTCGTTAGGTGTGTGAGGTATTCTACGGCTTTATCCGTGAACTCCTGGAGGACACGGTTTTGAATGCCATCAGGCCCAGGGGCTTTTCTAGCGTTGGTGTGCTTGATAGCCCATGTGACTTCATTTGTGCTAGCACGTCTGATTTCGTCGCGCGAGGACTGGGCTACAAGTCGTGTAACCTCCTGGTCCGTTTCAGGTGTGAATGCTGGGTCTGAAGGAACCAGATTCGGCATGAAGGACGCTGCAAGTGTTGTGGCCATAAGCTCTGCCTTCTCCGTCGCGGAGTAGGCTGGGCCGTCTGGTCCTTGTAACGTGGGAATGTAATGTTTCTCCCTGGTGAAGTGTCTGGCCAGGACGTGTGGTATCCAGCCGAGCGAGTCTCTGTCCCCATTGTTCGTTTCTGAATGTTTGGATTTTATTCCGTATTATGCCCTGGAGTCTGTTGACGTGCAGTTTATAGAACGGGCGCCTGGTACGCTGCCAGTATCTCCTGAGGCGGTTCCTCATTGAGATAAGGCCCAGGATTTCCTGGGGCAGGGCCGTCGAGTGTTGTCTTGGTGTTGTAATGGAATGGCGTCAGTCATTGCGTCTTGGACGGCAGTTGTGAGAGCCTCCACAGCCTCATCGATTTGCTGTGTGTTGTTAATTTCGTGGGTGTCAGGAATGCGACTATCAAGCGTTTCCTTGAACAGTGTCCAGTTCGCACGTTTGTAGTTAAGCATCCTGCGTGGTTCAATGTCCTGCAGTGTCTCTTCCATGAGCAGTATTACAGGCATGTGGTCTGAGTCCAGATCGTTTTCAACCGTTAGGTTGAGTGTGCATGTGATGCCCTTTATGAGGGCTATGTCTAACACGTCTGGCCTATGTCGGGCCTGTGTAGGCACGAACGTGGGAACGTCCGGCCCAAGTATAATGTAGTTTCGGCCTAGTGCGTGTTCGTACAGTTTCTTGCCGTTGGAGGTTCGTATTCGTGAGTTCCAATCGGTGTGTTTCGCGTTGAGGTCTCCAGCGGCTATTACCCGCGGTGCCATGTTGAGTACTGCGCTGATATCGCGTGTTACTATGTTTTTAGGAGGATTGTATAGCGATACCAGTGTGGTGTTGGCTCCGTTGAACTTGACCCTAACGGCCGTAGCCTCCAGTCTTTCAAGTGTTGGGAGCTCGATGTTCGTGTGGTCTATGTCTCTGTGTATAATGATTGCCGTGCCGCCTCCCCTCCTGCCATCCGCTCGGTCGGTACGATAGACGCAATAACCTGGGAGGTTTAGTTGTTTGCGAGGCGTAAGCAGTGTTTCGTTCACAAGAGCGATTCGGATACCCTTTCGCTCCATGAACGCGGCCATCTCGGCTTTTTTGTTTGCGATCCCGTTGGCATTCCAAAACAGGATCTGTGTGATTGTGTTTAAGTCTGCGTTTCGGGGCTGGTGTGGTGTATTATCCATGTAGTAGTGTAAAGAGCGGTGTGATAGTGGCTTGGAAGCTAGTCCAGTTGAGCGTACCCGACATGAACTGCATGAAGAGTTGTGAGACACACCCCATAATCTTCGTGACTATTTCGGTGGTCGTGCGTCCGGGGAATAATGTTTCCATTATTCTCTGGAATGTTGTTGTGATGTTGGTCATGTCGGCCTGGGAGTTGTTGGTCGTGTTAGCGGCCGCTTGTTCCAGTGTTGGCGTTTGGTGAGGGCTGGCCTGTGAGTCGGTTGTTCGTGTGGCAGTTGTGGGCGCCTGTGTATTTTCTGAGGTGAGTGGGTGTGTTATGTGGGTTGTTGAGTTGGTGTCCGGGATGTGTTCGTGGGTGTTGGTGTTCTGTTGACTGTGTACTTGTTGTGGTGCGGTCGTGTTCCTCGTGCTGCGGCTGTTTCTCCTTGTCCTCCTCCTCTGGCGCTGTGGTTGTCCCTGTGTGTGTGCGTTTTCTGTAGCCTGTGGTGGGCTGCAGTTCGCGATCTCAGGGGGTAGGGTGGTGTTGTTGCTTGTTTCGTGTGGTGTGCCCGGTGCGGGTGCGGTGTCATTTGTTGTGCTTGTCTGTTGTGTGCCTGTTGCTGGGGGTGTTTGCTGAGCGTGTTCTGAGCTCTGGGGCTCCTCTGACCGTCCCGCGCTGCTGGGGCTGCCAGCGACCGCTCCAGCGAAGGATAATCCACTTCTTACTGGGCGCGGGGGCGGTTTTGGAACTGTGATGGCGGTTGGTTTCGCATGTTTAGCGATTTTGCGCCTCAGAGCTGCTTTGTATGCAATGCACCCTCTGTAGTTTGCCGGATGGGCAGCACCACAGTTGGCGCACTTGCGAGGTGCTGTATTGGGGAGTTTGCAGCGTTGGGTTGTGTGACCGCCAGCGCAAATGCGGCAGCGGGGTGCGAGACCGCATCTGATACCCGCGTGCGCATAGCGCTGGCAGTTGTGGCATTGTTGGGGGGTGCGCGGCGTGTTGTAAATTTCTACATTTACGACCATGTGAAGAAATAGCTTCAGCTTCAGCAGGTCGCGGGATTTGGCCGTGTCGGCCAACTCCGCCATGTAGTTGTGAGACGGTCTCGCTGTGCCGAACTCTGACATTCGGTTTACCCGAATGCACTCCCACCCGAGAGCAGAGAGTTCATTGTGTACTGTGTCGGTCGGGGTTCGTGAGTCTATCCCCTTAATCACGTACTGTTGTGTTTTTTCCAAGACTGTCCTGTACGTGAAGTGTTCTACCTTCCTTTCTTTGAGAAAGTCCAGTAGATTCGTGTAGTCTGCCTTGTTCGCCACGTACAGTGCGGCGTGTTCCCCGGTGAGCTTGGAGTAGTATGTTGTGGGGCTGTGCTTATTGTTAAATTCTTTGTTTAGGAGACTTAGGTCTCCATAGTTGTGAATGATGACCGGTGGGAAGCCAGTCGCGGTGTTGTTAGTGTTCTGCGTAGCTGCGTGTATGTTTGTGGTTGCTGCAGTCGCAGGGTTGTTTGTGTTGGTCCCTGTGTTGTTATTGTTTGTTCGCGGCGTGGATGGTGTTGGCAGCAGCGCTCGGCCGTTGCCTCGTGAATTTGTGGGCTCACTTGTTTGCGTAGTTGGCTGCTGTTTGCGCCTTGGGCCGACCTGCTGCCACGGCCCGTCTTCATCTGTGTTTGTTGTGTCCTCTGTCGGCTCTGGATCCGGTTCCGTCGGTGCCTGGGCCGCCAGAGGTGGAATAGGGGGCATGTCCTTCAGTTGTTCAGCAGGTGCCTGTGTGTGTGGTGTGGGTGTTTCTGTTCGTGTGTTTTCGCTGCCCATCAGCTCTGCGATCAGCTCCAGCTGTTCCGCGATCTGCTGGTCCTTCAGGGCAACCTGCTCCTGGAAGGTGGACAGCGGGACGGAAATGATGGCGGGAGTAGCCGGCATTACCGCCTCTTGTGCTGCAGCTTTGCTGCGGGTGAGTGGTGGGGAAGCACAGGAAAGATCGGACATCTTCGCTGTTTCAGGAGTAATTATTTATTTGGATAGGGAAGGATGGAACACGACAATTTTGCTCTTTTTAAGGAGCGACAATAATGCTTTTTAGCGAAAGCGCTGTGTACCTTGTTCCTACAGAAGAGGGGGTGTCCCTACGACCTATCTGCGCGGAGTGCAATGCGCGGCGCAAGAGAGCGCGGGTTGAAGAGAGCGGCCTACAGTGCGCGGGGTTATCCGACGTGAACGGGCCCCTGACACTGAGATTACCCTACCAAACAACGGGAGAGTCCCGCTGGGGAGATTTGCAACCGAAGTTGCAGGAAGTTGAGCCGAAGCTCTTGCCACTTAGCGCCCGAAAGCGTTAAGCAGCTTGCGCGGGTTCGTGCCGCTCAGAAGAGCGTCACTGGCAGCTACGCCAGTTGTAGCTTATTAGAGACCACTCCGAGGAGCTATCCGCGGGCAGCTACGCCAGGTGCAGAGAGCAGCGTTCCGCTCGGGTCGGCTGCTCGACTGCTGCCGTTTTGTTCTTTCTGTGTAACATATATTGGAAACCAGCTAGTTCATGTGCAGTCGGATGAGTTGCGAATGGCTGTGCTGGTGGTGGTCACTTTCCTGAATATGGGGAACTGGTGATGGTTGTTGGGTCTGTATACTGTGAGGTCAAGGAAGTTTAACCTTTTGTTGTGTTTTGTTTCTATGGTGAATTTTGTTTTTGGGTGTACTTTGTTTATATCACTGTGGAGTTTTCAACATGTGATAAGGTAACTCATAAAATTTTGTTTCCTCATTCATACACATCAGTGTGTGCACCCTTACTGACACAGATAATGTTTAGTTGGAATTCCATTTCTCTCCACGTACGATTCAAGATCTCCATCGTAAAATGTTCAAATGCATTGTGAATGCTTGTCTTCAAGTTCTCTAGGTCTGTGTGAGGTAACGCGTGAGTTGTGCCGCCCTGAGAATATTCTAAGTTCGGATTTGACGTGGCCGCACGGGCCGCTCTGCAAGCCGCGGCTCGTCGGCAACCACGTGGTGCCGAACAGTAGCCGGAGCAAGTGGGGTAGCTCCAGCGCGTGGTCCACGCCGATCGCGTGGCTGGGAATTCCATGTTGACGCTGCTTCGATCATTACGTGTAAAGTGTTGAGAAGTTTGCGCGTGGTAGTAGGAGATAGAAATATTTCCTAGTGCCGACTTGTGCACTTGTGAGATTCCCGTGGCTTCTGCAGTGAAGATATAGTATGCATTTAGAAGTGAATATCTCGCGAGCTATGTTGTTGTTCATACCTAATTACGTGAAGTAGGAATCTATTGTTCCCCTGTTACTCAACTTATATTTTATTTAATAGGTGGAGCCCGCATCTCGTGGTCGTGCGGTAGCGTTCTCGCTTCCCACGCCCGGGTTCCCGGGTTCGATTCCCGGCGGGGTCAGGGATTTTCTCTGCCTCGTGATGACTGGGTGTTGTGTGCTGTCCTTAGGTTAGTTAGGTTTAAGTAGTTCTAAGTTCTAGGGGACTGATGACCAAAGATGTTAAGTCCCATAGTGCTCAGAGCCATTTAATTGCTGGACCATCAACACCAATAAGTGTTTTGCATAAATAAAAAATGATTCAAATGGCTCTGAGCACTATGGGACTTAACATCTCAGGTCATCAGTCCCCTAGAACTTAGAACTACTTAAACCTAACTAACCTAAGGACATCACACACATCCATGCCCGAGGCAGGATTCGAACCTGCGACCGTAGCGGCCGCGCGGTTCCAGACTGAAGTGCCTAGAACCGCTCGGCCACAAGCGGCCGGCTTTGCAGAAATAAACGGCATTCTTAAAAGTACTTCTGCTATCGTACTCATCATCTAAAGACGTTAAAATAGGACCTGCAGATGTAATTTAATTGCAATCTTTCATTTATAAATTCCTATGTCACATTCAAAATTCGCTATTGCCGAGTGTTAGGAATCTTCGACCATTCGATTCATGTGTGTATTCATATCATATACTGTAGACTCAGCAATATTTGGCATTTAATGTGGCAACTACGTATCCCACCCCATAGACAACGAAACCAGCCAAAACTTCCAATATCTCAACTCTGAGTCTGAGGATACGTAGTTGAGAGCTCATTTTTTTTTGAAAGCCCGCATATCTAATCTCGACTCAGTACACCATATCCTTTACAGAACTCCACAGGAAGAAGTCTAGTGGTGTGAACTCAGAGGATCATAGCGGCCACCGAATTAAACCATCTCGTTCAATCCACTTATGCAGAAACTTTTAATATAGGAACTGACGGGTATTCAGAGAACCGTAGGGTGGTGCCCCATCTGCCTGGAATATGACATCAGGTTGCAGGTGTTCCAATTGTGGCAGAGCAAACTCTTGTAACATGTCGAGGTAAACACTACCAGTAACGTCAGACCCTATGAAAAAGAATGAACGTGTGATGAAATTGTACATCAGACCGCACCAAACGTTGACCTTGGGACTGTCGCTTTCCATTTTTCGTGTAATATGAGAATACTGTGAACTCCATATAAGAACATTATTACGATTTAATTTGCCGGATACAGGAAACGTTACCTCATCGGAGAAACAAATCTTTCTCAAAAAGTCATTGTTTGAGTCAGTCTTGCCTAGCATATCCGCTGAAAACTGTTCGCGCTAAGGTTTGTCAGTAGGCTTTAATGCCTAAAGCAGCTGCATCTCGCACGGGTATAGCCGTAACCTCTTATGCAAGATATTGTGCACTATTGATCGTCTCATTTCGCACTCTCTGACAGCCGTACGCACCGATTTTGTCTGACTCTTCCAAGCTCCTGCCATACTTCGTCCGCGCTGGCATCTGAAACAGATAGGCGACCCGCCCCCTTTTTATGGAGATCACCACCTTTTTCCACAAATGACTTACGACAAGCCCAAATACTTGGTCAGGACGGTGGTTGCCTTTCGATGCCGTGTTCGAAAGTTTCGTTGCACATAGGTATCAGACGTCGTCTATAAGAACCAGGCCACACACTGAGCTTTCTCCTGTGGCCTCATATACCATCAGTTAAACCTGGGTTTAACAGTAAAAACAGCGGTCGCGAGAGAACTGCTGTGCGGCCTTAACGCCTCGCTGCAGGAAAACACTACCCCCTGGATACAAGCTGCCGATTTACTATTGCCATCCAATCATCAACAAGAGTTTACCTACCAGCCACTTACCAGAGTGACATAGGCAAAAGACAGCCGATACGCTACCTCCTACCACTCATCTACTGAAGTTGCCTTCCAATCACCCACCAGAATAGTACAGACAATAGCGTACCGTGTAGTCACCCCTCGATAACAAACTTTTTAACTTGTCCATTGACATCTCAGATATGAGACGTCGGTAGCCACCAGATAACCGAAATGACAGTATAGAAAGGAAAACATTCACCAGCACATAGCAGTGAACCGCCCTGTACAGGATCGCAGTAAACCGGTCGAAACATCGGCCATTTAGTTGTTTTAGTAGTTTACAATGGCACGCCCAAATATCTAAATTATTTTATCCAAAATGAAACCGGCATTGGAAGCCTACGAACTTATAACATTTTGTCAGTTTTTCAAGTTCAATTCTGTACCAAAATTGCGTCATCCGAAAAAAATTATGAGTTATCTTATCATATGTTGAAAACAACTTGTTAACGTCTAGTACAGTTTTAAAGTTATTAAAGTTTAAGCTATAAAGATAATTTATGAACACCTCGTACCACAGTGCAATCCACCATATACATGATTAGTGGTACTTTAAACTCTTAGAGAGCTTGCGGCTACGAAAAACCTACAATCAGTATTTTAAATGTTTCGGTCAGTCAAGAATCGTAGTCCATGGCGCTTCTGGAACGTTACCTATGTTGTAGTAAGCATGTTACTATACAAACATGATAAAATCTGCGTGTCAGTCCAGAATAGACGTTGTAAACAGAATCAACCGTCTCGTGAAATTCTAAGTATGAGAGAAAGCGACTGTGGAGCAGCAGAGCTTTAACTGCCAGGTTCTGACGATTAATAGAGTGCGATCAGTTTACATCATGGGTTTGTAAAACGCGTAACGAGGTAGGAGAGAGAACTGTTGCAATATGTTCCAATAATAATAATCAGCACTTGAAGTTAAGATACACAACAGAAGGACGATATACACAACGCTTTCTCTATGCTTCGGAAGCAATACGCAGCGACTTATAGCAGAGATGCCGCCCGTCAGGATTCAGTCAGCCAGCTCCAGCATAATTCGCAATATATTGAGTTACGCCTTAGCAATTTTTTTGTGGTATGAGTTGTTGCTGGGAAAGAAGCCAGCCGCCAGAATTTGTACTACCACATCCACATCGTGCTGTTTCCGGAATTGGAACTGCTTCGATATGAGCCGCTGCTTCTCGCAAAATCAGCATGGACGTGCAGTTTGTGGAAGGAACGTGGCTGCAACATATTTTCATGGTATTGCGGCTACTGCTTCTTCCCACAAAATCAGGACGCACGTGCAGTTTGTGAAAGGAATGCAGCTGCAACCTTTCGTGAGATACTGTGGCCTCCAACGCAACACTAAGTACGAAGGCAAACATTTAACGCGTAACGTCAATATGTGCTCTAATTTTAGCAAGGGAAGATGGTGCTCCTGCCAAGCATAGTTGTGAGTGCATAACATCTAGTAATAATAACAATAATAATAAACATGTTACACTTAGTAATAATAACAATAATAATAAACATGTTACACTTAGCAATAATAACAATAAAAATAAACATGTTACACTTAGTCGTGTTTCTCAGGCAGTATCCAACCCCAGCAACTTAGCATATGAATCGCTTTCCACTCCCTCGCACCATTAATAAACGCTGCGTAAAAAAAAAAACAAAAAAAACAAGTAGGTCACATGATGACTTTGCCCAGTAAAGCAACACCTAATTTATTTGCAGCGTTTTCGATGTCCGTGATCTGCAATCAGAGATCTGTAACCAAATGAGTGTAACGTCTGTTTGTATGCACATTCCCATTCTATAACACTAAACACTTACATAGAGAGACAATTTAGCTTGACCTCTGGTTCTTGCATCTTCCTGTGCTTACTCCGAATATCGCCCTCGTCACTGACCAGAAAGCTTTTTAATGGTAGGTATCTTTTATGACACACCTGCATTTATAATATTTCGCTGTACATAATACATTTGTTTTTACGAGGGCAGTTCAATAAGTAATGCACCACAATTTTTTTCTCGGCCAATTTTGGTTGAAAAAACCGGAAATTTCTTGTGGAATATTTTCAAACATTCCCGCTTCGTCTCGTATAGTTTCATTGACTTCCGATCGGTGGCAGCGCTGTACGGAGCTGTTAAAATGGCGTCTGTAACGGATGTGCGTTGCAAACAACGGGCAGTGATCGAGTTTCTTTTGGCGGAAAACCAGGGCATCTCAGATATTCATAGGCGCTTACAGAATGTCTACGGTGATCTGGCAGTGGACAAAAGCACGGTGAGTCGTTGGGCAAAGCGTGTGTCATCATCGCCGCAAGGTCAAGCAAGACTTTCTGATCTCCCGCGTGCGGGCCGGCCGTGCACAGCTGTGACTCCTGCAATGGCGGAGCGTGCGAACACACTCGTTCGAGATGATCGACGGATCACCATCAAACAACTCAGTGCTCAACTTGACATCTCTGTTCGTAGTGCTGTCACAATTGTTCACCAGCTGGGATATTCAAAGGTTTGTTCCCGCTGGGTCCCTCGTTGTCTAACCGAACACCATAAAGAGCAAAGGAGAACCATCTGTGCGGAATTGCTTGCTCGTCATGTGGCTGAGGGTGACAATTTCTTGTCAAAGATTGTTACAGGCGATGAAACATGGGTTCATCACTTCGAACCTGAAACAAAACGGCAATCAGTGGAGTGGCGCCACACCCACTCCTCTACCAAGAAAAAGTTTAAAGCCATACCCTCAGCCGGTAAAGTCATGGTTACAGTCTTCTGGGACGCTGAAGGGGTCCTTCCCCATGGTCAAACGATCAACTCTGAAGTGTATTGTGCTACTCTTCAGAAATTGAAGAAACGACTTCAGCGTGTTCGTAGGCACAAAAATCTGAACGAACTTCTCCTTCTTCATGACAACGCAAGACCTCACACAAGTCTTCGCACCCGAGGGGAGCTCACAAAACTTCAGTGGACTGTTCTTCCTCATGCACCCTACAGCCCCGATCTCGCACCGTCGGATTTCCATATGTTTGGCCCAATGAAGGACGCAATCCGTGGGAGGCACTACGCGGATGATGAAGAAGTTATTGATGCAGTACGACGTTGGCTCCGACATCGACCAGTGGAATGGTACCGTGCAGTCATACAGGCCCTCATTTCAAGGTGGCGTAAGGCCGTAGCATTGAATGGAGATTACGTTGAAAAATAGTGTTGTGTAGCTAAAAGGTTGGAGAATAACCTGGTGTATTTCAATGCTGAATAAAACAACCCCTGTTTCAGAAAAAAAAATTGTGTTGCATTACTTATTGAACTGCCCTCGCACCTTTCACTGCCGCATATCGCTGAAGAATCATAGAGAGCTTCTCAAACCAGTTAATGTAGATTTATAATGTACTTTTGTGAGGCAACATAGTCCATGAATCCCACATGCCACGAACATTACAGTATATACAGGATGGTCCATTGAATGTGACCGGGCCAAATATCTCACGAAATAAGCGTCAAACGAAAAAACTACAAAGAATGAAACTTGTCTAGCTTGAAGGGGGAAACTAGATGGCGCTATGGTTGGCCCGCTAGATGGTGCTGCCATAGGTCAAACGGATATCAACTGCGTTTTTTTTAAATAGGAACCCCCATTTTTTATTACATATTCGTGTAGTACGTAAAGAAATATGAATGTTTTAGTTGGACCACTTTTTTCGCTTTGTGATAGATGGCGCTGTAATAGTCATAAACATATAGCCCACAATTTTAGACGAACAGTTGGTAACAGGTTGGTTTTTTAAATTAAAATACAGAACGTAGGTACGTTTGAACATTTTATTTCGGTTGTTCCAATGTGATACATGTACCTTTGTGAACTTATCATTTCTGAGAACGCATGCTGTTACAGCGTGATTACCTGTAAATACCACATTAATGCGATAAACGCTCAAAATGATGTCCGGCAACCTCAATGCATTTGGCAATACGTGTAACAACATTCCTCTCAACAACGAGTAGTTCGCCTTTCGTAATGTTCGCACATCCATTAACAATGTGCTGACGCAATTTGTCAGGCGTTGTCGGTGGATCACGATAGCAAATATCCTTCAACTTTCCCCACAGAAAGAAATCCGGGGACGTCAGATTCGGTGAACGTGCGGGCCATGGTATGGTGCTTCGACGACCAATCCACCTGTCATGAAACATGCTTTTCAGTACCGCTTCAACCGCACGCGAGCTATGTGTCGGACATCGATCATGTTGGAAGTACATCGCCATTCTGTCATGCAGTGAAACATCTTGTAGTAACAACGGTAGAACATTACGTAGGAAATTAGCATACATTGCACCAAAAAGATTGCCATCGATAATATGGGGGCCAATTATCCTTCCTCCCATAATCCCGCACCATACATTAACCCGCCAAGATCGCTAATGTTCCACATGTCGCAGCCATCGTGGGTTTTCTGTCGCCCAATAGTGCATATTATGCCGGTTTGCGTTACCGCTGTTGGTGAATGACGCTTCGTCGCTAAATAGAACGCGTGCAAAAAATCTGTCATCGTCCCGTAATTTCTCTTGTGCCAAGTGGTGGATCTGTACACGACGTTCAAAGTCGTCGCCATGCAATTCCTGGTACATAGAAACATGGTACGGGTGCAATCGATGTTGATGTAGCATTCTCAACACCGACGTTTTTGAGATTCCCGATTCTCACGCAATTTGTCTGCTATTGATGTGCGGATTAGCCGCGACAGCAGCTAAACCACCTACTTGGGCATCATTATTTGTTGCAGGTCGTGGTTGACGTTTCACATGTGGCTGAACACTTCCTGTTTCCTTAAATAACGTAACTATCCGGCGAACGGTCCGGACACTTGGATGATGTCGTCCAGGATACCGAGCAGCATACATAGCACACGCCCGTTGGGACTGTTGATCACAATAGCCATATATCAACACGATATAGACCTTTTCCGCAATTGGTAAACGGTCTATTTTAACACGGGTAATGTATCACGAAACAAAAGACCGTCCGCACTGGCGGAATGTTACATGATACCAAGTACTTATACGTTTGTGGCTATTACAGCGCCATCTGTCACAAAGCGAAAAAAGTGGTCCAATTAAAACATTTATATTTCTTTACGTACTACGCGAATATGTAATAAAAATGGGGGTTCCTATTTAAAAAAAAGCGCATTTGGTATCCGTTTGACCTATGGCAGCGCCATCTAGCGGGCCAACCTTCGGCCGTCTGGTTTCCCCCTTCAAGCTAGACGAAATTCGTTCTTTGTAGTTTTTTCATTTGATGCTTATTTCGTGAGATATTTGGCCCAGTCACTATCAATGGACCACCGTGTATAGTTCTGGCAATACCGGCCATGCCCGTGCTATATTGAGCATCGAATGTAGGTTTCGTAATGGTTCTGTATTTCGCGCTGCATTGGTTTCCTGCTTTCATATGTCCACCAGTCATTTGCAGTATTTCACCATACATCTCCAGATCTTTTGGTGAATAAATTACAAATTTTTCTGTATTTAAGAAAATGAGGTTCATTAGACAGCTGTTCTTTGAAATTCCATATTGCCTATCTGTATTGTTTTTTCTTTTAAACTTACAGGCTGCGTCTCCAATATGTATGGTTTTTCACCACTGACACCGAAACTTTCGTCTATCCTATTACCAATGTGGTTATGAATGAAATCAGCAACTTTGTTATCATTGTGTAATACTGAGAGAGTTCATTCAAAGATTCAATAACTGGTTTAACGGTTTCTCTCAATGTTTGTTCTCTACCCAAATGTCCTAACTTCAATAAACGCCCTCAGCTTTTCTCAAACCCTCTACTGTGGGTGAGTCCAGCATTCTCCACATATCTTCACAAGCTCACTGAGTGACATAGCAGATCCTACATGCACTTGCTAAATGTGTGTAAAATTCAAATTGTATTGTTTGAAGACTATAATGAGGCTTGCACTATTTTCACCAACTGTTTTGGTATTCTGGAATATGTTTGACACAAACGGAATACATCAACAGCTATAAGACCTACAAAACAGAAATGTCATGGATCCTAGGTTTCCACAGCAACATCATCAAATATGAACATGATATTTGGCTCTACTTTTTCTGATGGGGGGAGGGGGGGCAAATCACTGCTTTGACTGAATGCTGTGTGTGTTACATCGTTGACACCTTGTATTATCTTTAACAGCAAATGGTACTTGGGCTCAAACAGTGTTTTTGAAAACACACATACATCCACAAATCAGACTCCATCCAGCAGAGATAGAGGTGAGATGTAACTGTTTGTCTTGCTACAACTGGATGGACCAACAATGATCGCCCAGTATATGGTTGAGAAGGAGTAGCTCATTCTACTTCTTCTTCTTTTTCTTCTGATCTTATTCTGCACCATTGGTCCATGTCCTGCTCTCCTCTTCCTTTGCCCATCATCTCCTTGCCTCCCAATCCATCCATCTCATCCTCCCATCTCTCTTTGTCTATTCCCTCTCATCTTGCTGTCCATCTCATACTCCAAATGCGCTACCTGTCCAGTCATTCATATTACAATCTCTCTGTCTTTACATTTCCTCTTGCTCTCTCTCTCTCTCTCTCTCCCTGCACTTTGGACGCTGGGACCGTTTCTTGCACCTGACATACTAGCTGCACTTCAAAGCAGGTTGGTAATGCAAGTTGTTACTATTACCAGAAAATGCACCGTTTGTGCAGGGAAACATATATGACAGGGGCACAACCCAGACACATGTCTGTATCTCCGTAAATACTAGGGCTAGAGTGTTATAAACGCTCGGGTAAGGTGTTCATGAGTCGGATTTGGCCCACATAGGTCCAACGGCCTGGGAGAAGTTCTTGTTCATTCATACATACATATACACTCGGTTTTTTATATATGTACTATCCTTTTCCCTGCTACTTCTCCTGCATACATGTCTGTCACATATACTGTGCATGTCTATAAATCCATCTTCACTTTTCCTCTCTCTCTGCTAATCGCCCACTTGCCAACCTATCTGCCCATTTGACCCTCCCACCTCTCGATTTCCATCCTCTCCCCTCTTTTTGCCCATTTTGCACTCTACCCTCTCCCTCTGCCTGTCCCCTCCTCCTCTGTCTTTGTTTTTAAATCTCACTCCCACCCCCACCCCCCCCCCCCATCACCCTACCCATCACTTCTTGCTGCCCTTTCACCTTATGCATCCCCTCCCCCCCCCTGCACCGCCCTTTATCTACTCTTCTGTCCATTTCACCTTCCCCCAGACATGTGTAACCTCTGCAAAAGAGGCGATAAAACAGGCTGGTAGTACTCCCACAACACCTCTCTTGTGTAGCATAACTTATGTGCCAAGCTCTTGGAAACCCATTTTTTCCATGATGTCTAGGCTGCTATGCAAAGCATACTGATAAAACAGGCCAATAATACCCCAACATAAAATGTCTGGTGTGCCAAGCTGCCTACTCATTAGGGGCTGGAGAACTATTTTTTGCCCCTGATGTGGAGTCTGCCCTGTAGCAAGTCGTCAAGGCAGATCGATACCATCCCCGCACACCATACCTGTGGTGTACGGCAGTCTACGTAGTGTGGGGTTAAAATCACGCATTTCTGTTATCTCCGTAAATATTAACGCTACAACGTACCCCAGTGTCGGTCGTCTTAGGCACGAATTTAATACAGTTTCATTAGATTCATAGGGAGCGCGCATAATGGATCATACGCACGCCAAGCTATACCACTCTGCCCCAACGGACAGCGACAGTTCTGCTGATGTGAGAATAAGAATATCTGATCTCTCCAGCCTCATGGGAAGAGACACTATAAGATTGGTTGATTCACTGCAAGATGGAAAGACTTGCAATGTTACCCGCCCCCTATGAGCCAAAATTACTTTCAAGTACATTTGACGTTCATACAAAGGCAATACCGTTATGAAACGCCTTTTGTGACTGAACAAAACAAAAGCAGTTAATCATGGATCCTTAACAAAATTTTAAATACCGCAAAGCTTGTCTATAAATGAAATATTAAGGTAATATGAGATTTTGCTAAAGTATTTCATGAAATTTCAAATACCTTAGACTTAATAGCAATACAGCGAAATTATTTTATAAAATTATTGTGAATAATACTTGTTTTACGAGATTACTAGTTTTTGATTCTTTTCGACGAAAATAAATGTACTTTTCTCAAAATAGATTACAATAGCACTTCCAAATTTCTACCAACTTATATTTTGTTTCCCCATTTTCCTTTGTCTGTACTCTTGCATATCGAAACATACAAAATAACATCACTGAAAACTTTTTACATTGGTATCCCTTTTTCTTACTAAAATGAGATTTTCATGGAATTCGCTATGGTGATCGTTCATAAGAAGATTCTCGAAAATCATGCCACCTACATTATGAAAAGGCACTATGGTTGGCGTTTCTAGTACACACCGTACACTAATTTACGTTTCATTAATATCACTATGGTCGGCATTCATTAGAAATATTTTCCACAACAGCTACTTTACGACGAGGTAAAAAGAGAGCTATTTATTTTCTCACAATTACACTAACTCACTTTGCAGAACTTGGACATTTCACAACTACACTTTGGTGGGCGTCTATATACAAATTTATACCATTTCAACACCTATATGAGTAGAATGAGGGTTTTCTCTCTTTCTTTCATTTATACATCGTTTTCACCAAGGCACTGCACATACTGCAGTGTCCATCACCTGTCCTCAGTCAGATAACAGTGAGTCTCGTATCAACTTTACACAATGGTCCACACCTGCAAAATACAGTACACTTAAGCGAAATAATCTTAACTTTCCATCCTCCAAAGAAGAAGTGTTATACACTTTTCTCCAATTACAAATACACATTATCTTTTCTGTCATAATCTGTATCTTTTCAGTGACAATTACATAGCTTTTTCTGAAATGTATATTCAGTATTAATAATTGTTCAGTAAAAAGTAACCTCACAGTCACTAATAAACTTGAATCGGGTAAGAAAATATTGCTGTGTCTAGGAATACCACATACTCAGTTCGCTAGACAAACAATCAAACAACTCGTATTAATGAGTTTTATTATAAATAGACAATTACAATACTTAACTTCGAGAAATGTGTCGCAAGCAAAGGGCGACCTACAAAATAATCCGTCTTCTTCAGAACAGACAAACACAAGTCTGTGAGGAAGCACTGCCAAAAGGCAAACGGAAATATTTAAACAAGCCCATATGAGTGTTCATAACACACACGGTATGAGATTCTTCCTCTAGTGGTATTTGAAGATATGTGTCGTGCAAATCAATTTTTGGAAAGTAGCGACCAGCGCCTCATCTGTCCACGAGATCCTCTGGGCGTGGCAATGTATAAGTATCAATCATAGTTTGTGGGTTGGCTATAGACTTAATGTCAACAATGCGAATGCGACCTGAAGGTTTGTGGAGCAAAACCAGTGGACTTGCCCAATGACTAGCTTGTATGGGCGCAATAGCTCCGCTGTCTTTCAATTCTTTACGTTGTGCAGCCACATTGTCCTGTAATGCAATGGGAACAGTTCTGACCCGTCAAAATTTCGCCTGAGCATTTTCTTTCAGCGTAATATGTGCAACAAAATTGTTAGCTTTGCCTAAACCTTCAGAAAAGAGTTCCGGGAATTCTTTTAAAAGTCTAGCTACACTACCTTTTGATTTTAATGCAGTCAGTGACAACACATTGTCCTAAATTTAAAGCCAAACGAATCAAACAAATCAAGGTCAAATATGTTCCCACAGTCGCGTGATTGTAGCACACTGAAAGTCACAGTTCGCGTATGTGAGCGATACACGGCAGGCAAAGTACATCTTCCGAGATCGGGAATGTCTTCTCCATTATAAGCCGTTAGGTGTATGCTAGTTTAAATAGGCATGGGGAGCCTAACAGTTCATATGTGTTAAGATTCAGCAATGTAACAGAGTCCACCATGTCCAACTGAAATTTCACACTTTTTCCATAAATGTGCAAAAAAATGGCTCAAATGGCTCTGAGCACTATGGGACTCAACTGCTGAGGTCATTAGTCCCCTAGAACTTAGAACTAGTTAAACCTAACTAACCTAAGGACATCACAAACATCCATGCCCGAGGCAGGATTCGAACCTGCGACCGTAGCGGTCTTGCGGTTCCAGACTGCAGCGCCTTTAACCGCACGGCCACTTCGGCAGGCACAAATGTGCAAATGAACAAAAAGTTTGTTGGACTGGCATAGCTAGTTTCGATAACGCCTGCAGCAGACTTTGAATACATTGCACTGATCACAGCGGGCTTGTGGTTATATTTTTGTGAGTAGGCAGAATTCTTATGTTTGTTACATTGCAAACATACGGATTGTACGTGACCTTTCTTTCCACAAGTGTAAGATTGAGTTTGTATGGACGGGCAGTCTTAGCGTTTGTGCCATGAATGGCACCGAGGACATTATTTTATTCTATTCACTGATGTAGCCGCCTGTTTAGAGAACTGTTCACATGGCTTGGTGTGCGCGTGCTGCTGCTGCCTACTGGGACGGTCTTGAGAAAGGGACCACTCAACCTGACAAATTGGTGTCTGTTCAGATTTATCAGCCACTACGGCACCTGAATCATACTGATCCAGAATTTTCACTACGTAATGGAATGGTGGATCTGACTGTTTCAAAACCTGTTTTGTAAGTCTGACATCAGTTACATTGTACGCGATCACATCACGCAACATAATATCTGAATATAAGGCGCCACAAGCACATTTGAATTTGCATTTCCTCGTCATACCCAACAAATCTGTTACCCACTCACTATAAGTTTGTTCCGACCTTTTCCTGAAACGAAGGAACTGGTACCAAGCTGCCACCACATTCACTTGTTGGTCATAATAGTTAGAGATTCTACAACTTGATCATAGGAAAGTTCCCTCGGGGTAGCATTAGCGAACAATTTCTGAATGAGGCGAAAGACTGTACTTCCTACAGTCGACAAAAAGTAATGTAGTTTCACAGTACCTGATACTTTGTGAGCAATGATGTGGGCTTCATACTGTTGCAATTACTCGAGCCACTCCTCTTCTTTTTTGTTAAACTGGCGAAAAGTCGGTATGGCACTCGGAGCTACAGTTGTTGCATGTTGATCTGTCTGATACGCTGCATTGGGCGCTTGGTTGGCCAGTAAGTGCTATACCGTGTTTAGAAGGGTTGCAGTCTGCTGCGTCTGAAACTGAAGCATTTGTGTTAGCTGCATTGCATCTACCGCTTGCAGCTGATGCACCTGAGCAGGGGGTGAGAGAGGTGGGTTGCTCATTTTTGAATAGGTAAATGCAATAAACAGACAATGCAAGCAAGGAAAATGAGCACACAAGCAAAGAAAACTTCTGCAACACCCACCTGAAAACACTGAATAGAAAAAAACACGATAAGAGACACTGTTAAAACATGTAAACTCACCCCTGAAAAGAAAAGAAAAGGTTGAATTAAGGCACCAGCAAAACACGAAAACCTACCACAAAAAACAGGGACAATCTGCAGCAGCTGGTGGCTCTGTTAGCACGTAGTCGCTATGGAATTCGTTCACCTCGTTGCCAATGGTGTTGTGTCTAGGAATCCTGCATACTCAGTTCACTAGACAAACAACCAGACAACTCGTATTAACGAGTTTTATTACAAATAGACAATTACAATACTTATATTTGAAAGATGTGTCGCAAGCAAATGGCGACATACAAAATAATCAGTCTTCTTCAGAATAGACAAACACAAGTATGTGCTATGTAGAGAATACTAATGGTCGATGCTACGAGACGTGGCTAACGTCGAAGCTGCTATCGAAGTAGGCTGCCACCAGTTTGGTGCGGCGCTTATGTCGTCCTCACATAGGGGCCATTGCTGCCGTGTTGTCATCCTGGAGGGAGGTCAGTCAGTGTGCGATAGCCTTCTTTTCTTCCCTGTCGATACGGACTGGCGTGCCAGCACTGACTTCACGCCGTAACAAATATAATAATTGAAAAACAGTTTAACCGCAAATTTACTTCTTAAGCAAGTTACTGCTGAAAGCAAATTCGTATTGTGCAAACAATTTTCTTCTGATATTATCTTTACAAACTCTCTTTCAAAGCTGGTAAACACATTTCATGACTTCAGAAAATATTTACATCTTAAAACTACTATTTCTTGTTTCACAAGCTTTGCATTATACATAAAAATCCACAGAGAATAAAAAAAATTATGAAAATATTTACAATAGCTTATGTAGTTTGCTATAGGCGTAATACACAGAACCAGTTTACCTTGATCTTTGTAGGAATTCTCTAGATGTCATACACTGACTATTAGAACATCATTGCTTCTGCTCTGAAACTTACACATCCATAGTCAGTAGCACATTACTTTACATTTCCGTTATACATTTTACATTACAAAAATTCCACAGTTTGCACCACTCTCTCTCATTACTCATACACTCATTAGTAGGTATGCACAATTTTTGTACTAACTCCAGAAATTTTTTACTTTTCTTACATGTCCCTTTTTTTAGATTTCATAATTTTTCAAAATGGATTTACGATTACTGTTAGTTATTACCATTACTACAAAACACCATGTACGCTATTTACACAAGATAGGGAAGAAAGAAAGGTGACAGCAAAAGTTCTGAGTGAAGAAGAGGGAGGCTGACAGTATGAAATGGAAAGGAAATAATACTGTCAACAACTCGGGATGCCTGGTGTTCGTCAAACACCTGACATCACAAAGATCGCGAGTCTTTTCTCAGGCATCGCGTCTTTCCACTGGATCGTAACATATTTCTTCCCACAGTTTTTCCATTTACTGCAATGAAACCTTCGTTACGTTCAAAATCTATTTTTCCTATATATCTGCCACTAACAATATTTGTGCACTTAAACAGGATATTTGAAGAAATTTCTGGTACAGTTGTACTCTTGTTGCTTGAGTAATGCTTACTTCAGAAACTGGCCTAGTAAAGTAACTTCCTGAGCAGATTCAGCTACCAAATTTTGCACTACTTCATGTTGATCGAATCCTGCACCTTCTGTGGACATCACACATAAACTAATGGGATCATTTACTTCATTAACTGCGCCAGCTTCAGCCTATGTGTCCAACAGTAACAAATCGAAGGATTTTTCTATAACCTCCCTCTTTCTCTCTAAAGTCTACATTCTTATTAGATACTCCGCAATCCACCTTGCAGCTCATAGCAGAGAGTACCCCGTACCACTACTAGTCATTGCCTTTCCTGTTCCACTCGCTAATAGAGTTAGGAGAAAACGTCTTTTTATGTAGCTCCGAATGAGTTCTAATTTGTCATATCTTGTCCTCGCGGCCCTTATGCACAATGTATGTTGGAGGCAATAGAATCGTTCTGCAGTCAGTTTCAAATGCTGGTTCTCCAAATTTTCTCAATAGTGTTCTTGGAAAGGAATGTTGCCTTGGCTCCAGGGATTCCCATTTGAGTTCCTGAGCATGTCCTTAGCACTTACATCTTGTTCGAGCATACCGGTAACAAATCTAGCAGTCCTCTGAAATGCTTCGATGCCTTCCTTTAATCCGACCTGATACGGATCCCAAACACTCAAGTAGTACTCAAGAATAGGTCGCAATAGAGTCCTATATGCAGACTCCTTTATAAATGAACCACACTTTCCTAGAATTTTCCCAATAAACCGAAGTCGACCATTTGTCTTCCCTACCACAATCATTACAAGCTCGTTCCATTTTATTTTGCTTTGCAATGTTACGCCCAGACATTTAACGTGCTGTGTTAAGCTAGACACTATTAATGATGTACCCAAACATTACAGGTTTGTTTTTTTGCCTCATTCACATTAACTTAAATTTTTCTACATTCAGAGCTAGCTGCCATTCATCACACCAACTATAAATTTTATCTAAGTCATCTTGTATCCTCCTACAGTCATTCAACTTATACACTGTACTGTACAGCACGGCATCATCAGCAAACAACCGCAGATTGCTATCCACCCAGTCCACCAAATAATTTACGTATATAGAGTATAACAGTGGTTCTATCACAATTCCGAGGGCACTCTTGGCGATACCCTTGTTTCTGATGAATACTTGCCATCAGGGACAACATATTAGGTTCTATAACTTAAAATGTCTTCGAGTAACTCTGATATTTGGGAACCTCTTTCATATGCTAGTACCTTCTTTATCACTGCAATAGTGCACCGTGTCAAACGCTTTCTGGAAATCTAGAAATACGGAATCTGCCTGTTGTCCTTCATCTGTAGTTTGTAGTATGTCATGTGAGAGATGAGAAATCTGAGTTTCACATGAGCGGTGCTTTCTAAAACCATGCTGATTAGTGGTCATAATATTCTCGGTCTCACGAAAAAATATTATATTCGAACAGAGAGGGTGTTCAAGGATTCTGTAGCAAACAGATGTTAGGGATATTGGTCTGTGTTTTTTTGGATCCGTTCTTTTGCCCTTCTTATATACAGGAGTCACCTGCACTTTCTTCCAGTCGCTTTGGACATTGCACTGGGCGAGAGATTCTCGATAAATGCAAGCTAGGTAAAGGGCCAATTCCGTAGAGCACTCTTTTTAAAAACAGAATTGCGATTCTACGCGGACTGGGTGACTTATTTGTTTTCAACTCTTTCAGTTGTTTTTCTACGCCAGGGTGCCTATTCCTATGTCGTCCATACGGGAGTCTGTTCGATTGTCAACCGACGGTGGTTTGTACGATTCTCCTGCTTGAACGATTTTTTAAACGTGAAATTTGAAACTTCGGCTTTCGTTTTGCTGTCTTGAACTGTCACACGAGACTGGTCAACAAGTGACTAGATAGAAATCTTAGACCCACTTAGCGATTTCATATAGGACCAGAATTTTCTCGGGTTCACTGCCTGATATTATGCTAAGATATGATGGTCGTAATATATCTCTTCACAGACACACGAATTTCTACTAATCTTTACTTGAGATCGTATTAGATTCTGCAACCATTTCTTCTGGTTGTCATAATGTTCAAAATAACACCCAACTTTCTTTACTTTTATTTCTTCTTCATCTCTGTCAGACACCATTTCTCCTATTCTACATAAAAACTTTTTCTGCCATATCTACCTCTCCTGTTACACTTTCCCCATTTACGGTGCTTTCTTCCCCATTCTCTATAGGATTCTCATTAATATTGCAGCCCTCATCTACAGTAAGATCCTGGTCTACAATTTCATTAATTAACCACTGCTCCTCGCTAACGTCGTTCCTAGATTCACAGTTATCAGCTTTTTTTTAAAAAAATTCTACCACAGTTCCCCGAAATGTACATATTCTTACGCCATTTCTTTCTTTTGACACACCTGTTTTTTTTCTGTACCATTATTCGGATGTTTCGTTGGTGGTTGTTGTTGTTGTTGTTTGTTGGGGAAGGAGACCAGACAGCGAGGTCATCGGTCTCATCGGATTAGGGAAGGATGGGGAAGGAAGTCGGCCGTGCCCTCTCAGAGGAACCATCCCGGCATTTGCCTGGAGTGATTTAGGGAAATCACGGAAAACCTAAATCAGGATGGCCGGACGCGGGATTGAACCGTCGTCCTCCCGAATACGGGTCCAGTGTCTAACCACTGCGCCACCTCGCTCGGTTTCGTTGGTGGTGGTTTGCAAAGGGCTTTTCTAGCGGATTTAACTTACGTTTTGGCTGCCTGCAAAAGCTAGCACCATTACAAACTGCTATTAGTTTTCCTCACCGCCCACTCTGGCTTTGTAGTGTAATTTCAGCCTAATTGAGGTTATATCGCTTAATAGTGGCGTAATTGTGGCTTATGTAGCACACGTACAGCATCGTGACGCCAATTTACAAATTATGCAGCCAGTTTAGCAATTTCTGAATATGATGCCAATTTACCAATTATACAACCAGTTTATCAATTTCCAGATTTTTAGATTTCTAATAATTTGCCAATTTTACAGCCAATCCTACCAATTTCCTAACATTTAAAAACGTGATACATGAGACACAAGATTCTGCTGCTGCAAGGTCAACTGCTAGAACATTATAATGTGTGTATGAATGTGTGTGTGTGTGTGTGTGTGTGTGTGTGTGTGTGTGTGTGTGTGTGTGTGTCTGCTGTCATTGGTTGATAGGTTTGAAAGTAAGAAAAAGTTTTATAGGTCATACTTATTTACATGTGTGTAAATATTATCAGTTTACAAGGGACAGTTACTGTAATAGCCACTCATTGTAATGCTCCTCCTGGTTGCTTTTTAGTCCAAGTAAACTGCTATATCTTGATGTAGAAGGGTGCTGCTGTGGTTAAGACAATAGTAGGTTGTGGAACTGGTCCGGCAGTTCTTCCAGCATTGGATAATGAGCACTTTGGGCTGCAGATAGTTCCTACTGCGGCTGTGCCACTGCTTAGTCGAATGACAACACGGTTGATAGGTTGAGAAGACATCCAGTGGACAGTGACTGCAACTGCTGAGGTAAAATTAAACATATAGTGTGTACATAGAATGTCATCGTGGCGTCGATAGTTACAATGCCACAACATAGGTGCACGCTCTTGTAAGTTGGCACTACGAGAGAAGACTAACTACGATGACCACAGCGCTCTCTGGCCGACGCTGTGGAGCTCAGCGAATGCTGTCTTGATTTCTACCCATTTCCTAAAGAGCAGACGGCCTGGAAATATCGCTTTGACTACTGAGTGGGCTAGCTTGCTATTGAGACTTTGTATTACATTAGACATGGTCTACGGCTTCACACCTACCTGCTCATCCTAGCCAAAGTTATTTATGTCTCTGATATTTACTTATGTTTTTGACTCCAGTAAAAAGTGTCAAAATGACATGCAGTACAGAAGTGCCTCACCTCTCCTGCTCATACTCGCTTCCTTCACTCTCTGCCTATATTACAGAAGCAGTTCACGGGAGCAGACCCACCCGCCGCCTATCCGGGCGGGACACAAAACAGTGGCGATGAGGATGGGATGAATTTTTTTTCTCCCCTTACCTCTGTTTCTTGCTCGGTACTGTTTTATCTTTTTTGTTCTCTCTCCGTGTGACTGAGTGAATGAGCGCTCCCACCATTTGCTCTAAGAAATCATTTTGAGATAACGATGGTTTCGCAAAAGGAACAGGCTTCACTGTCCAATATTGTAGGGTTTCAGGCTCAGAAAATGACGAAACTGCTTGCTGCTATGAATGGACTTGTCACAATACAAACTGCAGCTGCCTCGGCACCTTCGACGCCCCCGCCTGTGTCGCAGGCCATTCCATGCCTACGATCCAGACTCTGAACGCTGGCCAGAGTACACTGCTCAGCTCGATGCCCACTTCGCCGCATACAATACATCACGTACAGAGTGGCTTGCCTTTTTCATTGCCAACGCCGGTGTTGTCTTATACCTTGTGCTCCTAAAATTGTTTCCCACCACCCGCCCAGAAACTAAAACTTGCGCTGAAGTGATAGAAGCTTTAAACTCCCACTTCCGTCACAGTGTAAATGTGGTAGCTGCACGCTATAAATTTTTCCGTCTCCGGTGTGGTCCTGCTCAGTCAAATAAATCATGGTTAGCTGACCTTCAGGGACCAACATCTGATTGTGATTTTAATTGTTCCTGTGGACTCTCCTATGCGGATATCATGATTCGGGATGCTATAGCGCAGGATGTGGCGGATCACCGCATCCTCGAGCAACTCCTAAGATTTAAAAACCCGTCTTTGCAGGAAGTAGTAGACTTTCTAGACAGACATAATACATTAGATATGGCTACTTCCACGTTCGACGTGACCTCGAGTGTGTGTACTGTTAGCGAGGCACAACACGTGCCCTCCCGCCCTGCCCAGGCAAGGAAGCCACGCCGCGCCGCTCGCGCTCAAGTAAACAATTTTCCAACCAGGCACTCACTAAAAAATTGAAATCTTGTCCGAACTGCTTTCGTGCCCACCCACGGGACAGTTGCCCATCCCGTCATGCACAGTGCTATTTTTTCAGTAAGAAAGGCCATGTGCAAGCTGTGTGTAATAAGAGACACTCTAATTCCCAGACTGTTTCACGTTCGCGTGAATCGCGTGGGCATCACCGCAACGGACACCACTGTAATCAAAGTTCCAATCATCAGCCTATGGACATGAATACCATTTTTTCAACGCCTTTTGCTTCACGTGCTTCTACAGCTCATAGTGTGCATGGACAAGTTTTGCCAGATGCTTACTCTCGCACTCAGCACGATGCGAATAAACTTTTTGTGACTTTGAACATTTGTGAACGTTCTGTTCGCATGCAGCTGGACACTGGTGCGTCTGTTTCTTTAATCAACATATCAACGTATGACTTGCTTGGTTCGCCCCCTCTTCGTCATTCACCTTCCACGCTGACTGCATTTACTGGACAGAAAATATCAATGCTAGGCGTGTGTAGTTTGCAAGCCACGTATAGTGCGACGATGAAAACTGTGTGTTTTCATGTGCTCCACTCTAGTAATGCTCCGAACATTTTTGGCATGGACGCATTTGAACTCTTTGGCCTCGCAATTCAGGGCAATGCACTTCGTGTCAACGCTTGTGACCATGCACACAATGTGGCCGCAATATGTGATGATTCTGCTGAACTCTTTTCTGAGGAGCTTGGTTGTGCCGCAGACTTTGCAGCGCATATTGTGGTTAGAGACAATGCCATGCCTAATTTCCGGCGCACACGTCTGGTAACGCATCTACAGCGTCACGCCGTAGCTGCTGAACTTCAGCATTAGCAAGACAGTGGTGTCATTGAACCTGTTTCTGCTTCGCAATGGGCTTCGCCTTTAGTGTGTGTGTAAACACCAAATGGTCGTCTCTGTATTTGTGCTGACTCTAAGTCTACCGACAATCCCCAGACAGTGGTAGCTACGTTTCCCTTACCGTGTCCTGAAGACATTTTTGATAAACTTGGTGCGGGAAAATTCTTTTCCATGATTGACTTGCGGGATGCATACTTTCAAATTCCGCTCGACGAACAGTCACGGCGATATTTTGTGATCAACACCCACCTTGGATGAATGATGAGATAAAAGAAATTATTCAGGCAGTGAAGGGAGACGAAAATTTAATAGTCATGGGTGACTGGAATTCGAGAGTAGGAAAAGGAAGAGAAGGAAACATAGTAGGTGAATATGGATTGGGAGTAAGAAATGAAAGAGGAAGCCGTCTGGTAGAATTTTTCACAGAGCATAATTTAATCATAGATAACACTTGGTTCAAGAATCATAAAAGAAGGTTGTATACATGGAAGAATCCTGGAGATACTAGAAGGTATCAGATAGATTATATAATGGTAAGACAGAGATTTAGGAACCAGGTTTTAAATTGTAAGACATTTCCAGGGCAGATGTGGACTCTGACCACAATCTATTGGTTATGAACTGTAGATTAAAACTGAAGAAACTGCAAAAAGGTGGGAATTTAAGGAGATGGGACCTGGATAAACTGACTAAACCAGAGGTTTTACAGAGTTTCAGGGAGAGCATCAGGGAACAACTGACAGGAATGGGGGAAAGAAGTACAGTAGAAGAAGAATGGGTAGTTCTGAGGGATGAAATAGTGAAGGCAGCAGAGGATCAAGTAGGTAAAAAGACGAGGGCTGGTAGAAATCCTTGGGTAACGGAAGAAATATTGAATTTAATTGATGAAAGGAGAAAATATAAAATGTAGTAAATGAAGCAGGCAAAAAGGAATACAAATGTCTCAAAAATGAGATCGACAGGAAGTGCAAAATGGCTAAGCAGGGATGGCTAGAGGACAAATGTAAGGATGTAGAGGCTAATCTCACTAGGGGTAAGATAGATACTGCCTACAGGAAAATTAAAGAGACCTTTGGAGAGAAGAGAATCACTTGTGTGAATATCAAGAGCTCAGATGGAAAGCCAGTTCTGAGCAAAGAAGGGAAAGCACAAAGGTGGAAGGAGTATATAGAGGCACTATACAAGGGCGATGTACTTGAGGACAATATTATGGAAATGGAAGAGGATGTAGATGAAGATGAAATGGGAGATACGATACTGCGGGAAGAGTTTGACAGAGCACTGACAGACCTGTGTCGATACAAGGCCACGGGAGTAGGCAACATTCAATTAGAACTACTGACGGCCTTGGGAGAGCCAGTCCTGACAAAACTCTACCATCTGATGAGCAAGATGTATGAGACAGGCGAAATACCCTCAGACTTCAAGAAGAATATAATAATTCCAATCCCAAAGAAAGCAGGTGTTGACAGATGTGAAAATTACCGAACTATCAGTTAAATAACTGATACTAACACGAATTCTTTACAGACGAATGGAAAAACTGGTAGAAGCCGACCTTGGGGAAGATCAGTTTGGATTCCGTAGAAATATTGGAACACGTGAGGCAATACTGACCTTACGACTTATCTTAGAAGAAAGCTTAAGGAAAGGCAAACCTACGTTTCTAGCATTTGTAGACTTAGAGAAAGCTTTTGACAATGTTGACTGGAAAAATCTCTTTCATATTCTAAAGGTAGCAGGGGTAAAATACAGGGAGCGAAAGGCTATTTACAGTTTGTACAGAAAGGAGATGGCAGTTATAAGAGTCGAGGGGCATGGAAGGGAAGCAGTGGTTGAGAAGGAAGTGAGACAAGGTTGTAGCCTATCCCCGATGTTATTCAATCTGTATATTGAACAAGCAGTAAAGGAAACAAAAGAAAAATTCGGAGTAGGTATTAAAATCCATGGAGACGAAATAAAAACTTTGAGGTTCGCCGATGACATTGTAATTATGTCAGAGACAACAAAGGACTTGGCAGAGCAGTTGAACGGAATGGACAGTGTCTTGAAAGTAGGATATAAGATGAACATCAACAAAAGCAAAACGAGGATAATGGAATGTAGTCGAGTTAACTCGGGTGATGCTGAGGGAATTAGATTAGGGAATGAGACACTTAAAGTAGTAAAGGAGTTTTGCTATTTGGGGAGCAAAATAACTGATGATGGTCGAAGTTGGTTTGGTTGGTTGTTTTGGGGAAGGAGACCAGACAGCGTGGTCATCGGTCTCATCGGATTAGGGAAGGATGGGGAAGGAAGTCGGCCGTGCCCTTTCAGAGGAACCATCCCGGCATTTGCCTGGAATGATTTAGGGAAATCACGGAAAACCTAAATCAGGATGGCCGGACGCGGGATTGAACCGTCGTCCTCCCGAATGCGAGTCCAGTGTCTAACCACTGCGCCACCTCGCTCGGTGATGGTCGAAGTAGAGAGGATATAAAATGTAGACTGGCAATGGCAAGGAAAGCGTTTCTGAAGAAGAGAAATTTGATAACATCGAGTATAGATTTAAGTGTCAGAAAGTCGTTTCTGAGAGTATTTGTATGGAGTGTAGCCATGTATGGAAGTGAAACATGGACGATAAATAGTTTGGACAAGAAGAGAATAGAAGCTTTCGAAATGTGGTGCTACAGAAGAATGCTGAAGATTTGATGGGTACATCACATAACTAATGAGGAGGTATTGAATAGAATTGGGGAGAAGAGGAGATTGTGGCACAACTTGACAAGAAGAGGGGCCCGGTTGGTAGGACGTGTTCTGAGGCATCAAGAGATCACAAATTTAGCATTGGAGAACAGCGTGGAAGGTAAAAATCGTAGAGGGAGACCAAGAGATGAATACACTAAGCAGATTCAGAAGGATGTAGGATGCAGTAAGTACTGGGAGATGAAGAAGCTTGCACAGGACAGGGTAGCATGGAGAGCTGTATCAAACCAGTCTCACGACTGAAGACCACAACAACAACAACCCACCTTGGATTGTTTAAGTTTCGCCGCCCTCCGTTCAGTAGTGCTTCGGCTCCTGCTATTTTTCAGTCTCACTTGCAGCAGTTGAGTGCTACTGTCCCTGGTTGTTCCAATTATCTGGACGGTATCGTGGTATCAGGTCGCACCCCTGACGAACATCTGCAGAATTTGCGTGTCTTATTTACTGCACTTTTGCAGGCAGGACTCAAGTGCAACAGAAAAAAGTGCAAATTTTTTCAAACTGAGATTCAATATTTAGGGCATATGATTAACGGACAGTGTATGCACCCCTTACCATCACATCTCCGTGCGATTAGGGACTTGTCAGCACACAGGAACTTGAAGGAATTTCAGTCTCTGTGAGGCAAAATTACATATTATGTTCGGTTTATACCACATGCAGCACACACTGCTGCGCCTTTGCATCGCTTTCGGCGTAAGAACGTTCCATTTGTTTGGTCTTTCGATCCCTCCAAACCAGTTGTTTTGGCTCTCGATGCATCTTCTCACAGCATCGGAGCGGTTCTGTCGCACCGCATTAATTCTGTCGATCGCTTTTGCGTCTAAATTGCTCACTTTTGCTCAGCAAAACTGTTCTCAAATCGAGAAAGAGGATTTAGCTATTGTATATGGAGTGACCAAGTTTCATGATTTTTTGTACGATCGCAAGCTCTATTTGGTCACCGACAATAAGCCTTTGACGTCGTTGTTTCACCCATCAAAGCCAGTTCCAGCCCGTACTACACAAAAGTTGCGACGTTGGGTTTGTTTTTGTCTAACTACAATTATGAAATTTAGTTTCGGCCTACGGCCCAGCATGGCAATGCCGAAGCTTTGTCTCTTCTACCTATCGGTCCTGACAAAGTGTTTGATTCTTCCGAACTGTCATGCATGTTCACTGACTCCCAAAATAAGAATTTCGCTGATGGTTTTCCAGTGTATTTTCGTCGCGTTGCTACCACGACAGCCGCCAATGCTTCTTTGGAGATTGTTTTGCAGTATATTCGTACTCAATGCCTCCATCTGCTACGCAGGCTAGTGATCCCCTTGTTCAATGTTACTTTGCGCAACGTCCCAACTTGTCTGTACACCGCAGTGTTATTTTGTTACTAACTGAGAATGATCAGTCTTGTGTGGTTGTACCTTGTTCACTGCAGTCGGAATTCCTCCATTTACTGCACGCTAGTCATTGGAGTATAGTGCGGACAAAGCAATTAGCGTGTCGTTATTGCACTTGGGTCGGTATTGATAACCAAATTGAGAATTTGCTTGTTAATTGTCGCTCTTGCACGGAGCACCAATCTGCTCCCTGCCAGCACTTCTTTGCGTGGCCAACTTGTACTGCGCCTTGGCAGCGCGTTCATAATGATTTTGCGGGTCGTGTCTGGGTCACCCACTGGTTGATAGTCATTGATGCTTACAGCAAAATGGTTCAAATGGCTCTGAGCACTATGGGACTTAACTTCTGAGGTCATCAGTCCCTTAGAACTTAGAACTAGTTAAACCTAACTAACCTAAGGACATCACACACATCCATTCGAACCTGCGATCGTAGCGGTCGCGCAGCTCCAGTCTGTAGCGCCTAGAACCGCTTGGCCACCCCGGCCAGCGAGGTTAATTAATTGATCAATTTAAATAAGTAGTCAAACAAATTCATAAGAGTGAGAGGGGCTATTCGAATAACTCAGACCGCTCGGCCACTCCAGCCGGCTGCTTACAGCAACCTTCCTTTTATTGTACCTATGTCTTCTACCACATTTGCCAGTACTATTCGGACTTTGACGTCTATTTTTTGCGTTGAGGGCCTTCCTGAAGTCATTGTCTCCGACAATGGCCCCCAATTTGTGTCCTCCGAGTTTGAAGAGTTCTGTGCTGCTAACGGCATTCGCCATCTGACCTCAGCCCCATTCCACCCCAAGTCCAGAGTTTGAAACACGAACAGCTGCTAGCATGAGTTTCTTAGAAGTTGATACCTTAGAGGTTGCAAAGCAACTCAAATCGCTTGATACGGGCAAGTCTTCAGGTCCAGAGTGTATACCGATTAGGTTCCTTTCAGATTACGTTGATACAATAGCTCCCTACTTAGCAATCATATACAACCGCTCGCTCACCGATAGATCTGTACCTGCAGATTGGAAAATTGCGCAGGTCCCACCAGTGTTTAAGAAGGGTAGTAGGAGTAATCCATCAAACTACAGACCTATATCACTGACCTCGGTTTGCAGTAGGGTTTTGGAGCATATACTGTATTCAAAAATTATGAATCACCTCGAAGGGAACGATCTATTGATACGTAATCAGCATGGTTTCAGAAAACATCGTTCTTGTGCAACGCAGCTAGCTCTTTATTTGCACGAAGTAATGGCCGCTATCGACAGGGGATCTCAAGTTGATTCTGTATTTCTAGATTTCCGGAAAGCTTTTGACACCGCTCCTCACAAGCGACTTCTAATGAAGCTGCGGACCTATGGGGTATTGTCTTAGTAGTGCGACTGGATTCGTGATTTCCTGTCAGGAAGGTCGCAGTTCGTGGTAATAGACGGCAAATCATCGAGTAAAACTGAAGTGATGTCAGGTGTTCCCTAGGGAAGCGTCCTGGGACCTCTGCTGTTCCTGATCTATATAAATGACCTGGGTGACAATCTGAGTAGTTGTCTTAGGTTGTTCACAGATGATGCTGTGATTTACCGTCTAGTAAGGTCTAGTAAGGAATTCGATTACTCGATAAATAGTACAATTCTCAAGGCTGTCAATTCAACTAAGTACCTGGGTGTAAAAATTACGAACAACTTCAGTTGGAAAGACCACATAGATAATATTGTGGGGAAGGCGAGCCAAAGGTTGCGTTTCATTGGTAGGACACTTAGAAGATGCAACAAGTCCACTAAAGAGCCAGCTTACACTACACTCGTTCGTCCTCTGTTAGAATACTGCTGCGCGGTGTGGAATCCTTACCAGGTGGGATTGACGGAGGACATCGAAAGGGTGCAAAAAAGGGCAGCTCGTTTTGTATTATCACGTAATAGGGGAGAGAGTGTGGCAGATATGATACGCGAGTTGAGATGGAAGTCAATAAAGCAAAGACGTTTTTCGTCGCGGCGAGATCTATTTACGAAATTTCAGTCACCAACTTTCTCTTCCGAATGCGAAAATATTTTGTTGAGCCCAACCTACATAGGTAGGAATGATCATCAAAATAAAATAAGAGAAATCAGAGCTCGAACAGAAAGGTTTAGGTGTTCGTTTTCCCCGCGCTCTGTTCGGGAGTGGAATGGTAGGGAGATAGTATGATTGTGGTTCGATGAACCCTCTACCAAGCACTTAAATGTGAATTGCAGAGTAATCATGTAGATGTAGATGTAGATCCAGAAGTCGATCGGCGAGGCTGAACGCTTTGTGCGTACGTTTAAGTCGCAGATGAACAAGTTGCGCACCACGCACTCTTGCGAGCACGTGCTATGGACTTTCCTTGCTCCATATCGCTCCGAGCCACGCGGCGCCCATTCCCCAATGGAACTGCTACATGGCCGTGCACATCGGTCGCTATTGCAGCTGTTGCACCTGCCGCTGCACGCTCCCACTGCTTCGCCTCGTTCTGACTTGGCGCCGCATGACTTGGTTTTCTATCATGTTTTCTCTGGCAGGCAGTGCTGGGAGCAGGGGCGCAGTCTTCTCCAGCTTGGCCGCGCCTTATTTGTAATTTCTGGTCAGTCCGGCACTGTCAAGCGACACCAGGGCCAGATCTGTCTGTGCCGTCCTCGGTTTTCTGCCGCTGGTTCTTTTCCTTCAGAATTGGACGCTTCGTGGCTTCGCTGCCACAGCTCGCCACTCCACCGATGGCGCCTCCGCCACTAGCGCCTACAGCGCGGCCGCCCGTGCAATCGTGTTCCTCCGCGGTATCGGAGCCGATGGACACTGAGGCTGACATCGCGCCGCCGCCGCCGCCGCCGTCGCCCATGGAGGTTGTTGCTTCGTCTCTTGATCTGAGCATACCTAGTGGCGGTGCACGTCCCGGACAGGTTTTGCAAGGGCCGTTTTCCTCGCCCCCTAGCGAGCAATTTGGTGATGTGGGTGGGCAGCTCGTCCCGGCAGTTCAGCTGTCCGCCCCCTCAATTGCGCCGCCCCTGGGTCCACGCCATAGGAAACTCTATTCCATGACGGTGCTCAGTTCCAGGGGAGAGGGGTGTGGCGTCGATAGTTACGATGCCTCAACGTAGGTGCACGCTCTCGTAAGTTGGCACTACGAGAGAAGACTAACTACACCGACCACAGCGCGCTCTGGCCTAAGCTGTGGAGCTCAGCGAGTGCCGTCTTGATTTCTGCCCATTTCATCGAGAGCAGACGGTCTGGAAATATCGCTTCGACTACTGAGTGGGCTGGCTTGCTATTGAGGCTTTGTATTAGATTAGACATGGACTACAGCTTCAGACCTACATCTGCATCTACATACATACTCCGCAATCCACCATACGGTTCGTGGTGGAGGTTACGTCGTACCACAACTAGCATCTTCTCTCCCTGTTCCACTCCGGCCGGAGTAGCCGTGTGGTTGTAGGCGCTACAGTCTGGAACCAAGCGACCGCTACGGTCGCAGGTTCGAATCCTGCCTCGTGCATGGATGTGTGTGATGTCCTTAGGTTAGTTAGGTTTAATTAGTTCTAAGTTCTAGGCGACTGATGACCTCAGAAGTTAAGTCGTATAGTGCTCAGAGCCATTTGAAGCATTTTGAACCACTCCCAAACAGAACGAGGGAAAAATGACTGCCTATATGCCTCTGTACGAGCCCTAATCTCTCATATCTTATCTGTGTGGTCTTTCCGCGAAATATAAGTTGGCGGCAGTAAAATTGTACTGCAGTCTGCCTCAAATACTGGCTCACTAAATTTCCTCAGTAGCGATTCACGAAAAGAACGCCTCCTTTCCTCCAGAGACTTCCACCCGAGCTCCTGAAGCATTTCCGTAACACTCGCGTGATGATCAAACCTACCAGTAGCAAACCTAGCAGCCCGCCTCTGAATTGCTTCTATCTCCTCCCTCAATCCAACCTGATAGGGATCCCAAACGCTCGAGCAGTACTCAAGAGTAGGTCGTATTAGTGTTTTATAAGCGGTCTCCTTAACAGATCAACCACATCTTCCCAAAATTCTACCAATGAACCGAAGACGACTATCCGCCTTCCCCACAACTGCCACTACATGCTTGACCCACTTCATATCGCTCTGCAATGTTACACCCAAATATTTAATCGACGTGACTGTGCCAAGCGCTACACTACTAATGGAGTATTCAAACATTACGGGATTCTTTTTCCTGTTCATCTGCATTAATTTACATTTATCTGTATTTAGAGTTAGCTGCCATTCTGTACACCAATCACAAATCCTGTCCAAGTAATCTTGTATCCTCCTACAGTCACTCAGCGACGACAGCTTCCCGTACACCACAGCATCATCAGCAAACAGCCGCACATTGCTATCCACCCTATCCAAAAGATCATTTATGTAGATATAAAATAACAGCGGACCTACCACACTTCCCTGGGGCACTCCAGATGATACCCTCACCTCCGATGAACACTCACCATCGAGGACAACGTACTGGGTTCTATTACTTAAGAAGTCTTCGAGCCACTCACATACCTGGGAACCAATCCCATATGCTCGTACCTTAGTTAGGAGTCTGCAGTGGGGCACCGAGTCAAACGCTTTCCGGAAGTCAAGGAATATGGCATCCGTCTGATATCCTTCATCCATGGTTCGCAAGATATCATGTGAAAAAAGGACGAGTTTCGTTTCGCAGGAGCGATGCTTTCTAAAGCCGTGCTGATGCATGGACAGCAACTTCTCTGTCTCAAGGAAATTCATTATTTTCAAACTGAGAATATGTTCGAGAATCCTGCAACAAACCAATGTTAAGGATATTGGTCTGTAATTTTGAGGATCCATCCTTCTACCCTTCTTATATACAGGCGTCACCTGCGCTTTTTTCCAGTAGCTCGGGACTTTACGTTGGGCAAGAGATTCGCGATAAATGCAAGCTAAGTAAGGAGATAATGCAGTAGAGTACTCTCTGTCAAACCGAATTGGAATCCCATCAGGACCTGGCGATTTATTTATTTTCAACCCATTCAGCTGCTTCACAACCCCAGGGATGTCTATCACTATGTCCTCCATACGGCTTCACAACCCCAGGGATGTCTATCACTATGTCCTCCATACGGGAATCTGTACGAGACTCAAACGGCGGTATGTTTGTAAGATCCTCCTGCGTGAAAGATTTCTCAAATTCTAAATTTAAAATTTCAGCTTTCGTTTTGCTGTCTTCCGTTGCCCGGCCAGACTGATCAGTGAGTGACTGGATGGAAGCCTTCGACCCGCTTACCGATTTTACGTAAGACCAGAATTCCCTAGGGTTTTCAGCAAGATCTTTTGCTAAGGTATGACGGTGGTAGTGGTTGTATGCTTCGCTCATCGCTCTTTTTACAGCAGCACGAATCTCTACTAACTTTTGCCTGTCCTCATTTTCCCGATCTTTCCTGTACCGTGAGTGCAACTGTCTTTGCTTCCTGAGCTAGCCAAAGTCATGTATGTCTTTGATATTTACTTGTGTTTTTGACTCTAGTAAAAAGTGTTGAAGTTACGTGCAGTGCTTCACCTCTCCTGCTCCTACTCGCTTCCTTCACTCTCGGCCTATATTAAAGAACCAGTTCACAGGAGCAGACCTACGTGCTGCCTATCCAGGCGGGATAGAAATGTCATGACGTTATTAATTTATCAGAATACGCCAGTGTGTTCGTAAAATGCACATGCAGTAACTCTCTCACTTGTGCACGGAAGTAATACAGCGGTAGCTGCTGCCCTCATGCGACATTGGAGTGTTGTGACGTGCACACACAAAGTAATGGGCTCTGCTAATAGTATCCATATTCTTATAACAAAAAGTACTTACAAATACTAACTGTAAAACTTCTTCTTCCCAGCTGACTGATGCTACTGCTGGCGACGTTCCGCACTGGATAAAGTACTGACGGAAAATGACGGTGCTCGTGCACATGAATTATGGAAAATAAAATGCTAGAAGGGTGGGGTGGGGGAGGCGGAGTGGGGGTCTGAACTTTCACACCATTGGCCAAAACATCAGTTCTCCTTGACTATGTGGCCCAAGAGAAATTGACTTGTTGCACGTAGTTCGTGTCATTGTCTGTGGGGTAGGGGGAGGTGAGGGAAATCCGGGAATGCTGATAGTCATGTTACTGATTCCAGCAATCCTGGTGCAGAGAGCAGAGCTCTCGACCCAGGACCCGGAGTAACCCCCTTCTACTGTTTACGCTCAAAATGGAAACCTGTACTTAAGACTTTGAAGAAATAAACGAGAGTGGAGGAAATGTCACAATGTCTTATCAGAGATCACGGAATATGATGAATCTAAAATTTTTTTCGTTTGACAGCATACGATATCTCTCATATATTTTACTATTGCTAATGGATTCGACTTACCCTGAGATTTATAGAGGAAACAGTAATATGTAGCTTGTAACAATACTGAAATGGTCAGAAATATTCATCTAAAATTGCGTGAGATACATTTGATCATATCTGCATATATTTAAAATCAACTAGGACTGGTCTAAGACCTCACCACCTGAAATTTTATTTAACCTAGATATTATTTGATTTTTACGCTACAGATATGTTAATTTCAGGACATTCTAATGTATTAAGCATCTGGCTTTTAACTGATCATATATCATACTTACACATTTCTAAGTACTGGACACGTTCTTACAGTTTAAGGAAATGAATGGCTACAATGCAGTTGATATACTGCTGTAGGTAAAATGCTGCACAATGTACACTGCATCTCACTACGAAATGATGGTTGGTTTCATTGTTACAGGAGAGGATAATTTTAAAAATCGGATTGCATGTATTTTCTTTCCACTTACATGAGAACGTAAAATACATATCTTTTCTATTTATAAATTTGCTATAGAAGAGATTAGTTATTGTGCTGGATATCTATTTATTTTATAATTCTACTTTATGTACATATATACATTAATTTTAATTACTTTGAGCGAAAAGTTATTCCGCAGTCACACTCAGACAACCACACAATGTCGACTGGCTGCTGTGTCTTCCTCTGCCAAATGACATTATTTGGATGCAGTGTGTGATGGATTTCTAGACCACGGAGTCGGTATGTTTTATTCAGGTAACTCCTCTATAAAATTCACGAAGCTGAGAGTACCTTGTTCCAGACCTCTCACCAAACAATAATCCTGCCAGCACTCAGAACTGAACATGGGTCCTCCTGACTGCCCAGCTACACAGACGGAATATTTTGTGTGTAGTGAATCACAAAGAAAGATATTTATTGTAATAAGTTTGCGAGAACCTATTGGCTGTAAAATTGATGGTTCAGAGTTTTAACAGTACCTGTATTCCTTACAGTCATTTATATGAGAAGTAATTTTACTGCCTGTTTACATATTTATTTGACTGTAATGCTGTATTTTCTTGATTAGAATGAATAAAATATGCCTATAAGATTTTAATGGTGTCATATGCATTATCTCCATATGTAGAAAGAATTTTTTTATGGTAGAGCATGATAGAAGTACGTTTTCCCCAACAGTATCAATTACATTGTGTGTAGTGGCCTGGAGGAACATTTGTGCTGTAGTAATAAAATTGTTATTTTCTGCTCAATGACATAAAAAACTTTTGTGCAGTAAGTATAGTTTCAAACAGAGTAGTGACTTTCTTTTTTCATGACAATATTTGGTGTTGAACAAGTTTTATAGCCAGATACTCATTATAAAATTGCTGATATGAAAACTATGACAGAGACATACAAGAATTAAGTTCAATGAAGTGTGTAAAAAATTAATAAAGTGTCAGATTCGTGAATGAGCTGATAATTTAATTCTGCCTTAAAACAGAAGTCATAAAAGTAGTTTTCTTGGTGCCAACACAACATTACATTTTAGAAATATATTCTCTCCTTTTATTTTCAGCATTAGATTCATGACAATTACTAAAGAACAAAAACTGATAAACTAGTGTAAAAATGACATTATTTTCCTGACATGAATATGGGTCTGTTTTTTTGATGTTTAAATTATCTAATGAAATATTACTTCTTTTCATTTTTCCTGAATGTTGTAAACATCCCAATATAAGAAAAACTGCATATATTCTTCATAATAGGTACACCACTGAAAAAAGAAATTTTTAATTTTACATATACATGCATAAAGTATGTACTGCAGATGTGAAGACAAACCTGCAAAAAGTTTCCAGAAATACTCTGACAGAGTAACATTACTAGCTTTGTATGAACTTTTTTATCTCTGTTTTGGTTAAGTATGAAACGTACTGTGTATAACTTTAGTCAGTACTTCAGAAAATCTAGACACTATGTTCATCGTAGCAATTTAAGATAAATATTAATTTTTGTTCAGAATGAAATAAATAATGTGCAAAATACTTTCATTAGCACATATCATAACATCTAACTCCACTAAACTGTGTCAATCTAGGGGACCTACAATGTTAGTATCTATATTAATCTGATCTATGTCAACCCTCAGCATATGCTGCAGAAATCTTTCAACTTTTATGTATATATGTCATTGCTTACTAGTAGCCTAAAAACCAATGAGAAAATAAATACACACAAGGATTTTTGTTCAAGGTATTGATCCTTTATTTAATCAGAAGCATACAGACATAACATTATATTACCATAAAAAACTTATTTTAAAAATAACTGTAATGGTAAAACTGCCTTTTCCATAAGTATTTCCACAAATATATCAAGAATAACTAGTTTATTTATGTAGATGAGTATAAAACTATACATTTTACACAATGTTAGCATACTTGTAGAAGTACAGGTGTAAAGCACATTAATTTTTTAGAAACACATAGAAAAGTGATCAAGTAGAACTTCTTTGCAGAAAAATTTCATTAGTTATGTGTTTTAGGAGATGTAGTAATATGCATGCAATATAATTAGAGAAAAACACACCCCAACAGATGTATCATTATCTAACCAGAAATTGTTCAGTATGCTAAAGTATACCATAAAAACCCCAATTGACAATCATATACGATACTGTATGTGGTAAAGGAGCTAAGCATCCATTCCTCACACTCTATAAAATGGTTCTGACACCCTTCCTCCATTCTCAACTTAATTCTCAAAAAAATTCTACAAGCCATTTGTAACAACCAATAAATTCATAAGTCATAAATGATATCCAATTGTGTTGCATAAATGACACAGATATCTAAGTCAGATATGATTTACCAAATCCAACGACTACAACAGTGTAATTCAACAAAAATATGTTCTTCTGTTTTCAGTTATAATTTGTGTAATTATCTCTTCTAACTACCATAACTGTTCAATAAAAATAATCTGACTACTGTTATAGCTCCAATAATAACCGTATTCGATATTAAGCTTATTCATCGAACAGTGATGCACTCTGTTGAAATTATAGTAACGTAGCAATTCTTTTTCATATGTTTGATGTTGGACATGAACATTTTACTTAGGTTTTTTAACTCAGTAACTCGAATAAGCAAAGCACAAATATCAAAATCATAAATATGTAGCTGTCAAAAATTAAGTAGTCGTCATCCTGAATGATATTTTCATCAATATTCAGACCATCCATATCCAAATGATCCATTTCCTCTGTGCTGGTGGCAACCCTAGCCTGTGTGGAAACTGATGCAACATCATTTTTGTGTTGTATTCCTTGCACACTTTCGTGTGACCCATGTTGATGTTCCCCTGCTGTCTGCTGAGTTATTGTAGGCTTATCTTGGTTTTGCAGATGGTTTTCTGAAAAAAATAATCAGGGGACTTGTGTACATTACAGTTATTGTAATAAATGACATGTAGTAATGGTTTCTGTAGAAGCTGTAGACAAATATACACTAAAATATATTAGCAGTAAGACACTTTAGGGATACACCATGTAAAGCCACTTATGATGTACTGCAATAGTTTTGCTATTAGGTAACATTATAAGGATCATTCAAGAATGATAAAACAGCGTGTGCTGCCAATTACTGTTATTCTTGTGAGCAACTCCATTGTTTTCCCTATGAACTACTTACCAGAGGTAGAAGATTTTACAGCTTCTAACAAATCATTTGCTATGGTTAACTCGCTGGCATCTAGTTTAGTACAGCACAGCTAGTAAGAAGTTCACATAAATTAAAAGAGGTTAAGCTTAAGAGAAAAAACAAAAAAATTACACTTAAACAAATATTTATTGGACGCTCTGCAATGTTGTTAAATTGTTGTAATTTTCTTTTATGTTGTATTCTGGGCTGTATCAATAAAGTAAATGAGCTATCTTGGTGCTCATCTGTGGATCATGGATTAATAACATTCATGTGTGAAAATTCATATTGTGTGCAAATTATTTGGAATTCACTTACAGTAGTGAACGAAAATCCATAACTATTAGTGCTGTTTTAAATTAAGTACCACTTATTGAGTGACAGCAGGTAATTTGTTATATGTTTTAACATTGTATTTAAGAGAATGCATCCATATATATGTTATATGAAAGGTTTCTTATTGCATGTATCAGAAAGGCAAACAAATATGATGAATAAAAATTGTTGGTTATTTCTCACTAACTATGAACATAAATTCGTATCATCACACAGAACTGAAAACTAGAGCTAAATGAGTATAAGATACACGAAATAGTATTAAACACTCAGTTCTGAAAAGAAAAGATTTAAAACTGAAATGGGAAGAGAAAAAGGCAGATTCTGCTTGGTGCTGCAGTCTGTACAGAATAACGCTCTACACACATCCTTAGGAATTTTTAATTTGATTTAGTATTTTCAAATTGTAAGTGTGCATGTGTTCAGTATGAATCAGACTGAACAAAACTTCATGCACGTTACATAGTCAACATTCTAAATCTAACTCAGATACTTTATCACAGTCTAATCAAGCATAAATTTTGTTTGAATACAACACAATTACAGTAAGTATTACAAAGACATCCTTAGTTAATACGTAGTGTAATATGCTTAAATTGCTAACTGAAGAGATTTATAGACATTATATTATACTCACTGGGGTCTGTGGCAACACTTTCATTTGCTGGGCGTTGAGCTCCATACGATGTGCCCTGTTGAATAGTGATTTCCGAGTTTGAAGGACGCTGATGTGAACGTCCAGACTGTTTGTAGGACTGCTTTGAACGCTTGCGTTTTGGAACACCTTGTGGTCGTTGGTTGTGAATATGTTCTGGTTCGCTATGAAACTCACTATATTCATTACACTGAGGAATAAATTCGTACAGTGTACCATCAATTATCATAAATTCCCCAGTCTGACTGCTTAGGTCATATACAACCAAACGAGCATCAGGTTGTTCTTGCCACATCACAGCTCTCTGGAAGTCCAGAGGAACGTGATGGTAAAATAGCAGGGCTGCATGTGGGTAATCTGGGTACATTGGTGAATGGAAATGAGGATGAGGAAGCAAGACGTGTGTCGCACCATCTTCAAACGAAATGTGATGTGGCATTTCATCAAAGTTTGCAGGATTACAAAGAAAACCATCTGGGAAGTACAGCTGAACGTGGATGAAGCGCTGAGACTGACCCGTCACAGAAGGATCCGCTTGTGTCTCAGGAGGGTTGACAAGTGTAGCAAACCCAACCTGATATCTAAGATAGTATGGAAACCAAGGGAAATAGCATATAACCGCGTTCATTCCTAGTTCTTCGGCAACCTGGGACGACATAGTGCACTGTAAAATGATCCAACTGATACTATGAAACTGTCCAGAGCACGAGCAAAGCATTGATACGTTCCTCGAATAGCTAATAGAAGTCGCTCTATGCATGGAGATCTCACTCAAACTAAATAGCAACTGCGCTCTTCTGAACTGTGGGAGGAGTGGTGAAGTGGGGCACACAGACAGTGGTGGGAGGCAGTTGTGGTGGAAGAAGATACAGGGTGGGGGAAGCTCAGGCGGTGCCCCTGCCCCTGCGACAACGCCAATGCACGCTTTGTAGTGGCCATATCCAATCCCATTCTAATCTTCACAGTAAAATCCAATAAAGCCCGTGGCCAGATTAAACAGACAATGATCCAGAACCAAAAAGAGTGAAATTTACTGATCAAATTGCTAAACGAAAAATTGTTTTGGGCATAAAATGATCACAATTGTATGTGAATAGCCTCTTCCATTAATTTTATGAATCCATTATATGTACAAAACGGTTATTATTTTACACTATTTCATATTGGACCTTTTTAAGGCTCCCTGTACTACAAAGAAATAACATTGCAGCAAGCGGACACGCATGTGTTGATATATAAACACACGAAAACAAAGTTGTAGCTATTCCATGTAAGCAACAATTAATTAAAATAACCTTTCATATACATTCAGTTTCTTGAATTGCAAACCATTACTGCTACATATTACACACTGTAAAACTGATCGTGGTTTCTAGGAAATTTTATGCAACACAGCAGGTAAGGTTATTTTGTATGGTAAATGAAGTGTGTCTACAACAAACCGTAGCTGTATCAGCAAACTGAGATACACGACAATACAGCTGTATAATTTTCTTTTTCTTTTTAATCTGATGAAACTAAAAGCAAATAGAAACCAAAAGTGCACAAATGCAAATTCACAGTTATTCCTCCCTGATGAAGTAACTTCTTACGAAAAACGCTTACTTCTAACTCGTGGCGATTACTTTACGTTTTTGTTGCAGTATATTAGTGGATCACGCTCCCGAAGTGAAACAAAGGACAGTCAGATAGTAAAGCTATTCTAAAGAAGACAGATACTGGAATAATCTGATTATTTGTCTCTATATTCCAGGTTTTGTTATATGCAATGGCTCTAACTGGCCAAACGGAATAACATATTCTGCTGAGTTTTTAAACAAATATGGACTCAAATTTTCAAATACAATTATTCTTTTGACCACGAAATCGTTTCAACTGGGAACCGTTATAGTTTCTTCAACAGTGTCTCCCTGTAAAAATGAATTGACACTGACTTTTATATCTCATGCATTTATTGAAATTATATTGGATTTTCAGACGAGCGTGGGATAATCATTGCCAGTTGTTGGCTTCAGGCTGAAGAATAGTTTGATGGAACTCTCCATGCAACTTTATCTTGGTCAAGCCTCTACATCTCAGAATTACTACAGCAGTCTGCATGCTTCTGAAACTGCTTACTTTATTCATCTCTTGATCTCCCTCTACAATTCCCCTCCCCCCACTCCCCACCCCCTCCCCCGCACACACGTCCCCCAAAATTAAACTGGTGGTCCCCTGATGTCTCAGAATGTGTCCTATCAGCCGACCTATTCGTTTAGTCAAGTTGTCCAACAAATTCATTGTCTCCCCAATTCTAATCAGTACCACCTCGTTAGTTGCTCGGTACTCGATCTGCCCATCTATCATCAGCATTCCTCTGTAATATTACATTTTAAAAGCCTCTACTTTCTTCTTGTCTAAACTGTTTATCGTCTAATTTTACTTTCGTACATGGCAACACTCCAGACAAATACCTTCAGCAAATACTTCCTAACACTTAAATCTATATTCGATTTTGACAAACTTCCGTTCTTCATAAAGGCTTTTCCTGCCTTTACCAGCCTGCATTTTACACCCTCTCTACATCTGCCGTCATCAGCTATTACTTTGACCAAATACCAAAATTCGTCTACTATTATTGTTGTCTCATTTCGTGATCTAATTCCATTAGCGTAACCTCATTTAATTCGACTACAGTCTATTATCCTGGTTTTCCTTTTGTTGATGTTCATCTTGTATCCTCTTTCCAAGACGCTGTCCGTTCCGCTCACTGCTCTTCCAAGTCCTTTGCTGTCTCTGACAGAATTACGATGTCATCGGCAAATGTCTAAGTTTTTAGTTAATCTCCCTGAACTTTAGTTTCTGGTCCAAATTTTTCTTTGGTTTCCTTCACTGGTTGCACCATATACCGATTGAATAACATCGAGGAAAGGCTAGAACCCTGTGTACCAGATGTTCTATTCTTCTCTAAAGAATTCGTGTTAGTATTTTGCAATGATTATGTATTAAATTGACGGAATGTCGTTTGCTTTAGAGGCACTAAGCCCACACCGGTCAGGGTTTCTAGTATGTCACTCATGCCACTCCCTCCTACCACTGTACAAAAACTAGCGACGGGTCGTTTATTTCCCAAATTCGACCTTTTTTGGTCTTCATTGATTGATCTTAGTACACTACCGGCTTAATCGAGCTCTCGAAAATCGTAAAATTGTCTTTTTTGTAAATTTTACCTAACATTTCTGTTAATTTTAATAGCGTAAAATAAACAATTACATCGTTGTATTCGTCAGGCTATCTGACCACGAAACCACTGTGCTTTTAAGGGTTAATTAGTTTTAGCGTAGCGTTTACGAAAGTCGTTTTTCATTCATTACCTTCACGGGCACGTTTAAATTGATAATGTTAACGACATAGCCGACTATGCTGATGGCATAATAGCCCAGTCAGTAGAGACCAAAAAAGGTCGAATATCGGGAACAGTTCTGTAGTTGGAAATTTTTGTGCTTTGGTAGGAGGGTGCGCCACTAGCGACATATTAGAAATCCTGACTGGTGAGAGCTGAGTCTGGAAGTGGGATCTGAAGCTCTCTTATGCACGTTTTTCTTGAATAACTCGAAAACTACGACGTCTGGCGAAAACATATACCAGTAAAAAATTTACCTACATTGAATTTACAACAAAAAAGATCATGTTAACGTTTTCCGTAGGGCTAACAGTTTGTGCATTGTGAGCGAAAAAATATGACAATCTTGAGTGCGGTTTTTGAATGTCAGACATCACATTGTGAGTGGCATAAAACGGCATCGATAGGGGAGCTGTGTATTAAGAACGTAACTGGAGCCAATACACTCCTCTGAGGAAAACCAATGTTTATATGTTTCTTGTTTGTATCACTAAAAATTTCTCATCTGCGGATGTGTGATCTACGCCACAATTTTCCCAAGTAATGTTGGAACAACTCGTTTGGTATTCCTCTTACACTTAGTGCTTCTAGCTTATTTGACCTATCGTCATGGTTTATCCTAAAAAAAGGTCTGGCTTTCCCACCTATGGCAACAGATATATTTGGCAAAACATTATCACTTAGAAATAAAACTTTGAGATTTTAATGAAGTAAATTGATGCAAAAGCCAACTCTCCATTATTTGCCGGTAACAACGTTTAGTATTTGTCAGATTTTTCATATCTCTATTAGTCACTAATATCGAGAAACTGCCAAATCCGGCGTCTCAATGACTTTATTGCATTGCAAAGTGTTTCAATGCCAGACAATGCCGATTAAGAATAATGTTAGTTGCGTATGCATTGTTATCTCAGATTTATATTTACAACAAATGTTAGGTACTACTTTCACTTGCAACAAACTAAGCTCTCGCTTTATTTAAATATTTTCTGCAATATTTTTCTAAATCATTTGGACAGCGAGACAATTTCTGTGAACGAAGATCTCTGTATAGGCTTCCTACTATGATGACAGAGTTACACTCTGATTAGTAACCATTTTCAGATCAACTATTGACGTAACACAGAACTTTTAGTTCTCGGACCATGTGATGTAGCGCAGTGATGATACACGGGACTCGTCTTCGGGATAAGTGTAGTCCAAATCCCTCTCTGGTTATACTGATTCAGGTTTTCTATGAATTACCTTGACCATTTAAGACAAAGGTTTCTTCGAAAAGGCGTGGTGAATTTCCTTCCCAATGTTTTCGCAATCCGAGCTTATACTGTGTCTCTAACGACCTCGTCGTCGACGGGACGTTAAATCCTAATTTTCGTTCGTTCCTTCCTTCTACTTGTCGGGGACCATCTCCCTGTCTGCACCAATACTGGCTGGTAACCATTTGTTTAATATTTGATTAAATAAATGATTAAGTAAATACTGGTAGTGTTTATTAACGAATCGAGAAGCTCCCCCAATGCAAATTTATCAGTTCAAAATAGCTTTTTCGAGATTTTTGTTTTTCAAAACGGACCAAAATCTGCTTGGGGTATACCGTTAATGTTTGCAGCCATTCTTCCTCATTTGCTACTTCGCTACTGTCATTTTGTGGATAACAGTACAAGTTTCGCGTCGTTTGCATCTTGGATTTTGCTCTTACGAACAGCAATATTAAGTGTACTGCAGTGACGTGCAGTTGATTAACAAGTGCTTCCAAAAGAACTTACACGAGTTATTGTACCCACGACTGTAAAATACAAGATCTTGTGCCTTTTCTTTTAATTTCAATAAAATAAGAATCCTCAGATGATGAATCAGATGGTTTGAGACATATTTGGCCAAGAAGATTAAAGTATAAACAAAATGTGATTGGCGCAAATTACTCCAGGTAAATGCGGGGACGATTCCTTTGAAAGGCCATGACCGACTTCCTTCCCACCGTTAACATAATCCGAACTTGTGAACCGTCTCTAATTACCACCATGTCGACGGGGCTTTAAACCCAATCTTCCTTCCTTCCTCTACAACAGTCAGTTACGACAGATGCCCTCAAAAAATGAAGGCTATTAGGGACAATATCAAGCTTGCAGTGCCATGCTGAAGACTTTTATCCCGAAAAAATCCCTCAATTCCCTTCAGTAACACTTCAGGTCCTATAAATTTTGTAACGTGACTGTAATCCATTAAAATGAATCCCAGAGGAAAAGTATTGTGTGTGTATGAATCCTCATGTTCGTTTGATGATGTTAAATTCTTTGTTTCACTACACTGAATAAAAATTGGAAAAACTACCGTTCACGGTTTTGTGAGCACCCCATTCTGATGTGGACTTTTGTACGATTTTCCAAAATCATTCCCGGAAAGTGGCAGTATAATTCCTATTGAGAGACCGCAACCGATACCTTCCCCTTTCTTTAGTCATTGTTAAGCTCTGCAGAAATAAAAATATTTTATGGTGACCATTTGATATTATTATTAATTTGTTCCAATAATTACTACCATTTTCGTGCTAAGTAATTCAGAATTTCATTATTCTGGTATTAATCTTTTTTTTTAAGGCCAGGATATAAAATGACGTATATGACCAGTTCTTACTGTCACAGGAGTATAACAAATTTGCTTCAATTATTTTATAAATGTATCATTTAGCTCTTCAGTAAAATAAGAGTCGAATTCACGTTCCATTTCAGATTTTCTACGTTTTTATTAAATCAAGCGTACAACATATTCGTTGGCTTAAGTCAGAAAACAGGGCAATTGCACTGAACTCAACAGCGAACTCGTTATCTGACTAGCTTGCTTAGAATCGTAGCTCCTCACATCTTACGTCATTTACGAGTACATATGGAAGATGACAGGCACGAACACATTCATTGGAATGTCATGCGGGCTAACATCAGGGTTTTCCTCAACCTCGATGATTCAGAATTCAGCCGTTCGGTTGCTGCATATTTGGGCCGGTGTAGTTTGGGGAGATATGACGGAATGACTTCATACTGTGAGCTGTCTGGCTTCCGCTGTTCCGCTCTCTGCTTAGTCACTCTGTCACTCATTGCCGTCAGACTCCCAGCGACCTTCGCACTATCAGTCTCACCGACCTTGGGAAGTAGCTATTGGGTTAGTGCATCCGTTGGTAGCATATTCCACTACGTTTAATAAACACAACAGATATACATGACATAGACTTCAGTCATCAAAATATACTCCTTCACTGTTTACAACAGTCTGCCAACGCAGGGGTAGCTTTTCGATTCCACGATAGTAGGGCTCACAATATTTTGAGGAGGAGAACTCGTTGAACCTTTTGCGGCTTCTAACTCGGTGACTGAATATTTTTTTTTCACATTTTGTGAGGACTCGACTAGCAAAAGTTATTGTCCTTCTCATCCATTGTCCGTCTTCCTCATATTGTTGAAAGGGTACTACACCCAAGTCTGTTTTCGCACTGTCGGTTGCCATGCAGAATTCCTTCGTTAAACCGGGAAGCGCTAAAACTGGTGCCTTTAACAGTGACCTTTTTAGTTGTTGGATCTCCTGTTCCGCTTGGCCATCTTTTTGCTAGTTAACGCACATAAACGTGGGGTAGCAAGGGATTTTATCCAAATGAATGTTTTGTAAAAGTTAATGTGTCCCAAGAACTCACGCAGCGTCTTTCTGTTATATGGAGTGCCTATGTTCTGTATGGCTTGCAGTTTTTGTTAGGATTAGGTTCAATTCCCTGTTCAGTGATAACATGGCTAAAAATTCGAACTTTTTATCCCCAAAACTGGATTTCATTATGTTTACGGTTACTCCATATTCTTTTAATGTCCTTAGCAATTTGTCTAGCACCTCATTATGGAGTTGTTATGATGGCTCTGCTACAAAAATGTCACCAACATAACAGGTGATTCGCTGTTGGAGTTCTTTGTCCAACACAGTCCCTAAACCCCTTATAAAAGCAGCAGAGGATATGTTCAGTCCGAAAAGGAACCCTTTGAATTGATAACTTCGTCCAAATGCGATAAAAGCTGTATACTTTCTACATTACGGAGTTAGTTCTATTTGCCAGAAACTAGCTCTCAAATCAAGGGAAGAGAAAATCTTAACTCCAAAGAACTTTTTTAACAGCTCTTCCAATTTTTCTGGGCGATCGTTCTCAGGAACGATAATGGAATTCATCTGTCTTGTATCAATGACTAACCTAATACTCCCATCCTCCACATCTACAATTTGCAAGGGACTGTTGTATGTTGAGGTTGAAGTTTCAATAATGTCATCTTCTAGCATCGTATGTAATTCTAAGAATTCGATAGCACAGTGGAATAGTGTAAGGCGGAACTCTAAATGGCTTAAAAAGAACCTGGAATTCGTGTTGAAGATTCCTAATGGCACCGGGTTTTGGTGGAAATACCTCAGTATATTGTCGTAATACTCTTTCTAATTCGGCTTTGTCTGCATCTGAAATATCCCTCACTTGTCGCAACTTATTATCGATCTCTTGATAAATTTCCACCATTACCTCGTCATCTACAGGTATTGTTTCTTTCGTCGTCCTATATCGTGGCTGTCCCTCGTTCGATTGATACTGATCCAGTTGCATAGTCAATTGTTTGTAAGCCCCTGGCATCTCATCATGTCTGAGTTTCTCTTGAAAATTAAGACGCACCTTCCTGAGCATCATATACCCTTCGTCCATATTAAGTGTAACACGATTTTGACCCATGAAATCGGCTCCTGTGATAATGGGTGCTGAGAGTTTTGGCACAATTACCATGTTCGCCTCTATTTCATACCACTGACATGAAAAAGTTACCCGCGTTTGTCCACTAACCACCTCTAACGAACCCATGATCAGTCCTTTGACTTTAACACTTTTTGTCCGTAACAGTGGTAGTGCCTGCTCAGCGTTGTGTTTCTCAAAAACTTCTTCCGAAATCGGCGTCATTTCGCTTCCCGCATCAAGAATGTCGTCTACAAGCGTGCCACCTACCTCAATCCGAACGATCGGTTGCACCTCATGAGAAGCTTTGGTTTCATTTTCATGCATTAATGCCTCCTCGATCGAGTCATAGGTTAACCTGTCAATGTGTTGGGCCCGCCTGTCCGATTGGTTTATTACCCTTACTTTATTGTCCTCATTACTTTTAACACTTATCATCTGAATGGTTTGGGTGGAAGTTATTTGCCCATAATCTTTATTAAACGCCGGTATTAGATCTTCATATGTTCCTGTCCTATATATGTCATTTGCCTTAGGTATCACTATTGGTGTTATCAATGGTGGTTTATCCTCTCGGCATTCTATTTCTCTCGGTTTCATATAAATGAGCTACATCTTTTACAATTTGGTTGTCATCAGTTTTTGTGCTACTGTCTACATGCTCCGTTAATAACTCCTGTTCCTTATCATCGGTCGATTCCCAGTCAATTGAATCCCAGAATTCTGGTGTTTGTATCCGATTACTCACTAGACCTACTTCAGAATCTTGCTCATTAAAACTAAGTCTGCCGGCCGATGTGGCCGAGCGGTTCTAGGCGCTTCAGTCTGGAACCGCGCGACCGCTACGGTCGCAGATTCGAATCCTGCCTCGGGCATGGATGTGTGTGATGTCCTTAGGTTAGTTAGGTTTAAGTAGTTTCAGTTCTAGGGGACTGATGACCTCAGATGTTAAGTACCATAGTGCTCAGAGCCATTTGAACCATTTTTAAAACTAAGTCTGTTTACATGTTTAATCATATAATTAACTTCATTATTCCATTGAATCACTTGTGACTGGTCTTCGTACCATTCATCTCTTCAATTCTGTCTTTTACCTGTGTTTGGTGGCCTCAATTCGACTTCCTGCACCGGTACATTTCGCGTGTTTTGTCCTGCTGAAGCTTGATTTTCGCAACCTTTCTGCGTTCTGGCCATTCCATTCCCACCTGAATAACTTGGATTTTGTTGTTGAAAACCTCTAAACCTTCCGGCTTCGTTTGCACGGGGATTATATCTCGGATCATAGTTACCACAGTAGTTTCTTGGACAAAATCCATTATTGTAATTCCGCGGCCCACCAAAACCATAATTATTATTAAGCCTCTGTGAGTTTCCAAAACCATAGATATTATTGTTATCCCATGGGCGATTGTCACTCCTCCCAAAACGATTGCCTTTTCCTACGTTATCATTGCCATTATAATTATTAGTAAGGCCTGATTGGTTGCTGTTATTCCCCCTACCATTGTTTTCTCTGACTGCTCGTTGTTTCTTCGCGTCATCTTCACTGAAGAAGAATTCAGGTTCTCTTAACATCCCTTTAAATGCTTGTATATTATCTCTTCCTCTACCAATCAATGACTGCTGATAACGTAACGGTAACCTCATTGAGCACATTCGTGTCAGTTCGCCATCACTGTATGGATTATCTAAACATTGATTCTTTTTTGTCATTTCTTCGAAAAATCTAACCGGTTTCTTTTCTCCTGAACTTTCGAATAACTCTTTCTGTAACAATCCATAGTTTATTCTGTTTTGGGTTTCCGTGGACCAATATAGCTCCAAGAATGCGGATTGAAATTGATCATATTATTGACAGTTTACAGCTACTCTTTGCATGATTTCCGCTATTGCGATTTTCATACGCCCACAAATGAAGTCTAGTTTATGTCTGAGCGGCCAATGCTCTGGAAAACCGATCTGGAATTGAAGTATAAACGTGCGTGGGTGTAAGCCGTTCCAGCTTTCTATGTAATGTTGTAATTTTCTGACTGTCAAAAAGTGATCAATATCAAATTTCTCTGTTCAACCATACAGCGGTTGTGTTTTCTCAACATTATCCGTTCCCTTCAACTGTGTAATGTTTTCTTGTATTCGTTCTACCACATTTGGGTCTTGAGATGACATATTTACGTCGCATCTAGCATCGTATCTACACAGTGGTGTGCGGTTATCTAAACCGTACAGTTCCTCGTGTATCGGACTGAAAGATTCGGTTAAATTTCCCTTTACTGGATCAGTGTTTTGCCTTGCTATTTGATCCATATTGACTTGCGGTCTATAGCCTGTTACACTAACACTTGTAAATTGCGGAACTGGTGCATGTCTCTCCGTAACTTGCTCTGTTCTCGCGTCACTCGCGTACGTTCGGGTCGGCTGCCACTCTGTAGGAATGCGCGCGTTTACCGTCTCTCGATCTATTGTCAGCTGTGACCGGAGATTACCTGCTTCGCTCACCTGTGTTAACTGTTCTTGTCCTATTTGTTTCTGTTTCGTTTCTGTAATCATTGACGCAACCTCTTGTGGATACACGACTGGAATCTCATGCCTTTTTTGTGTTTCCGCTACTGCTACGGAAGACTGCACAACTGACTTGTTCACTTCTGGATTTCTGTCCATCACTATGTCGGATGATACTACCGATTCCGTTGCCTCACTACTACTTTCTGTACGGCTCTCGATACACTGTTTCAGTTCTGTACGAAGCTGTTCATACTGTTTCTGATTTTGCGAGACTATGTTTTCAATGCGTGTGTCGAATCTCTTTAATGCGGCTCACGTGGCACATTTTCCGACATTGAGCTCTTCCACGATTTGTTGCGCCTTACCAGATGTCTTACATGCTAACTTATCCACTCTTTGACTGACGTTAGACACTGCACCCTGCACCTGGTCAACGTCAGAACGCATCTTTTTCTGGTCAGCCATTAACGATTGTATAAGCTCGCGCGAGTCTCTCGCCTCTCTCCGGATTTCAATGAACTGTTCATTGACGTCTGTTCGTAGTTTTTGTTAATCCAGCATACGTTTCACATTTGAGGCCATTTAAGGCAGCGTTGGTTGCCGATAACCCCGCAAAAAATTCGCCGTTTCTGTTTTCAAGTCTGCTAACCCTGCATTTTTCTGCTTTATGACCATAGTGAATAGCTTCAATATTGCGAAAACACTACCTGACTCTTCGCCATCGCCATCTGTCACTATTTGATGTAAATTTTGCCGTTCGCGTCATTCACGTGGCGTGTCACCGACTTCCGTACATAGTGCGGACGCACTTCCACACATTTTTTCTGTCGGAAACTGTCCGGTATGGTTTAGAATCACAATATTTGGATCAACGTACTGAAGCTGTTCGTCCTCTGAGTCTACTTCTGACCCACTAGCTCCATCATTTGTTTGGTTTTGTGAATTCTCAGACTGTGATACCAAACGTGAAACTACCACCATTCCCTCTGCACTATCACTACGTTACATTCCGTGACTCACACTTGATACTTTTTGTTGTACGTCAGTCTCTATCTTGTCAAGATCTTCCGTTTGCCCTGTCTGCGATAATTTCCGTTCTTCCGCCATCTCCGATCGTCTAACCTCTGTCTTTCTCGAATTGCGCGAGCTTACGCTCTCGTCAACATCAAGTTACATGATCTTACACATTTCCAAAATATCATAGAAAGTTTCTTAGCCTATGTACACATCATTATCAACGCTGTTCACTGTTTGTGGAATTTCAACCCAACTCAACAACGCCGTGAAAAACTTCGCGCGCCCCAGCACAGTCATGCAAAAGCTACTTTTACATAATCACCAACGTTATCCTGCTTGTTAACACAACTTTTCTACACTTTGAATCACACATTTACTGTACTCTGACCACTTTACATTTACATACCTTGGGTAACCTCGTCACAAAAACAACAAAACAAAAAAGGACAATTCTTTTCCAAATTTTAAGTTACCTTTCTAATTTGACTAATTGCCATCCAGGCACACCAATTGCCATCCCGGCAGGGTCGCGTTTGTAAGGTCATGGTTAGGTGGTTTCTTATTCTATGACTGAACACAACTGTGTAAGCAATATTGCAATTTTGTCACAGAAATATACGCCTTTACACAGTTTACAATACGACAATGTTAAGACAGTTGTCTCAGGCTCCGAAAGTGAACTAATCCTAAACACAACAGTATTAAATTTTAACTCTCAGAAAGTTAAATAATCCTAAACATAACAATATTAAATTTTAACTAGAGGTCTCTTCACAAAATTATTCTCATGGTTATGATATGATGTTGGCCAGTAGTACGATAAATCATCCGATTCCAGTTCAAAGTTCGGTACTATTTTTAGGATGACAATCAAGTCTACAAAGGATGGTTAGTTTTGTGACAAGTTGAGCAAAAGATTACCCAAGGTCACTCTAGTTTACAGTGGACACAAGCTGGTGAACCAACAAGTTTTCGCCTCTGCACGTGGTATTTGCCTTAGAGATTAGAGATTAGATTAGTACTTGTTCCATAGATCATGAATACGACACTTCGTAATGATGTGGAAAATGTCAGGTTAATAAAAGGTGTCTATGCAAGATATTACATTAGACAAAATATTACATGACACTCAATATTTTTTTTTTTTTGGACGTTGGGGAATTACCCACTTACTATATCCAAAAATTCATCTAATGAGTAGAAGGAGTTGCCATTAAGAAATTCTTTTAATTTCCTTTTAAATGCTATATGGCTATCTGTCAGACTTTTAATGCTATTAGGCAAGTGACCAAAGACTTTTGTGGGAACATAATTTACCCACTTCTGAGCCAAAGTTAGATTTAACCTTGAGTAGTGAAGATCATCCTTTCTCCTAGTGTTGTAGCCATGTACACTGCTATTACTTTTGAATTCGTTCGGATTGTTAATAACAAATTTCATAAGTGAATATTTGTATTGTGAGGCTACAGTGAAGATTTCTAGCTCTTTAAATAAGTGTCTGCAGGGTGATCTTGGATGAGCACCAGCAATTATTCTGATCACACGCTTTTGTGCAATGAACACTCTTTTACTCAATGATGAGTTACCCCAGAATATGATGCCATACGAAAGCAGAGAATGAAAATAGGCGTGGTAAGCTAATTTACTCAGATGTATATCGCCAAAATTTGCAATGACCCTAATAGCATAAGTAGCTGAACTCAAACGTTTCAGCAGATCTTCAGTGTGTTTTTTCCAGTTCAACCCCTCATCAATGCATACACCTAGAAATATTGAATATTCTACCTTAGCTACCGATTTCTGATCGAAGTCTATATTTATTAATGGGGTCATTCCATTTTCTGTGTGGAACTGTATATACTATGTTTTGTCAAAGTTTAATGAGAGCCCATTTGCAGAGAACCACTTAATGATTTTCTGAAAAACATCGTTTACAATTTCACCAGTTAATTCTTGTCTATTGGGTGTGATAGCTATACTTGTATCATCGGCAAAAAGTACCAGCTTTGCATCTTCGTGAATATAGAATGGCAAGTCATTAACATATATTAAGAACAGCAGAGGACCCAAGACCGAACCTTGCGGCACCCCATTCGTGATTGTTCCCCAGTTTGTGAAATCACCAGTTTTTTTGCATATTATGTGAACCGTTTATTTCAACTTTCTGCACTCTTCCAGTTAGGTATGATTTAAACCATTTGAGCACTGTCCCATTCATACCACAGTACTTGAGCTTATCTAGAAGTATTCCATGATTTACACAATCAAAAGCCTTTGGTAGATCACAAAAAATCCCAACAGGTGACTTCCACTTACTCAGAGCATTTAATATTTCATTAGTGAAAGTATATACAGCATTTTTCGTTGAAAAACCCTTCTGGAAACCAAACTGACATTTTGTTGAAACTTTATTTTTACAAAGGTGTGAAGCTACTCTACAATACATTACTTTTTCAAGAATTTTGGATAAGGCAGTCAGAAGAGAAATTGGGCGGTAGTTATTGACATCAGACGTATCCCCTTTTTTTATGCAGTGGTATAACAATGGTATACTTCAGTCTATTTGGGAAAATACCCTGCTTCAGAGAACTATTACATATGTGGCTAAGAATCCCACTTATTTCTTGGGAGCAAGCTTTTATTATCCTGCTGGAAATGCCATCAATCCCATGTGAGCTTTTATTCTTGAGAGAGTTTATTATCTTCCTAATTTCAGATGGAGAGGTGGGTGGAATTTCAATTGTATCAAATGGTGTGGGTAAGGCCTCTTCCATTAACTGCCTTACTTCTTCTAATGAACATTTAGATCCTATTTTCTCTACAACATTTAAAAAATGATTATTCAAAATGTTTTCGACTTCTGGCTTGTTGTATATCAAATTTCCATCCGCTTTGATGGTGATGCCGTCATCCTGTACTCTTGGTTGTCCTGTCTCCCTTGTAATAATATTCCGAATTGTTTTGATTTTGTTATCAGAGGTATTAATCACAGACATGATGCACTTGCTTCTGGACTTTTTAATAACCTTTCTTAATGTAGCACAGTAGTTTTTATAATATTTGGCTGTTTCTGGGTCATTACTCTTTCTTGTTGTTAGATACAGTTCCCTTTTGTGGTTACAAGATATTTTTATTCCTTTAGTAAGCCAAGGCTTTTTGCATAGTTTCCTATAATTAGATTTAACTACTTTCTTGGGGAAACAGTTTTCAAATTCTCTTACAAGTGTATCATGAAATAAGTTATATTTTAAATTAGCATTGGGTTCCTTGTACACCTCATTCCAGTCTAACTGCTGAAGATTTTCTCTGAAATTTCTAATTGTTGAGTCGTTAATTGAACGCACAACTTTGGAGAGTAGTTTTGAATTACTGAATGGAGCTATGTCATATACTGTAACAAGCTGAGCATCATGATCAGAAAGCCCTTAGTTGTGATGAGTTGTCGTCTGCATGGCTGCACGCGCCCTCTGAAATTCCTATAAAACTGTTTAAACCATTGCTGAATTTTCCAGCAGAAACTCTCCCTATGTTTCTCGATATGCCAGAAAACATGAACTCATTCCTAGTCTCAGACTATGGCGATGTACATGCGCATGGCTGGAGCAGTGTGCATAATATAATGCCCTCTCAGTTCTTGCAAGAACAATTTACTAACTGGCTGGTTAGTTTCTCCACAGTTGGAGCTCAATGACGCTGCAGCTAATTTCTAGCTGGAGGTCAGCCGCTGTGAACGCCGTGTTCACACAAATTTCTCCTCTGCGTCATACAGAGCGTTATGCACACTGTTCTGCACTTGACGCCGGTTGAGAGAAGAGTCCACCGAAAATTTCGCTCTCGTCTTTCTCGTAGCTGAACTCTCTCCCCACCTGGGTTCTTTTGTTCTCCACATCACTACCTTTTTTGACCAATAGGAGCGTTCCTCTTATTTTGTGGAAATTCTCTCTACCAATGACAAGGGTCCTACCATTAAACTGTGTCGAAATCTCGGCACTTTACTCCTTCCCGGTGCGTTTCCGCCAATCGGACGTTTTGTGTCTGCTCCAGACGCCTAAAAAGTTACATGTGTCTATCACATGTGTTCCACTTGCAGTTCACGTGATTGAATGCGTCACTGGTCTTGTTCGTATCGCTTTGGCATTCCGAAACGCAGTTTTCTAAAACTTCGTTCTGTCCTACTTCTGGCAGTCGATTACTTGCCCTGCAGTATGCGTCACCTATCCGGTCGCTGATCCACTTCGGGGTGCTCTCCCTTAAGAGCTTTCTGTAGTGCCTCCCTGGGAGCGGTCTCTGCATCTGGCCATGCTGGCTTCCACACAAAACGTTTCCTCTCGCTGCTTGTTTCACCTTCTGCTCATTGACATGCATTATATAGGAGGGGTGTGTCAACACAGTCGATTGAGTGTCATCCCTTTTGCATACTTAAAGGCAAAGCAGCCGAAGTAAATTTGGTGTCATATTCACCTTCCCATTACAATGTATAAAACTCTCATGTCAGGTGCGAAACTGATCATTTATTCTGCCACTTTACACACTCGCCCACATACCGCTGTTGTAACTCAATATGCTGTACAGAGTGTCAAGCAATGCTCGACTACCAGGTCTGTCTCCAATCGAGCACGTATGGGGCATCATCAGACGACAATTCCAGCATCATCTACAATCAGCATTAACCGTCCCTGGATTGACCTACCAAGTGCAAAGGGCGTGGAACTCCATGCCACAAACTGCCCTCTGGCACCTGTGCAACATAATACATGTTCGTTTGCATGCTTGCATTCAACATTCTATTGGCTGACGTCGTCTCACAGCCTTCTCTGCTGTATCATTCCAGGCCGACGTGCAGGAACATCTGCAACTGTCATCACGCTGCTTTTCGTCACAATCATCATCAATGACCGTCAGTCACGAGAAAGACGACAGGAGTGGCATCTATACGAAAAGAATATAAGCGCCGCTCCAGCTGGTTTTCACTGCACTAGAAGAGCAGACTAGAAGATGGGCACTAGAAGGGCCGCAATAGAAGACGAGCCGTGATCCAACGATTTAGCTGTGACTTGTGATCTATATAAAATGCTTCCATGGAAATTGTACATGACAAAGGACAATGATTATTTGCATGTCGCCAATTGCTTACATCATCTTTTTGTAGAAAGGTAAAGTCACGTATTGTCATATTAAATTACTGTAATAAAATCTATTAATAAGAATTGCTTGAATGTTGTCTAGCTATTGGAGAAAACAGATTCCTAGTCACCCTACACTAGACGAGTTGGGAGGCTCGCACAGCAGAAGTCACTGCAGAACTCAATGTCGCACTCTAGAACCCCGTCAGTAGCAAAACAATAAGATTGGACCTTCAGAAGCAGGGAATTGCAGGGCAAGCTTGAATTCCAAAACCACAAAGCAGTGCTGCAAATGCCCGTAATAGGAAAACATGGCGGCGAATTCATAATACCTGGGCTATGGAGAAGCGGAAGAACATCATTTGGTCGGATAAGTCTTCATTCGCACTATTTCCGACTTCTGGTCTAGTTTACGTCACAAAAGTGAAACACGGCAGTGTTTCGGTGATGAGATGGGCAGCACTGTCGTGGTTTTCCTCGGGCTCCATGGCTACTCTGTAAGGGCATATTACTGCCAAGGGGTGGATTGTGTGAACATTTTGGCTGATCAGGTCAATCCCATGTTACAAATGGTTGTACCCCATTGGTGATGCTGTATTCGAAGACGACAGGCCCCTGTTCAAGCGGCTCACATCGTCGAATACTGATTTAGATGATGTACGGCATCTCTCCTGATCACCACAGTCACCAGATCTCAATATTAGTGAGTCTTTGTGGTCTGCTTTGGAGAGAAGTATGTGTGATCCCCATCCACTTCCATTATCGTTGTCTTACCTTGCCACTAATTTACAGGAAGATTGGTATTTATCAGTTCCCGGGACGACTGGAAGCTGTTTTGAATGACAGACAACATATTAGCCATGGTTATGTGTGTTTCGTTTGTGTTGATCGCGTATTCATCCCCCCCCCTTCCCCGCTCATATGTGTACACATTTAAATATACATACTGAAACGTCCCCTTAGAAAAATTATACAGGACTGTACTTAAACTGACACACAATATTTTTTGGCGCAACGCAATCTGACTTTCAAGAAATCCCTACAAAAGAATGGCCCTGAGTAACATTAACCTATACCTTTCACAAATAACTTACATCACAAAAATCTTCGTTACTCGAACTACTGCAATACAGCGAGCGCCACTACTGCCAGCTAAATAAAAGATTCAAACTACGGAAGGCACTGACTACTGATAGGCATAGTTAGCAAATGAAAGATTGTAATAGAGAACAAACAATGTATTTACCTTAATAGTGTTGAAAAATCATAATATACATAGCAGTTCATGACATCCAGTCTTAAAAATTTCATAACTCCGCCATTTCTCTCCCCACATCCACCACTGCTGGCGACTCACCTCCAACTGCGCAACGCTACACGCTGTTAACATCCAGCTGCCCAACACTACAATGGCAGACAACAATGCAAACTAGCCACAGACTGCACACAGCACAGCCAGTGATTTTCATACAGAGCGCTACGTGGCGTTACCAATAAGAAAACAGAAACAGCCTACTTATAATACTTTTGATGATCATTTCAGTTTATATGTTAGATGAGGGAAATACAAAATTAAAAAGGTGAAGAGTGTAATGAGGGAACCACATCTGCTCATCGTTTGTTTAGATTTATGTAGCTTCGTACCGATATCATAAACAGGGTATGTCAAATGTAAATTAACGCAAGTTATCTTTTAGAATGTTTTCGGTAGGGTTGAAAGTTAGAAGATTTGTTATTATCCTACTCTCAATGTGTTGATTTTGGTATCTGTTTCTTTTCTACTTTAGCAGTTTTTGGGATGTTATCTAGTGCGAGATATTCTCGCAACATTTTCCGACCGTTGGGGTTTTGGTAGCAATACATCAGCATATTGTCGTAATACTCTTTCTAATTCGGCTTTGTCTGCATCTGAAATATCCCTCAGCAATTGTATCTTAATTTCTGTGAACAACTCACGGAAATAATATGAATTTTTTGTAGGAGATTGGGAAATGTCTGTTTTTTTGTTAGGTAACAAAAAATTTATACATAATTTCATAGCGGTGTTCACATAAATTAAACACAACATGGATCCCCAAAGGACAGATATCTATACAAGAATATCCTCACTGCGATAGAAAAGCACCTGCAGTAGATAACATTCTAAGGACTGATATACAAGAAAAGGAAGAGACACAGAATCAACGCATAGTAGGTTAGTAACAAATCTTTTGGTTTTGACAGTTACTAAAACAAAGTACGACGCAATTTCTTTTATTTAATACCAGACTAGTAAAAACAGTGGTTCTATCTCTCTCTCTACGTTAGTCTAGAGGCAGCCTTCTTCCTAAACTGCGGTGCGCTAAATTTAAATAAAACCGTAAAATATTTACTGACAACTAGTCATATCTCTTACATCTGCTAGGCTGATGTAGGTGCTTTTATAAATCACGCATACAACTAATGATTATTTAATATTTAACGTATAGTTTATTGTCTTATTAATCAATCATTAAACCATTGACTGGTGATCAACGCAAGTTATTGTGTTGAATTAATAAAATGGTGCCCTTAATGGTGGCAAACACCACATCATAAATTAAAAAAATTAATAAGTTACCTGTAAAACACCAAACTGTATTCAGATCCATAAATTCACTGACGTACCCTCACCAATAAACTGACTAACTGGCACAGATATTCACTGTTGTGGTCAGTTAAGGAATTTAATCGAAGTCCCAAAACCTGATATGAGACTAAGTTGAACACTGTGCAGAATTAATCAGAGTCCAAAAAGTGCTACAATATTTCTGAGTCCCACGGAATACGAGATATTTCAAACACCTAATGAGAGCGGCTGGACCACCGGTTATACAGTTCTTTTCAACTATATTCATATCGAATCATCAACTGAAGACCGCCTGCCTTACTGCTGACAAGTACACCGAGGGGCTTGGACACCGACCTTATAAAGACTCGGTAAACTCCACCCTCGAAAAGCGCGTCCATTAACGTCACATAATTGTCTCTTGGGATCAGTAGACGTTTTATACAACTTTTTACACACAAGTTAAATCAAAATTCTGTTTGCGCTATTAGTTATGCACTAAACTTTCACACTATAAACCCATATATAATAATTTCTAGGTGCCCTACTTTGCCATCAAATCTAAGCATAAATATTTGAAATTTATGCCTGCAATGGAGATAATTGTTTAATCTAGTGGTACCTTTACTGTTGTGGTACCATGTGAATGGTTCATCATTTTTATGGTATTCTGTCTCCTCTTCCCATTGCTGTCATTAGAGTTCATGTACTTTAATGAAATTTAAATTATGGACAAAACTATGAAAATTTAGGATAAAACGATAACGATGGATAATAACAAATCTTAACATCTACATGCTGCGTTTGGTGAATATTACTTGCAGCCAACACAGTGCCATGGGTTCCAGTATACCTGTCATCATTCATAATATATGCTGAATTCAATTAATTTTCCAATTAGAATGTCTCTCACAGCTTAATTATTAAAGTTCATAACACCCAAATGCAGATAAAATACCTTCAGCCCCATCGAAAACTGTTTGGAATTTACTATCCGTTGATAACTTGTACTGTACTTCTGATTCTGATTATGGATGCTTTGTTATAGAAACTGTAGTTAATATGTAATGGATGTAATAATGTATTTACTTCTGACTGTATATACACTACTGGCCATTAAGAAGAAATGCAGATGATAAACGGGTATTCAGTGGACAAATATATTATACTAGAACTGACATGTGATTACATTTTCACGCAATTTGAGTGCATAGATCCTGGGAAATCAGTACCCAGAACAACCACCTCTGGCCTTAATAACGGCCTTGTTACGCCTGGGCATTGAGTCAAACAGAGCTTGGATGATGTGTACAGGTACAGCTGCCCATGCAGCTTCAATACGATACCACAGTTCACCAAGAGTAGTGACTGGCGTATTTTGACGAGCCAGTTGCTCGGCTACCATTGGCCAGACGTTTTCAGTTGGTGAGAGATCTGGAGAATGTGCTGGCCAGGGCAGCAGTCGAACATTTTCTGCATCCAGAAAGGCCCGTACAGGACCTGCAACATGCGGTCGTGCATTATCCTGCTGAAATGTAGGGTTTCGCAGGGATCGAATGAAGGGTAGAGCCACAGGGCGTAACACATCTGTAATGTAACGTCCACTGTTCAAAGTGCCGTCAATGCGAACAAGAGGTGACCGAGACGTGTAACCAATGGCACCCCATACCATCACGCCGGGCGATGCGCCAGTATGGCGATGACGAATACACGCTTACAGTGTGCGTTCACCGCGATGTCGCCAAACATGGATGCGACCATCATGATGCTGTAAATAGAACCTGGATTCATTCGAAAAAATGTTCGTTTTGCCATTCGTGCACCCAGGTTCGTCGTTGAGTACACCATCGCATGTGCTCCTGTCTGTGATGCAGCGTCAACGGTAACCGCAGTCATGGTCTTCGAGCTGATAGTCCATGCTGCTGCAAACGTCGTCGAACTGTTCGTGCAGATGGTTGTAGTCTTGCAAACGTCCCCCGCTGCTGACTCAGGGATCGAGACGTGGCTGCACGATCCGTTACAGCCATGCGGATAAGATGCCTGTCATCTCGACTGCTAGTGAAACGAGGCAGTTGGGATCTAGCACGGCGTTCCGTATTACCCTCCGGAACCCACCGATTCCATATTCTGCTAACAGTCATTGGATCTCTACCGACGCGAGCAGTAATGTCTCGTTACGATGAATCGCAATCGTGATATGCTACAATCCGACCTTTAACAAAGTCGGAAACGTGATGGTACGCATTTCTCCTCGTTAGACAAGGCATCGCAACAACGTTTCACCAGGCAACGCCGGTCAACTGCTGTTTGTGTATGAGAAATCGGTTGGAAACTTTCCTCATGTGAGCACGTTGTAGGTGTCCCCACCGGCGGCAACCTTGTGTGCATTCTCTGAATAGCTAATCATTTGCATATCACAGCATCTTCTTTTTGTCGGTTAAATTTCGCGTCTGTAGCACGTCATCTTCGTGGTGTAACAATTTTAATGGCCAGTAGTGTAATTGATTGCTATTGTAAAGTAAATATTGTACACTGATGGGTAATAACCAAAGGAACTTAATTTTAACGTATCGATAGGAACTACCAAATGGCAGTAGCTGTGTCGTTGCTTATCTTTGCATATGTGAGCCCCTGTCGCGCTGCGAGCAGAGAGGAAGTACAGCAACTTGTGTGATGAAAGAGTACAGAAGTATTTGTTGGGCGATCCCGCAGACGCGGTGTACAGCAATGCTCGCCCCAGTGTAGGTGCGCCTAATTCGTTAACCCGCTAGTATTGAGAGCAGGTAAGAGTGGACAGATGGAGGAAGCTGCAGCTCTAACTGTTGTCTGTCCCATAATTATCTGCGGCTCTGGAGACGGCTTGGGGTTCTCAACCAGCAGCAGCAGCAACAGCAGCAGCTCAGCATTGTCGTAGACTACATTCTTCGTCGTCCGCACAGCTACATCATCGTAAGACCGTTAAGTAAGGAAAATAAAAATATAGCCTTGAGAGACATTACCCATTGGTATCTCTTTCACAAAGTATGACTAACTTGAATAATAACCTGCAACCGTAAAAACTTGTGCGGCATCTGTGTTGTCATTGTCCTCAGACATTATTACCAAGCAGTATTCCTTTCCTTGCCATGCAATTACCGAGTGTCGTAAAAATATGACAATTGTTTAACTATTTACTTCCAGATTTGTTTGTATGCTAATGACCAGTTTCAGTCTAAATTTTCTGCGTCAGTAACTGTTCTTTCTCTTACTGCATAACAGAGGCTTAACTAATATGCAGTTTTGAGTATTAACCTGATTCACTTAAAGTCACGTAAAATTTCACCGGCAAAACTAATAACTAAAAATAAAGCAGCACAAATTCAGAGTGCGCAGTTTCATTTATTCTGCATTTAGCTTAGCGAGTGACTTCTGATGGCTTGGTACGTATTTTATTGTTGTTATATTAAAAGTAAAACCTGTGGCTCATTTGCTTGAAGTGAATTCAGTTCAGTCTTTCAATAATCAAAAGGAAATTGCTGGCCTTCTTCAGAATTTTGCATTACACTACAGTGAAGTTACCGAAAGTAATTTTTTTTACATAACAAAGTTATAGTAACATTTATTTAACTGTTAACTTCATTTAACTTTATCTTCAAAATTTATTGCTTCAGAGTAAGTAACTGCAAACTCAGTGTTTTCTGATTCATTTATTTTCTCGTGAACCGCTTTGTTGTGGAAAAGTGTGACAACCTTCTGTTGCCACGTAAGTGATAACTTGTTTAAATTTCTCTGGCATTGCCTTTCTTAAGAGTCTGGAGATTCATTGCCCTAGTAGGCTGGCGACCATTTAATTACCGCCTGTTTAGCTAATCAGTATATTTTTGTATTATCAGTATTGTTTTCTCTTAAATATTACGTGGTACCCATTTCCTCCCTGCGTGGTTCGTGAATGATTGCACTATATTTCATCCATTTCAAAATTATCATCAGTGTTTAGATTATGTTTCGAATAGATTCGTCCTTCAGAAGGGTCTGTTGTACACTTTCCTCCTACTAACCGGTATTATTTTCTTTCGATAGCGATAGCCTTACTCACTGTAAAATCTCACAAGGCATATACAATCGTGGTCAATTATACGGCAATCCAGTAGGCCGATTGAGAAGGGGGAGGCTATATGTATTTTTCGTTGTGCAGAGTCGTAGGGAATTAAACCCTTTCGCTGCGACTAAAGTCACTCATGCACGGCAATACTAGTTGTGGTGGCAACATACAACAAAATGTCTAAATTTGCGTTAATCAGCAAAACAGGCGACATGATGAACATAAATGAAACTGATAAATTGATTGTACCTGACGGGGAAGAATAGGTAGAACGAAGGGGAACGCTGGCAGCGGAACCCACTGTTGAGGATCTGGCTGCTAGGATCACAGATCTATCGCTGAAACATAGAAACTGAGGAAAATGGATTTCCTGGTATTGGCAGATACTACGGAATCCCGAATGAAAATCAAAACCGAATCCATTGATGGTATATACGAGGAAACCATTAAGAAAAAAACTGAGCTAGAGTCAAAACCAGTAATATCTGGAAATATAAACGATTTGTTGAGCAGTTGATCAGTAAAGTAAATGCTCAGTTGGAATCAATTAATGCGTAATCCATATGAATTAACAGTAAAGTTGATGCAAAAATAGAGTAAAATGGATGATCAGGACAAAGCAATCAAGATTGTTAACAATAATATTGGTGTTGTTAACATGACAGCAGATGAAATCAAGAAAGAAATAATTGTAATGAATGCCGAAATCGATAATCTTAAGCAGGATATGACAGAGGTATAGTCAAAAATAGGAAGCGTAAATAATCGTTTTGAGGCGGAAGAAGAGGGGATCGAACAGAAACTGGAATAGACTGTTGACTCCATAATGTAATTGAAAAGGTAGAATTAGCGCGAAAAGATCGGGGATAGGTTACAACTCTGTCTCTCTCCGTTTCCAACCACTGCTTCCCTTTCATGCCCCTCGACTCTTACAACTGCTATCTGGTTTCTGTGATAATTGTAAGTAGCCTTTCGCTCCCTGTATTTGACCCCAACTATCTTCAGAATTTGAAAGAGTGCATTCCAGTCAACATTGTCAAAAGCTTTCTGTAAGTCTGCAAATGCTAGAAACGTAGGTTTGCCTTTCCTTAATCTATCCTCTAAGATATGTCGTAGGGTCAGTATTGCCTCACGTGTTCCAGGATGTACAATATCCTATATATACGCAAAGACGAGAATAGCGACTCTTTGGTGTGTGTGTTGGCTCACCAAGTACATCACCGAAATATTAGACTATAATCACTTAGCCTATGGCCGTTCCGGACCAAAGAAATCACGGAGAAAATGGCTGAAGTTGTGACTTCCAACATGTCAAAGAAGACTTGTGACAAGTGTCAGAAGATGAAAGTGACCAACTGCACAAATAGTTTTTCTATACAGAGCATTACACCTGACGATGTACTAGAGTTAGACATCAGGTAATTTCACCTACAGATTAATAGTGCTGGAAGCCTTTTCGAAGTTCATTAAGTTATGTCCGATAAGAAAACAAACAGCTAAAGCAGTTTATAACAAACTTGCAATCGATTTCTTTGTGCATATCGGCAAACGAAAAGCGATTTTGTCCGTTAATGGGGCACAGTTTACTTTCAAATGATGGAATGAAGGTATGGAAAGCAATGAGGTTGAACTGATACACACCTCGGCCTATTACCCAGCCGGAAATCCAGCGGAACGATATATGCGTGAGTTGGGGCGGCTTTGCTGACAATCACAGGGCGTGGAGCAAATATACAAACGATTTTGAACAGATTACGAATGCTTTGACGCACGAATCTACTGTATTCACTCCGGAGGAAATCCTATTAGCCCGTAAGTCTAAGAGTTTCGTCGAAGAGATAATTGATTTCCCTCCGCGAGTTAAATTGACATTGGGGTGAATAAAGAACGTTTACCAGGGAGAGTGAAAAAGGAAGCCGAGGCACGAATATTCGAAAGCGCGGTTTGGTAAATTTCCAATTAGCGATCTCGTTCTCGTTAAAGCGAATGAGAAATCGCGCGAGACTGATAATGAGATTTCAAAATTTAAATTAATTAATAACTGACCGTTTAAGATGTTAGTGTACCGCACTATAACGCCTACTGCTTAGCTTTTCCTAATACTGGCAAGCTGCTGTGTGTACGTAACATTGTTTACTTGAAGTTCTATCAATCAAGAACTCATTAATCTAAGAAAGAACTTCCAGTAAAAAACTTGATTACTATTGTAATTTTCAAATTTATTCCTAATTTATTTCTTGGACCAGACGGTCAACAACGAATTTGCAGAAAGTATAACGAGAAATTTAACTTACAGAGTAAATGTTCTGAAAGCAAATGTCATGAAAGAAAAACCCAATTCATCACCAATGTCTATAAACGTCACTCCAGTATGTGTATCATTTGTAATTTTGTAAATAATGAATTGCAAAAATTCTTTTATACCATGTACTATGTACGTAAATACTGATGCACTTAGGCAATGTATAAGTTTCAGGTCTGTGAATCCGTGTGAATATGGACAGTATTGAGTTATCCACTGTGATAGAAATATAAGGTATCCTTCAGATTCTTTTGGAGTAAGTTTTAAAAGGATTCTGGAATACCACTGCACAAACCGGGAGATCAAGTGTGCCGCTGTGGCACATGTAACAATGCCACATCGAGACTGACCAGCTGCGGGCTCTTACAAGAGAGTGCTGCGGCCTCCTTTATAAATACACGTGTGGAACGCGGCTTTTTACTTTTCAGCACAACCAGTGTAAGGCTTTGATATATTTGTTATCTTGTTTCTTGCACTTTCACTCAATCTGTTGTACACCTTTTAATTTGTTACTTACGTTTTCTTGTACAGTCCTGACATGGAATTTACATTTCAAACGTAAAGGTTTTTTGAAAGATGTAATTCTGTTGTTCAAAGTATGTTATGGTACACTATGATGATTTGAGTTATAATGACACAGTGTTGTCGTGCTAATTACGTGCTGATAGGTAAGCATGACAGTTAATGAGAAGGTTAATGAGTGATTGACAAAACTTATATAGATAAAATTGAATGCATTTACGCATCCGCATTTCCTTTTGTATTTCTTCGGACATTCCCTGACTCAGTTTCCCTTCAGGAAAAAACTCATGAATGTGGGACAAATGTAACACCGAATATGCAAATAAAATACCTTCAGCAGTACACAAAATATTTCGGCGCCTGATACTTGTAGATAATTTGTGTATTTATTTCTGACTGTATATAATTGATTGTAATTATAATGTAAATACGGTAAATTGCTGGGTAATAACCAAGGGAACTTAATTTTAAAGTGTCGTTGTTTATCTTTGCGTATGGAGAGTCCGTGACGCTGCGAGCGCAGAGGAAGTACAGCAACTTGTGTGATGAAAGAGCACAGAAGTATTTGTTGGGCGCTCCCGCAGACGCGATATACAGCTATGCTCACGCCAGTGTAGGTGCGCCTAATTCGTTAATCCGGGAGTATTGAGAGCAGGTAAGAGTGGACGGACGGGGGAAGCTGCAGCTCTAACTGTTGCCTGTCCCATAATTATTCGTGGCTCTGGAGACGGCTTGGGGTTCTCAACCACCAGCAGCAGCAACAGCAGCAGCTCAGCATTGTCGTAGGCTACATTCTTCGTCGTCCGCACAGCTACAACATCGTAAGATCGTTAAGTAAGGATAAAAAAATATAGCCTTGAGAGACATTACCCATTGGTATCTCTTTCACAAAGTATGACTAACTTGAATAATAACCTGTAATAGTAAAAACTTGTGGGGCTCCTGTGTTGTCATTGACCTCAGAAATCATTACCAAGCAGGGTCCCTTTCCTTCCCATGCAATTACCGAGCGTCGTAAAAATATGAAAATTGTTTAACTATTTACTTCCAGTTTTGTTTGAATGCTAATGACCAGTTTCAGTTTCAATTTTCTTCATCAGTAACTGTTCTTTCTCGTATTACATAACAGAGGCTTAATTAATTTGCAATTTTGAGTATTAACTTCATTCACTTAAAGTGAGGTAAAATTTCTCTGGCAAAACTAATAACTAAAGATGATGCAGCACAAATTCAGAATGCGCAGTTTCATTTATTCTGCATTTGGCTTAGCGAGTGACTTCTGCTCACTTGGTACGTATTTTATTGTTGTTATAGTAAAACCAGTGGCTCATTTGCTTAAAGTGAATTTAATTCAGTCTTTCAATAATGAAAAGTGTAAGTAGGCTGTTTATGTTTTCTTATTGGCAACGTTACGTAGCGCTCTGTATAAAAATCACTGGCTGTGCTGTGTGCAGTCTGTGGCTAGTTTGCATTGTTGTCTGCCATTGTAGTGTTGGGCAGCGGCAGCTGGATGTTAACAGCGCGTAGCGTTGCGCAGTTGGAGGTGAACCGCCGGCAGTGATGGATGTGGGGAGAGAGATGGCGGAGTTTGGAAATTTGTAAGACTGTCATGAACTGCTATATATAATATGACTATTAAGGTAAATACAGTGTTTGTTCTCTATTAAAATCTTTCATTTGCTAACTATGCCTATCAGTAGTTATTGCCTTCCGTAGCTTGTATCTTTTATTTAGCTGGCAGTAGTGGCGCTCGCTGTATTGCAGTAGTTCGAGTAACGAAGATTTTTGTGAGGTAAGTGATTTGTGAAACGTATAGGTTAGTATTAGACAGGGCCATTCTTTTGTAGGGATTATTGAAAGTCAGATTGCGTTGCGGTAAAAAATATTGTGTGTCAGTTAAAGCACAGTCTTGTATAATTCTTCAAAAAGGGGACGTTTCATATGTCGACCCTTAGCCGAGGCTTGCCTTTTTCTAAATTTTGCATTCCATTACACTGATGTTACTGAAAGTAATTTTTTACGTAACAAAGTTTTAATAACATTTATTTAACTAGTAACTTCATTTAACTTCACTTTCAAAATTTAGTATTTCAGAATAAGTAACTGCAAACTAAGTGCTTTCTGATTCATTTATTTTCTCGTGAACCACTGTGTTGAGGAAAAGCGTGACAACCTTTTGTTTCCATGTCAGTGATTATTTGCTTAAATTTCTTTGCCATTACCTTTGTTAAGATTCTGGAGATCCATTGGCAGAGTAGGCTGGCGATCATTTAATTATCCCGTTTTTAGCTAGTCAGTATTTTTTGTATTAAATATTACTTGGTACCCTTTTCCCCCTGTGTGGTTCGTGAATGATTGCACTACATCCCACCCATTTCAAATTATCATCAGCGTTTAGATTATGGTTAGAATAGATTCGTCCTTCAGAAGGGTCTGTGGTACACTGTCCTCCTACTAACCAGTATTATTTTACTTCGGTAGCGATAGCCTTACTCACTGTAAAATTTCATTAGGCATATACGATCATGGTTAATTATATCGCAATCCAGTAGGCCGATTATGAAAGGGGAGGTTACAAGTGAATGATCTTATGAGCATTAGTCGTCATTTACAGATCACATCTTTTTATCACTTGATTCGTAATCAAATTGTCTTTCAGTTGACAATACAACTGACGGACCGTGAAGTTACAACTAGCTCGCAAAATATCCACGTGGAGCCACGTTGTCCCCAGCCACTGCTCACCCATCAGCCGGCGCCGAGAGAGGTGACGTAGCTGTTAGCACGCTGGACTTGGATCCGGGAGGACGACGGTTCAAACCCACGTCCGGCCATGCTGATTTAGGCTTTCCATGAATTCCCTAAATCACTACAGGGAAATGCCGGTATGGTTCCTTTGAAAGGGCACGGCCGACTTCCTTCCCAATCCTTCCCTAACCCGATGGGACCGATGACCTTGCTGTTTGGTTCCCTCCCCCGAATCAACTAACCAACCAACCAGCCGGCTAGTGCCACAAACTCTACCCGCACTCGCTACGCGCGTGACTTAAACAATGTGCCCAACGAAACCGAGGCCAGGTCGTGGCACGTACGCCACAGCATGTGATACTGCAGGTCTTACGAGTGCTAGCCGCTGTCTCCGGTGGGGACCGAGTAACTATTTCAGATAACCTTTATAATTAATGACGATGCGTTTAAGTGCAAGCAAACTCTCGATAACACCCGATGAAGTTAACTGCTTTAATGGATATCTTTTCAATTACATACTGATTTTTCGTACGACCTACAGAAAACCGAGCGTTCATGAAGTGTGGAGGACAATCCGAATAGTGTGATGTCACAGGTTCGTTTGGAGGGCCTGTATACCTAGTGGCTCCCTATCGAAACAGAATCTCAATATGCAGATATGACTCGGCATGTTAGAATGGTACAATGTAACTGGTTTGTATTTGTATATGAAATACTGTAAGTTGATTATGATGTCAGTATTAAGTTACGTAAATCTAAACTTTAAAGTTGAGCAGTTGTGTTACCCTCATCCCATCCTTCACTTATATAATTTTGCATTGCTTTCAAATAACGTATAAATTGTAATGATCTTCAGAAGTTCTGTATATTTAAACGTGTATACATATATATCTAATTTATAGTATTAAATTTGATGGTTTTGTAATATGTCCTTATAATTTCCACTACCCGTTGTTCAAAAAATAAAACTTGCTGAAAACAGTTCGTTCTATAATCTTTTAATAATTAGTTCACTCTTAGAGTACAAACGTTTTTCTGTTACTGACATGCTGCACATTCCATACATATCTTTTTTTAATTTATTAGCTTTCAGGATGTGTCCACACAGATATGATATCATGTATACAGACTGAAGCAGCGAGTGAAAATTTGTACCAAGGCCGAGATCGAACCCAGATGTGCTGCTTATTAGGCACGTACGTTACCCACTAAGCCACCTTGAACAGCGGTTCAGACGACTGCACGGATTACCCAGGAATTGCTCCCTCCTCGATTCAAATTCTCACTGCCTCCCCAGTCTACTTTAAATGACCCCTTAGCCATTAGTAGAAGTGGAGAGTCTCGGCAATTCTGTTCGTGTGTACGGGAGAATTTAAATGTAAAATGGGGCGACAGTTATCTTTATATATTTGCTTAATGGGTACTCCCCGCATTGTAAATCAAAAGGAGGGTTTAAGTATGTGTAGGAACGCATTGATGTTAAGAATGTTATGAAGTGTGCCACGCTGATTTAATTAGGAGGGGCGTTCAATAAGTAATACAACGCATATTTTTCTCGATTGAAAAATTTCAAATTTTTTCGAGTGAGAAAAATGCGGAATTAGTTGTCGGACATCTTGCAATGTTCCGCTTTACCACCTATAGTTGATGATGATGATTTTTCGGTTTTTACGCTCCCAACGGCATTATTATCAGCGCCCATACAAATTCCCAATATTTTCACTTTCCAGTCTCATCAATTCCTGAATGATGAGGAAATGATGAGGACATCGCAAACACCCAGCCCCAGGCGGAAAAATTCATGAAGTTGCGATAGGTGGCGGCGTTATACGTATCCTTCAAAATTGCATCTGTAACAGAGGTGCATTCCAGGCAGCGAGCTGTCATTGAGTTTCTTTTGGCGGAAAACCAAAACACTGCATATATTTCTAGGCGCTTGCAGAATTTCTAGAGAGACCAAGAAGTGCACAAGATCAATGCGAGTCGTTGGACTAGGCGTCTTTTATCATCGCAACAAGGTCGCGCAAACCTGTCCGTGCTCGCCGGCCGCACACAGTTGTGACTTCTGTAATGTCGGACGTGTGGACACTCTCATTGGAGGTGATTGACTCATCAGAATCAGACACTTCGCTGCACAGTTGGACTCACACAATTCTATGCACCCGAGAGAAGCTCACAACACTGTCTTTGACTATTCTTCCTCATCCATCCTACAGTGCGCACCTTGAACCTTCTGACTTCTGTCAGTTTTTCCCAGTGAAATATGCACTCTGCGGGAAGCAGTAAGTGGATTATGGGGAGATTATTGATGCAGCAAGACGTTGGCTTCGACAACGATCAGTAGAGTGTTACCATGCTGGCATACAGGTCCCCCCCAGTAAAGTAGTGTAAGGCCATCGTACTGAATGGAGATTATGTTGAAAAATGGGGTTCTGTAGTAGAATGAGTGTGGAATAATATGGTGTATTGGAATCCTGAATGAAACAAACCTGCTTTCAGAAAAAAAGTGTTACATTACTTATTGAACGCCCATCGTATTAAGACGCCAACTACCTGTTCATTTGAATTACTATGTGAAAGATATTGGGTATAAATAACGAAAGCTATGTTTCACATGACTGGTATATTGTTGAATATGGCCTGATTCTTTGAGAGAAACTTCTTTTCCAACAGGAAAGTAGCATTGTCTGAGTCTAGAATCTACTCTAGTACCTTACAGCACATACTGTTACATGAAATTATTTTTGTGGTAACTCATTCAGCCAAGCAAAAGTTTTCCGGGTCTGAAAGAATGTAATAAAAATTACTGGTGGTGCGAACTGAAGAAGTTCCTACGGAGGCCTTTTCAAGGAACTGAGGATTTTAGCTACTTCTTCTTAATATACACTGATGAGCCCAAACATTATGACCATTGCACACATTGCCGAATTTAATGCCGCCTGGTGGCGTAGCGAGTACGTGACGCAGTAAGAATTTCCATGGAAAGTTCGCCTGGTGGGAGACAAGACGCTTCCTCCAAAGATTCTTCCACTTCAACTGGGGAATACGGTAGTCAGAGAACCGAATGCAAATGCCGATGCCTTGGCGAATACCCTTGCGGACAATTTTCTGCCGACAGGCCATCCAATGTACGACTTGCATATCGATCAGATTCACGAAATGCCGCCAATATTCCTGGACCCAACGTAGATGAAGAAGAGATCCGCTGCCAGCTTCGTAGCCTAGCACCAAGCTGGAGAAAATGACCTTATCTATTATGGCATACTTCTAGACCAGCTGGCGGCGGCCGTTTTGAAAGCAGTGATGGGGGCTAGCAACTTCTCTGCATTGTGGAATCATGCGGAAATGTGGCCATCCACAAGCCTGGCTAAAACACCCGGCCCCCGAAAAGGTGTCGGCCGACACGTCTACTCCCTGCAGTATCCAAGGTGTTCTAACGTCTCTTCCTGCGACGCCTACTAGACCAAGTAGAAGCTGTAAAACTTTTAGCAGATGTCCAGTTCGGATACCAACAGTCTGCAACCCATCAAGCACTGCGCTCGGTGGAAGATGCAATGGAGGTGTTCGACCACTAGGAGTCGTTTGGAGCTTTGCGGCTCGATGCCACCAGCGCTTTCGATTTCGTGTGACACGAGGGAAACACGGTCACTCAACATGACACGTGAGACTATCCCTGTTGGTTGCATCACTTCGCTCTATTCAGTTCTCAGCGCTTGGTGAGCACATAAAGATGCGTAGAAAGTAGTGTCTACCGCCAAGAATGACGTCCTGGTGAGAGATTTCGCCTGATTTTATGCAGTCCACATTACAGAACTGTCATACGGTACCTACTTCGTGACAATTCTCGGTCGCAATCTGCAGGGACAATGAAAATGCTCCTGCAGCGTTTTCTATGGGAAATATTTGATCACTCGCACTACAGCCGGTAATTGGCTCTCTCTGTGTTTCATCTCGACTCACATTAACAACTGGCTATGAAGACAATATTTTCGCACAGAAAACGTGCTATAGATGAGCGTAGAGAATTGGCGGGAAGCACCGGCGGCTGCCTTCTATGACAAGGGTAATGGAAAGTTGGTATAACGGTGTGACAGATGTCCTAGTTGGAGCGGCGACTATGTAGAGAAGTATCTGGAAGGTGGAGCCAACTGTCGCAAATAAAACATTTCTGATTTTCAATGTAGTTTCTGTTGTGACTGACAATTCGCAATTTTTCACAAACACAACTTTTAATTATGTAAGTTTACAAGGTTGATGACTGAACAACAAAAGAAAGGTAACAATAACGATGCCAGTAATAGTCTCCAAAGTGAGGCAAAGAAAAGTTCACTTCTAATTATCCACAAAGGTTCCTGGTAACACACACACACTAATAAAAGTCCAATTCAGAGATGAAGACGTAATCTTCAGCGGTCGAAGTCCACGAGGTCGGCATCTGGAGTAAACTGCAGTTTGTGGCTGGTTCTAGTCTCTAAATAGCTGTCTCCAGCCAATCAGGTTTTGACGTAGTGATACTTCCTGCAGGCCGTGGCTCGAGCTCCCCCTGCAGGAAGTAGTGCTTGGAATGTCTGTTTCCATTATCTTGTATGTAAATAGCCAGTGTTTACCATGGTGCTTTTGGTACGCCTCGGCCATAGACAACTTCGTCCTCTGTGGTGTAATATGGGTTGCCGCCCCTCAGGGGCTACCTTGGCTCCGGCGTAACACTTTCGATTTCGCGACTGATCGGAACTTACTTTCTGGACAAGCGTTGTATTTCCCATCTCATCTTCACCTATGTCCTCTCCCAATTCTCTAATGTTGTCTTCAAGTATGTCTTCCTTGTACGGACCTTCTATATACTGCTTCCACCGTTCAGCTTTCCCTTCTTTGCTTAGGACTGAGCTCTTAAAATTCATACAGCTGCTTCTCTTTTCTCCAAAGGCCTTCTTAATTTTATTATAGCCGGTATCTATCTTTTGCCTAATGGAATAAGCTTCTAAATTCTTACATTTTCCTGTAGCCATTCCTACTTAGCCATTTTGCACTTCCCGTGTTTTAGACATTTGTTATTCACTTTCGCCTGCTTCATTTACTGAATTTTTATATGTTCTACTTTCATCAGTTAGATTCAGTATCTCTTGCGGTATCCAAGGATTTCAGCTGTGCCTTATCTTTTTGCGTGTTTCATTCTCTGATATCTTCAGTATTTCGTCTCTTGAAGCTACCCATTTGTGTTGTACTTTATTCCTTTCTCATCATTACGTAATGCTCCCTCTGAAACTCTAAATTATCTCTAGTTTTTCCAACTTTTCCAGGTCCCACCTTCTTAATTTCCTACCTCTTTGCAGTTTCTTCACTTTTAATCTATAGTTCATAACCAATAAATTGTGGTCAGAGTCAACATCTGCCCCTGGAAATGTCTTACAATTTAAAATCTGATTCCGAAATCTCTCTCTTACCAGTATACAATCAATGTGAAACCTTCCGACGTCTCCAGGTCTCTTCCACGTACATAAACTTCCTTCGTTATTCTGAAACGAAGTGTTAGCGATGACTAAATTATTCTCTGTGCGAAATTTTATCATTCGGCTTCCTCTTTCATTCTTTTCCCCCAGTCCATATTCACCTACTATTTTTCCTTCTCTTTTAACTATGTGAATATTTTCTTTTAGCTCATCATACATTTCTTCAATTTTTTCATCATTTGTGGAGGTACTTGGCGTATAAACTCATACTACTGTGTTGGGTGTGGGTTTCGTGTCTATCATGGCTAGGGTAAAGCGTTCACTTCGCTGTTCATAGTAGCTTGGCCGCGTTCCTACTTTTGCATTTATTATTAACCCTACTCCTTCATTACCCCTATTTGATTCTGTATTTATATAACTCTGTATTCACCTGTGCAGAAGCCCTGTTGCTCCTGCCAACGAATCTCACTAATTCCTCCTATATCTAACATCAACCTATCCATTTACCTTTTAAAATTTTCTAATGTACCTACCCGATTGAGGGCTTTAACTTTCCACTCTCCGATCCGTAGAACACCAGCTTTGCTTCTCCTGATGACGACAGTCTCCATCCGGAGATCCGAATCGGGGACTATTTTACCTGTAGAATATTTTACCCAAGAGGATGCCATCATTATTATTTACAATACACTTGCGCGCCCTCGGGAGACATTATGGCTTTAGTCTCCCCATGCGTTCAGCCGTTCGCAGTACCAGGGCAACAAGACCATTTTAACTGATGTTACGAGGCCAGATCAGTCAGTCATCGAGATTGTTGTCCCTGCAACTACTGAAAATGTTGTTTCCCCTTTTCAGGAACCACAAGTTTGTCTGGGCTCTCAACGGATACCCCTGTATTGAGGTTGCACTTATGGTACGGCTAACTGTATCGCTGAGGCACGCAAGCCATCTCACCACCGGAAATGCCCATGGTATGAAACGTCCCCTTTCAACAATTATACTTGACTGTGCTTAAACTGACACACAATATTTTTGGCGCAACGCAGTCTGACTTTCAAAAATCCCTACAAAAGAATGGCCCTGACTAACATTAACCTATACGTTTCACAAATCACATACCTCACAAAAATCTTCGTTACTCGAACTACTGCAATACAGCGAGCGCCACTACTGCCAGCTAAATAAAAGATTCAAACTACTAAAGGCACTAACTACTGATGGGCATAGTTAGCAAATGAAAGATTTTGATAGAGAACAAACAATGTATTTACCTTAATAGTGTTATAGCAGTTCATGACATCCATTCTTACAAATGTACTGTTTCTGATGGACACACGTCCGGATCATCCGCTCTAAAAAATCCGCCATCTCACTTCCCCACATCCACCACTGCTGGCGGCTCACCTCCAACTGCCAAACGCTACGCGCTGTTCACATCCAGCTGCCCAACACTACAATGGCACACAACAATGAAAACTAGCCACAGACTGCACACAGCACAGCCAGTGATTTTCATACAGAGCGCTACGTAACGTTGACAATAAGAAAACATAAACAACCTACTTACATAGCCCCCATGCTCCCCACAAAAATTTTACAAATTGTTTTGGGCAGTGGCCAATACAGATTTGAAAAAAATTTTCATAATTACAATAACAAAGAAATCAAATGCACACACTTATTGATAGAATGTTGGTCAAAAGCTAAAATTTTCTCACAGTCCATAAAGACAGTCCTGATTATCCATCACAGTAAAATTGCAGTGTTTTTTTCTTGTTTTTTTTTTCAAAGTCTGAGCAGTAAAAGAAAATGCACACGGAAGTAGTGGATTTCCATGCAATCTTGAAGAGGTAGTGTCGTCCTTCCAACGGAAAGACAGTGCTGACTCTTGACATGCAGACAGGTATTGGTCCACAATAGAGCAAACCCACAGCAGAGTCAGTCGAAATTTTGAAGAGTATTGGTAGGTAGGTCATCACAGAGCAGACCCACTGTAGTCCTGGTAGAGATTATCGTATTGGTGGGCTACCAGAGGTGCGGACCCACTGTAGTCCTTGTAGAACTAATGGTACTGATGAATCATCAAAGGTGTAGACCCACTGTAGTCCTTGTAGAGATGGCCAGCAGCCATCTGCTGCGACTGTGGAAGTGCACAATCACCATCGAAGAGTCTTGCGGACAATATAGCAAGTCCATAACCACCACTTGTGCACTCACAAAGTTTTTGGAATTGTCCTTAGAACCAGCATTGCTGTTATCCAGTCCCTTGCTGAATTATTAACACACGTGTAAACACTAACAGTCCCTACGTCTCACATATTGTCCACATACTATGACCAACAGAGACGTGTGCAGTGAAATGGAACTTACAATTTAATAATATGATGAACTGGTGTCAATTACAATTTTATAACATAAGAATACAATTACAAAGGTACAAAATACATCATTAAAGAACATAACTATACAGATAAAATTTGTAGTACAGGCTTTACAAAAGAATCGTAATGACATATGCATTAGTGTTACAGGAATTATGACATGAGTACATACATAAAAGATCAGAATAACTTTCGAAACATCAGCTCCACACATGAGCATTAAAACAAAACATAATACATAATGTCTAAACACCTTTACAAAGAAAATAACATGTAATCAGAAAAATTCTACAACATAACTCTTGTTAGCCAAACACATTAAGACAGGAAAAACACAAATTCACATAGTGTAATAACACAAAAAAACAGGAGAGGGTTTGTTTTCAGTGTGACATTTGGTACTGCAGTCCACCCCAAAACTTCATTCCATATATCTTTCCTATTATTTCAACATTTGTTTCCACCAAAAAAATTCTATCCAAGCATGCTTTCTGTATTTATATGTTCGCATATTTCTTACCTCATTATTTATTTTCCATTATCTTACCTCATCATTTATTTCCAAGAAAATCCTGCGTTAACCTGTTGTCCCTAAACCCTACTTTTTTGCTCATATCCTCTTTCAAAATACTTTTTTGGCCAAACCATTTTCTTATAGCTTCTCAATGCATTTCTTCCAATTCATCACAACTCGTTCTCTCATATAGCCTACTCCATCTTAAGCTAACTTAAATCTACTGAGCTCAGATGCTAAACTAAGGAACGAGGCAATGCAGCAGCACAAAACAATTAACACAAACAGCAATGATAAAAAATACAAATGGCAAAGCAAGCAGCATAAATTAGCAAAGCAAATGCAATATTACAACTAATATAAGGCAAAGCGCAGCAAACAAGAAAAATAAATTCGTAGTAAAACTGGCTTAACAGAGTAATGTAAAGTTAAATTTAGTAGCACTATGCCTGGCAAACAGCAGCAGCAAATGAAATAACTTATATCTAAACATGACATAGCTCAAGCAGAAAAAATATTACGCTAAAGATGGCCATGTCTAATACCTATGTCACATCTTAATACTAGAGTGATGCATCACGATAAGTTACTGTAGCAGACAAGTTACCAAACCGTTTAAAAAATTATTCATGCAGTTCCTGTGAAGGGAAATGTCTATTTATGTGCCCTCGTTTCTAAGAAAGTACATCATAAATGTATTCTTTCCTGGGTCTGTAGACAGAAAATAGTGATATTAATACAGCTATTAAATTTTATAATAGCCAATGCTGCAGTGCAGCTAGGAACTAGATATTAAACAAAATAGGCAAAGCAAGGCGTGAAACGTCATTCACTAACCATATGGCATTTCATAATGCAGTAAACAATCTTTCAACTAGCAAGACAATAGACATGAAATGTTTCTCATCATTTCATTTCAGTAAATATCATAAATTAAGAACTCTACATTGTAATCATGTTTTCAAGTTTGAGGGTGTCGTATTTACAATGCTTTCAATTTTTTTTTACCTGTGCCTCTGAAAGGCACACACTAATGGCTTTTTTCCAGGCAACTGTCGCGCAGCTCCCCACGACGCATTACGTACATGTGGTCACTTAACTTTCTTACGGAAATATTTACGACAGCAGTTTCCGCTACAGTGACAGTCTCATATAAAAATATTTCACAGGTCAAGAATTTGCATTACAAATCTGTAGAAACAAAATCCTATTCATATAACAGAGTCCAAAAAATTTTCGTCGGCATTGTAATACATTCACGCATTTACATACATTTCATAATTCTTAAAGTACGATTCTTGGTTTCCAACAACCTTTTTCACAAACCAGAGTCCATAACCACTACTCATTATTCCTTACCTTATTCGTCAACACTTCTTCAATATTTCATCACAACAGATACGTAGCATACTCAAATAACTCATATAGCATCAGCTTATTGATCATAAACATACTGCAACAGCATAATACACATAGTCATCGTAATAATAACATCATAACACCTCAGTCAACTCTCAAAATCGTCGTAGCTCCCTCCAATAATTTCAAAAACTAAAAAAATTCTCTGCTCATTTCAAAAGTGTCATCTACCTCAAACGTACTTTAAAAATCGTGATCCCATACCAAATATACCATCCAAAGCACTCATAAGATCACAATGGGTCCGAAAAAATTTGAACAGTTCACAAAGTACAGACAAAATACAATTTCGTAAGTGTGAAGTTATCTAACGGTGTAATTACGTAAACATCTGTCACTGCCGTAGTAAAAAAGTTTGTCTCTCTCAGTTAAATGATCAGATAGCGGTGTAATTCTGTGTTAGAGAAATATGGTACCGATGTGTAAAGTTGTATAAGCAAATACCATATTAGCTAGGGCTCCTTGTGCTTGCCAAACACATGGTACACAAAGTAAGCGTGTACCCCCCTGAGGATTAATGTAATTATACCCTCAGGTGTTACAGATTATTGCAATGGAAAGAAATGTATCACGGAAAAACTTTGTATCATTGCGCTTCAAATATCTTTAAAAATAAATGTTTTAAGTACAAAATTAATCACTCAAATACGTGTACTGTAGCGCTAAACTGTGCGTCTTGTTGTAAGATAATCTCTGTGGAAGTCTCGTAGTTATCGTCCTCTGAAAGCTAAGTTCTGCAGAAGCCAATGTACTTACTTCAAGATAAACAAAAGTGAAATGTTTTGCGTATAGATATCTTAGTTATTACGCTTATTGCCGTGATGAAGAAAGTACTGTGTTGTAACGTATTGTTGTGCTATGGAAAAGGCTGTCTCATTGTAGCTATACCACAAAAGTTACTACTAAAACTTGTTTTACATTCCAGAATAATTCAGAAAAACTGTGCAGATATAAAACAGAAACACCGCAAAAGCAACATTGTAAACTGTCACTCATTAGTAGCGTCGTGATAAAATCGTGTAGCTGTCACATAAACTAACCACTGTGTCATCTGGTATCTCACAGAAAGTACTTTAAATCCAGAATTAATTTTCAAGCAAACCAAAATGTTGCATTAAAATCTCATTAGCAGTACCAGTATATGTTCTGAGTATGTAAGCCTTATAGTCGTTACATAATCGTGCAACTAACAAGCAATAATGTACACACACAATAACACTGTGATGTCCGTTCACTATAACAATGCATTCGTAATTTCTGTTTAAATAAGTTCTCTTGGTTCTTGATTGGATATTTAACTTCAAACATTGTTGCACGGTAACAGTTTCTAAGTCTAACAATGCATACTAGAAATGTGAAGTGAAAAGTTTTATGGCAAAGACAAAGTTAAAAAGTAGATTATCTTTCAATAAACGGTTTTACATGTGAAATGTGGTGTAAACCTTTACTCATCCTAGTACGCAGAATTTCAACTTCAACACAATTATCATGTTGTGGCCGGCCGAAGTGGCCGTGCGGTTAAAGGCGCTGCAGTCTGGAACCGCAAGACCGCTACAGTCGCAGGTTCGAATCCTGCCTCGGGCATGGATGTTTGTGATGTCCTTAGGTTAGTTAGGTTTAACTAGTTCTAAGTTCTAGGGGACTAATGACCTCAGCAGTTGAGTCCCATAGTGCTCAGAGCCATTTGAACCATTTTTTTTATCATGTTGTATACGTCGGTAAGGAATGCTAAAAATTTTCTCGTTAGCGTCTATGTTACTTTTCGCTGAGCCAGCCGGCGCACGTGGCTGCCTGCGGTGCGAGTCATTGTCTGTCTCTTTGTTGGCGCGCGTCGTTATTGGGATTAGGAGACCTAACGTCTACAAATTCACCTTGTCGGGAGTGCCCTGCTCTGTTTGAATCTCGCCATTTCTGATGCAATTCAAGTCTGTCGTTACGATTATATCGTCTGTCGTCATGTCGGTGGTTCCTGTAGTACCTTTCTTGTCGGTTAAGTGGTGCAGAATTTCTCCCTGAATTATCACTGCACAGTGGACCGTTGCGTCTGAAGTTATTCTGTCTCCCGTGATAATAATAGTTCTGGTTGCCATATTGTCTGTTTCTATGATTGTCTCTGTTATATTCATTACTACGGATATGAGATCTTTCTCTGTACCTATTATTACTCTGCCAGTGGTTGTCGTATGGGTGGTGTCTGTTTTGGTCACGATTTGCGTTGTAAGAATATACTTGTCGTGTCCAGTTATTGTTTCTGTCGTCACGGAATTGTGACGGATGTGACCTGTAGTGATTGTTTTCCTGTTTTCGCATCCCGCGACTGTCTGTGTCAATTCCTAATTCTTGTAGGAGTCCCTGAAAAGCTTCAATGTCGTCTTTGCAACGTCCTGCCAAAATAATATTTCTTAAATGTTCAGGCAATTTCATTAAGCAAATGCGGATGAGTTCTGAAGGGCTGTATGGGTTTGACAGGTAATGATTCTTGTGCAACATGTCTTCAAAATATTTCACAAGACTGGAAAATTCAGATTGTTCGAAATGTTTCATCATTATGATGCTATGTTTTACTCGGTGTTGCGTAGCTTGAGACCAATATGCTGCGAGGAAGGCATGATAAAGTTCTCCTTCACTGTGGCAATCGTGAATGACCGATCGCATTCTTACAGCTGGTTTATTCTCTAAATAGCCACACATAAATTCTAATCTGTGCTCTAATGACCAGTTGGGAGGAAAACAATGAGAGAATTGATGGAGCCACGCTTGTGGATGAATGTCGTTGCCAGAATTCTTAAATGTTTTGAATTTACGTGTAGTAATGAACAACTGATAGTCAAAATTATCGTGTCGGCGAGTCGCACATCGCTCATTGTTACTTCGTTTTGGCGGTTCCATTTCAAAAGTCGGTGCACCTTGCCAATTTCTTTCATAATTTCCGAAATGCGCTGTGTTATTATTATGTGGCTGTTCCGTATTTCTATGTCCCTCTTCCCATGCTGGAGCGCGGGTGTCCTCTGAAATATGTAATTCTTGTATTACTTGTGCCAACTGATCTTGTACTTCCTGGATTTCTCTTTTGTACTGTGTATTGATTTGATTTTGATTTTGTTGGAATTTTCTAATTTGTTCATACTCTTCAGTGTCAGTGAAAGCTACAGGTCTTGTGTCATTCAGATCATCATCTACCTTTGTAGATAAATTATTTAGCTGATCCGAAAGTTCGACTACTTCCTCTGATAACGAACTAATTTCCTCCATGTGTCTTTCTGAACCAATTTTCAGAGTATCTACTGTGTCCTTTAAGTTTTCTTGAGTTTTTGCAAGTTGCCTAACCGAATCGGTAGATGCAACTAAGTCAATTTTAGCTTGCAAGGTCTCATGATTTTCATGAACAATAGTTTGCAGTTCTTTTATGGCTGCTTCGTGATTGTGTAATGCATTTTCATGCCGCGAAAAAATAGGTTGTAAATGCTCACAAATCTGTGTTTTTACTTCATTACAGCCTTTTTGACATTTCGATTCACTGTTATGTAACTCAGTAGTTAAATCTTCACGTGTTTGTTCAAGTGTGGTGTCTAACTTTTGAAGCTTTTGCTGTGTTTGTCTCTGATTTTGTTCCATTGTGTCTAACTGCTGCTGTATTTGTCTCTGATTTTGTTCCATTGTGTCCAACTTTTGAAGCTTTTGCTGTGTTTGTCTCTGATTTTGTTCCATTGTGTCTAACTTTTGAAGATTTTGTTCCATTATGTCTAACTTTTGAAGCTTTTGTCCCATTTGTTGCATTAATTGTAATAACAATGCACTGGTGTCTGAAACATGTTCCTCTGTGCTATTCGGCAATGCATTTGAACCGGAAATATTCGCAGTTTGAAAAGCAGAAAATGCGTCTTGACTTATTTGAGAAAACGGTGAGGACGCAAAACCTGAATCTACAGTATTTTCAAGATTGTGTCCTGTCATTTCGGATTCCTGAGGGAAGCTGTTGCCGACCGATCGATCGATAATGCTTCCCTGTTCACTAATTGTTTCACTGTCTACACCATTGTTTGCAGCCCACTCCATTTCCTTACGCACAATTACCAAATTACTACTTTGAACATTAGTTAATTCAATACTTTGCGGCGCTAACACACTGATTTCGTCTTCACTGTCATTTCTCAGTTTACTTTGAAGCCTAGTATTACGTTTTTCACACGCCATTATTGTCACAATATTTCACACGACAACACAGAAAAGCACAATTTGAAGAGCAAAATAACAAATCACATTAACATAGTATTGAAAATAATATCTAGTTAATTGCAAGCGCAGCTGCGAAATACTTGGTGCAAATTTACATGCATGCCACAACTGTTTTACTGTACAACAATGAAAGACTGCAACTACAAAGGAGATTCTCCCTACAATTACGCCCTAGTAATAAACAAAAGCTACACTAATTACACAAACTACGAGAAAAAATCAGAAGATTCCGTGAGGTATCCTCGGCTAAGGGTCGACATATGAAACGTCCCCTTTCAACAATTATACTTGACTGTGCTTAAACTGACACACAATATTTTTGGCGCAACGCAATCTGACTTTCAAAAATCCCTACAAAAGAATGGCCCTGACTAACATTAACCTATACGTTTCACAAATCACTTACCTCACAAAAATCTTCGTTACTCGAACTACCGCAATACAGCGAGCGCCACTACTGTCAGCTAAATAAAAGATTCAAACTAGTAAAGGCACTAACTACTGATAGGCATAGTTAGCAAATGAAAGATTTTGATAGAGAACAAACAATGTATTTACCTTAATAGTGTTCAAAAGTCACAATATATATAGCAGTTCAAGACATCCATTCTTACAAATGTACTGTTTCTGATGGACACACGTCCAGATGATCCGCTCTCAAAAATCCGACATCTAACTTCCCCACATCCACCACTGCTGGCGGCTCACCTCCAACTGCCGAACGCTACGCGCTGTTCACATCCAGCTGCCCAACACTACAATGGCACACAACAATGAAAACTAGCCACAGACTGCACACAGCACAGCCAGTGATTTTCATACAGAGCGCTACGTAACGTTGCCAATAAGAAAACATAAACAGCCTACTTACAATGGCTCCTGAGGAGACATCCGGTAGCTGAGTGGTCAGCGAGACAGGCTGTCAATCCTAAGGGCCCGGTTCGATTCCCGGCTGTGTTGGAGATTTTTCTCCCCTCAGGGACTGGGTGTTGTGTTGTCCTAGTCATTATCATTTCATCCCCATCGACGCGCAAATCGAAAGACTTGCACCCGGTGAACAGTCTACCCGACGGGAGGCCCTAGTCAGACGACAATTTATTTACGTGAGGGGACATGTAATTAATAATATCAAATGAGGTGACTTCAGGGTAGATCAGCTTGGGTTCCGGAGAAATGTAGGAACATGAGAGGTCATATTGACCGTATCTTGGAAGATAGACTGAGGAAAGGTAAACCTAAGTTCATATTATTTATAGAAAGCTTTTGACAATGTTATCCAGAATACACTATTTGAAATTCTGTAAGTTAGCGAAGTTACAATACAGGAAGCGAATAGTTATAAAATTTGTATAGAAACCGGACTGCAATTATAAGAGTATGAAAGGGAAGTAGTAGTTGAGAAGGCATGAGAAGAGGTTGTTGCCTCTCCCCGACGTTATTCAATCTGTACATTGAACGAGCAATAAACTAAAACACGGAAAATTTCTACAGCGAATTAAACTTTAGCGAGAAGGAATATAACGTTTGACGTTTCGATGATGACACTGTAATTCTGCCACAGATGGTGAAGGACTTGAAAGAGGGGTTGAAAGTAATAGGTAGTGTTTGAAAAAGAGATTGTAAGATGCACATGAATGAAAGTAAAAGGGACAATAGAATGTAGTCGAAGTAAATCAGACTATGCTGAGAAAATTGGATTAGGAAATGATAGACTAAAAGTACTAGATATGTTCTGCTATTTCCACAGTTGACTATATGACGATGGCCAAAGTAGAGAGGGTATAAAATGAAAACTGGGAAGAGCAAGAAAAGCGTTTCTGAAAAAAAATTGTTAATAGCGAATATAAATTTGCGTGTTAGGAGGTCTTTGCTGAAGGTATTTGTCTGCAGTGTAACCTTGTGCAGAAGTGAAACGTAGACAATAAGCAGCTCAGACAAGAAGGGAACAGACACTTTTGCAACGTGGTGTTACAAAGGAATGATGAAAATTAGGTGAGTAGATCGAATAACTAATGAGGAGACACTGAACCGAAATGAGTTGACAGTATGTCACAAAAAGTAAAAAAAGAAAAAAAAGGAATCGAGTGATAGGGTACATGCTGAGGCATGAAGGTATTGTCAGTTTGGTAATGGAACAAATGGGAGGTAAAAATTTTATAAGGAGGCCATGGCTTGAATGCAATAATCAGGTTCAGATAGGTGTAGGTTGCAGTAGTTACGCAGAGTTGAAGAGGCTTACACAGGATGGACTAGTGTGGAGAGATGCATCAAACCTAAAGGGCGCCAAAGACAGCAGCAACAACGCGAGTGTTTCATATAATCTGACTTCTGAGCATATTCAGTGGCGTAATGTGTTGTAACATGACTTTCTGTGTGATGGTGAGTGGTTAGAGTTTGCATAAGAATTGTTATATGCACCTCTCTGTATAATACTTTTATATTTCTGTGAGAAATTTGTGTTTAACTCGTAAATGAAAATATGTTTTAAATATTTTACTTAGTCTTTATTCATGAGCAACATTTCACTTAGGATCCTTGGAATGAACTTTAGCATATCTCTTTTTGTAATATGTATCATGTATTCTTGTTTTCTATCGTGTTCTACGTCCTTAAGGATCTTCGCGCTATGGATCTATGGAACAAAAAGCATATCTAATCTTGTCTAACGGATTTCTTCGGTTTGGTGGACTCCAATTCGGTGGCCTGCTTCTAGTGCTGACAACCCTTCTCACCGCAAAGTGAGAATGCGTGTGAGGCCTGTGCTTGAACTAAGGCATGTTGACAGGTTGAGCTGTGTAGAGAAGCCACATTCATCCATTCTTGGTTGTATACTTAGGGGATTGCAGTGAACTGTACTGGAAATCCAGCTATATTATTACGTCCATTACACTGTTGGGTTTTTCAGAGCGATTTCCTGTTGTTGAAACTCTATTGAGGAAGAGATTTCAGATCACACGTACTACGCAGATCATGAAGGCCACGCTAAACAATTTTTTGAGCTGTTTATATAAATTTTTAATGTCACTCATTAGGGAATATTATAAACATCAGAATTTTATCATTTTTACTATTTTAGTGGTTCTGTAAATAGTTAAGTTGCCATCTTATGAGGGCTAAAAAATAATAGGTTGAAATGTTTCTTTAATGGAAGTCTGCCCCATAAATACCATTTTGGAGATATTTAATACTTTCGAAAATATAACACATTTTGTATTTTTTACGTGTTCAACAAAAATCATAATAATTTAATTGCAGGAATATTAATGGCATAAACTGTATTTATTACTAATCAATACAGCAGATCATTATTTTAATGAGGCTGTGCATATTTGGAAACCTATAAAGGAGCAGTGTTTTTTGAGGGTTTTCTTGCGACACCTATTGTATAAAATATTTCTGGCGTTTAAATTAAGTTTGAATGATGCTGTTTTCCAAGATTTACTCGAAGAAGACACTTTACACTAGAAAGAATCGCATACTACCTTGGTTAGATACTGAAGAAAAGGTGTCTTTAATTCCTTACATCAAAACCTGCATTGCTATCCATACAAAATAACGTATGTTCAGGAGTTTCTTTACGTTGATCTGCCAGTAAGCCAACGTTTGCTCTACAATTTCTGTATCGCATGGGAGTGGACAATGAATGACCATGGAATTCTGTGGACAGGTGAAGCCCAGTTTCATCTCCAAGAATATGTCAGTACACAGAATTGCAGAATATGGGCAACGGAAAATTCGCTTGCACATCAGCCAGTACCGCTTCATTCTGCAAATGTAACTGTGTGTGGGTTGACGGAACATCCATTGAAGCAGCAGCTGCAGAGACATTTTCGAATTTCTAGAATTATTAGCCGTCGTTTTCCTACAGCCTGGCCATTCGGATCACCTGATCTTCAACCGTGTGACTTATGGCTGTGGAGTAATCTGAAAGCCGTCGTATTGCGATTCATCTGTCATTTGTATGCGATATCATTTACGTTATGACACTTACAGCGCCATATAATGGGAATATTGTCGTTATTTTTTTGTTTTCAGAACGTTTGCGTCTTCGATGATATCCGTTCAGATTTAACGTCATTCTGAACAGTACTTTTTTACGGAGTTTTGAAACTGGAACTTTAATTATAATCACCTTGGAGCTGCTAGTGAGGTCTCGTGATTATTTAATAGCAGTGAAATCTTTTAGCCATATGTATGAATGATATTGACATAGAATCTTATTCTGCGTGGCTGGACTGTAGTTGAGCTGTTGAGGTGCATCATCAAGTGACTGTTTATAACGTTTATCCTATTAATTAATACATAATTTTTACCAGTTCCGTTAGAACTGCTTGTGTGTAATTCCAGACTGCAATGCTATCTCGTGATAAGTTGCAGCGTTGCAATCCTTGAAATTTCAAAAGCAGCAGGCATCGTGGCCACGAATGTAACAGAACGTATCTGACCCTCGAAGGAAAATGGCAGTGAAACAGTGAGGTAAAATCAAGTTTTTTGAGCCCTCTAGCGTTAGTGTGCGAGAATTCGTCGAATTCGACCCGAATATCGAGAGTCACATTCCTGGTTGCTCCTCCATGGCGACACCCAAGCCCACAAAGTGAAGATTGTGCACGAGTTTTTGGCCAGAAAACGGATCAAAGTCCTGGATCACACTCCGTATTCGCCGGATTTGGCCTCAGCCGACTTCTGGTTGTTCCCCAAATTGAAGCTGACAATGTAACGACATCCAAGGAAATTGTACTGCAGTACCAAATGCAAGTCCAAAAAAGGACTTTAGTGACTTTTTCAAAACACTTTTAAAACAATTTCAGCTGCGTTTTGATTCAGAGGGAGAGTATTTTGAATAAATACAGTGATTTTGTGAACATAATCCATGACTTTTATGTTTCATCGCCACAGTCCTAACGGAACTGGGACACACTGTATATATATGAGCGATACGGGCGGAAACTGTGCAGCAGTTTAACCACATTACAAATAGGAGTGAACACTTCCCATATTAATGTGCACCAATAGGTGCTTTTGATTAGATGGCGTGTATGTGTTTCATAATGTGAGAATATGTGTCGACTACTGAATCTTAAAACTGTTTTGTACCACCAGAGGCTGACAGTGTGCATCAACTATCAGATCTCAATTAGTATTCTTGGTTACAGATAAGTAACAAACAAAATTATACATGTAACGTCATGGCGCATAGATTTAATTTCTTCCTGTAAGGCGTCGTGTACAGGCGTTGAAGGAAAAAATAAGTAAGGAAACAGATACTTTATGAGGAATTTTTATCCTCCAAATACCGTCCCATCATTACTCTTAGATAGGTCAATGTCAAACATTGATCTTCAGGAGTATTAAAAAGTTTCTTTAGTTTTTTGAATGATGGACCATCATGATATTGCATGTTAACTATTTTGACAAGATCCGCACCTAGTAGAAATGATAACGATTTTACTTTCTCATCATCCATTATCACAATGTAATCTGCACGTTTACGTAGCTCTCACAGTGTGTTCCCCACGGTAAATAGTTGCACTCCATCCCCCACTACTGATGGTGGTGGTATCGTGATAAGCAGAAGTTCGTCTTTTACGTCTTCACTAGTAGGCTGCTGAATGGTGCATCCTGTGCTATTGTGGGTGAAGCATCAGCAATATTTTGCTTGCCATCTACGAGAATAGCAGCTTCTTCTTTTAACAGAAAACCATTTACATCATCTTTAAATCTTTGTCGTTGACTGCACACTGAAGCATCAAATAAGATATCTGATGTAGTAACATTTCTTCCATTCCATCATTGCTACTGATACGGCAATCTGAGTAAGATTTGAGATAAAAATATAGTCTTGGTTGCAGAAATTTATATTTTCAAATTTCAGTGACATGTTTTGCATGTAGTAGATATCTTCAGATTATATATAACGCAAAAAATTGCAAAAATTCGTATAAGGAAACGTCCTTGCCGCATCTTGTGCAAAAATGTACTCAACAGATAAAATTTTTATGCAAACTTACAAAAACTGTTCACGGCGCACGCTGTCGATAAAATGATTACACGATGCAAATACATCGGTAAAATGTGATTGGGGTATCAAAAAGTCGAAAATCTCCTATGCCTGGCAAGTTGGATCCTGCAAAGAACCGGAACGACGTAAAACTGCAGAGAAAAATGTTAAGGTTTGATAAACTGGTAATAATTATATCTGAAAGGGTCGGCTAAGGAGACCGTGGTCATTGATACCGAAAAAGCATTTAATTACCTTAGTCGTTGCCATACGTAAACATCGCACAAGTTATGAACAGGTGCACAGCAAAGCTTCACGGAGCAGGAGCACAACATGTATGAGCGGCTCCCCTGACACAGAATGCGTAAAACGGTGGTAATCGGGCCTGAAGTGCAAGTACTGCAGTTGAATCAGACAGATGGCGTTGGTTAGCCTATACATTATCCATTGCGCAGGACCAAATTCGTATACACAACATCAATAGCCTTATAAGCCATAATGTAATCATTTCTAAAATGACAGCCCTAAAAATTAGAGTTAAGGTAATTGGCATCTGTCCGATAAAATACTTATACCTTATGAAAAGGTTGTCATAAATGTAAAAAACAAGAATTAAATTATGCCTTAAAGATAAGGGAGTCAACAAATAACAAAAGAGATACCAACATACTTCACAATAACGAGACTAAACTGCTGTAAAAAGGGACATCACTACATCAGAATATGATTGACTTTCTCTGATCAGCTGATCGTTAAGGAGGACATCACAGCAAAAAATGTGCGTTTAGCGATCTCAAAGTCCTCAAGTAATTGACTTTCTGTCCTTTATGGGCAAGATGCACAATTTGCATATTATTGATTGTAGACAGGCAGTGGCCAGATGCCTATGGATGTTCTGTAAATGGCGCGAGTGTTGCTTTATCTGCCCTCATTTTGTGAGTAGGCTTTCCTGAAACCTAGTTTTAAACATTCTTCCCATTTTTCCAACATATTCAGCGCTACAATAGGTACATTCTAATTTGTAAGTTTGCGTAAAGACCTTTACTGTAGAGTACGTTCTTGCACTAGATGGTCAGGACGTTTTGTAATTTTTTACATTGTAGATAATGTGAATATGCCTACCACAGGCGAAACGGGTGACTGAAATTTGAAAATAAAAACCTCTGCAACCAAGACTGTATTTTTATCTCAGGTATGTGGTATAGTGTTTGCTCTTACCTAGAAAGTGTTTGCGGAGCACTTCTTTTTCCAAATACTTGACTACCAAAAACCTTCTGTTCATTTCAACTTTCCACCCCACCCCCTCCAAATAGATCTCAAAGATGAGGCCAAACTAGTGCATCCGTGCAACCGACTGGCGGGCGCAGTTACTAGAGAGATGTGTAATATAAAAATGTTTAGATCGCCTGCATAGTGTGTTGTCTGATGGTTGCGCTGACAAGATGAAACCCGCTAGCACTAGTCGTCTCGCCTGCTTCCCGTGGAGCGGCTCTTCTAAGGTAGGAATGTGTGTGTGTGTGTGTGTGTGTGTGTGTGTGTGTGTGTGAGAGAGAGAGAGAGAGAGAGAGAGAGAGAGACAGACAGAGAGAGAGAGAGAGAGAGAGAGAGAGAGAGTTCTGACAGGCATACCTTGCTGGAGTTTGTATGTTGGATCCTGTCGACTGCTGAGGTAGCTGTTCTAACTGCAGCAGGGAGGCGTCCACTCATTACACATATACACGTGTAACTGGGTTACTGGGTTTATAAATTAGTACTTTTATGTCGCTGTTTTTAGTAATACTTCGCTAAATTGTCCGTAGCAAAATATTGCAATGCGTTATTGGTCCAGCCTTGTTGTGCGCCTTTGGAATACCGTGGAGGAAACAAAGAGGACAAAATAACTGAAACATCGATGTGTTGTGGGTGGACATACTCGGATTTTTTACGTCGTTTTTAGTACTTATGAGTACACTAGGGCTGTCTTATAGTGTCGTCACACTAATTAGTGTTACGATAACGTAGACTTGACACATATTAGTTGCTAAGTAATGCTATGCAGAATTTCTTAAACATTTAAACCACCCGTATTTACATATTAGTTTTGAAATACTGGGCAGTAGTCATGCTTTGTAGTGCTTACCTACAACGCCATGACATCACTGAATTATAGTAATACTGTCAATAGAAATCACACCCTTGTTAATACACAGTGTATCATCACACATTAATAATGTAGGTGCGACGTAAGTAGGGGATTTGACAGAATGTTTCAGATCACACTCGCCCCTCGGCACTCATCCAAGATACCAGCGAACAGTAATGGAGGAATGTGATCACTCGTCAGGGCACTTGCAAAAGGTATAAGCAGGTGAGTATTTATCGTTAAATTTTTTCCGATATGCCTATTGCTGATGCATTATGGTTCACATGTAGAAGAATATGGTAGTTTCGTCTCTGGCATTTCATTGCGCCACTCCTATCCATGTCTCCCACGTTAACTTTACAAAGGTGATGGACACAGAAACCTTGGCAAGTCGCTGTCGGCTGATAGGCCCACATTCACATGTTTAGATTTGCTAGCAGTCAAATTATATACACTTAGGTGACAAAAGTCGTGGGGTCCCTCCTAATATCGTGTTTTGCGCAGCACAGTGCAGCAACTCGACGTGGTATGGCTTTAACAAGTCGTTGGTCGTCTTCTGCAGAAATATTGGGCCATGTTGCCCCTACATCCGTCCATAATTGCGGAAGCGTTGTCGGTGCAGAATTTTGATCACGAACTGACCTCTCGATTATGTCCCACAAATGTTCGATGGGATTCATGTCGGGCGATATGGGTGGCCAAATCATTTGCTGGAATTGTCCAGAACGTTCTTCAGACCAATCGCGAACAATTGTTGCCCGCTGACATGGCGCATTGTCAGCCATAAAAATTACAACGTTGTTTGGGAACATAGTCCATAAACGGATGAAAATGGTGTCTAAGTAGGTGAACATAGCTATTTCAAGTCAATGATCGGTTCAGTTGGACCAGAGAACCCAGCCCTTTGCACGTAAACACAGTCCACACCATTATGGAGTCAGCACCAGCTTGCACAGATCTTGGGACCACGGCTTCATGGGTTCTGCACTACACTCGGAAATCGGGATTCATCTGACCAGGTCAGGGTTTTCCAGTTGTCTAGGGTTCAACCGATATGGTCACGAGCCCAGGAGAGGCGTTGCAGGCGATGTCGATGCTGTTAGCAAAGGCACTCGCGTCGGTCGTCTGTTGCCATAACCTATTAACGCCAAATATCTCCTCACTCTCCTAACGGATACGTTCGTCCCACATTGATTTCTGTGGTTATTTCACGCAGGGTTTCTTGTCTCTTAACACTGACATCACTACTCAAATGCCGCTGCTCTCGGCCGTTAAGTGAAAGCCGTCGGCCACTGCGTTGTCTGTGGCGAGAGGTAATGCCTGAAATGAGGTATTGTCAGCACACTCTTGACATTGTGGATCTCGGAATGTTGAATTCCCTAACGATTTCCGAAGTGGACTGTTCCATGTGTCTAACTCCAACTGCCATTCCGCGGCCTGTTACTTCCCGTCGTGCGGCCATAATCACGTCAGAAATCTTTCCGCATGAATCGCTCTGAGCACTATGGGGCTTAACTTCAGAGGTCATCAGTCCCCTACAAAAATGGTTCAAATGGCTCTGAGCACTATGGGACTTAACATCTGAGGTCATCAGACCCCTAGAATTTAGAACTACTTAAACCTAACTAACCTAAGGACATCACACACATCCATGCCCGAGGCAGGATTCGAAGCTGCGACCGTAGCGGTCGCGCGGGTCCAGACTGTAACGCCTAGAGCCGCTCGGCCACTCCGGCCGGCCCGCATGAATGACTTGAGTATAAATGACAACTCCACTCATGCACTGTCCTTTTATGTCTTGTGTATGCGATACTACCGCTACCTGTATATGTGCATATCGCTATTCCATGCCTTTTGTCAGCTCAGTGCATATTGGCGAACAGTAGGGTTCTTGTTGCTATGACACTGGCATTCTCGTCATTTACTGGTTCATACGCAACATCCAATTCGACTAGTAGACGGACTTCGTATTAATGTCCATTTGCGGTTTTATGTTTCACCGTCTCGAGAGGTCCTGACAATTTGGGGCTTGCAGAAGTACTTAGAGAGCGAGTCTACACTTTCACGATCTCCTATACGTCACCGATTCGTCAGAAACGTGCGTGTGCTTTTCTCGGAGTAGGCTGAGGTTTTGTAGAAATGCTTAGCCTACGAGTTCAGGCTTACTGCTACATAATGGACATGTGTGTCACATTAAGAAAAACAACTGCTATACAAAGTCATGGTATGCATCTCCAGCAAATGCGTGTGGCTGGTTCAGTCTGTCTGTCGTGATCGCTAACCAATAATATAGATCACGCATATTCAGAGAACTGAAATATTTAATGTGAAGCGCACGAAGGATGAGTGGAGGCAATGCAAGAATTTAGGGGATGTGCCTGCTCCTATCAATAATTTATTTGGCGTACAATCTCGTACATAGAAGCAGTGGCAGGCGGGGTGCTTACAGAAAAATTTCCAATATTTGCATCTAACTGTGTTAATTAAAATACAAAACTTGAAAGTGGGCAATGATTATGGTAATACTGGCTACCATTTTTAAGTGGGACAGCCACCAGAAACACACAGTGCACCTAGAGGATTGGATGGACTAACATTTTCCGCAATTTTGTAGAATTTGAAATGCAAAACTTCTAATAACTCACAGGACCCAAATTTTTGTAATATAGGTTTTTTTTACAAAAATATGTGTTGAATGTAGTTCACTGAAGGCAGTAGGGTAGTGCTAGTAGGAATATTCTTTTTCACGCATTTGCAAGCCCGTATTTATGATACAGCTACGTCAGTCACTGAGCTACATTAACCACACGTCTTTTATAAATTCTTAAATCACATTAATTACAAGATGGGATGGTAATGAGGCTAAATGCCCATCTGCAACAAATTGTTATATATTTGGATGAATTTAATGCACTCGAATTACCTGGTCTGCTAACCTATGATTTATTTATGTAACACAGACAACTTAGGAGCAGAAATATTTAATTTGAAGCCTCATTGTGCTTGCGAAATGTGCTAAAACATACATAAACACAAATTCATTTCATCCTCGAATCTTCGTAGAGGTCTTGCATATTATGATTAACATGGAAGGTGCGTGTTTTTCAATAAGCTATACAAACTCTTTAAAAGCGGAAATATTTAGTTTGAAGCTCCATACAGCTTGCCAGTCTGGCACTTTCCATGTAACACAATAGTTGATAAATAATTTTATTTATTTTCCAAATACTGACTGCCTCATCGTCTTTGGAGATGTCATACCTCTCCTCGTTACAGTCTTTGGTCATCTCGTAAGTGTGTATAAATATAGCGAGTCGTACAGTGACATCCATTCATGCCATAAACGTGTGTGTGTGTGTGTGTGTGTGTGTGTGTGTGTGTGTTCCACATCTCCTAAACCACTGTACCGATTCCAATCAAACTTTGAACACATATAGCTTACAATCAGCCAACAATCGCTGTGTGGGGTAGGAACCACATGCCTATGAAAGGGATGGGGTTGGGTGTGAAAAAGCAGCGTAGCCCGCGATTCGTGAATTCCTAGATCTTACCTGTATTAATTCAGTATTTGAGAATGAGAGCACTTAGCGACTTGCAACAAACTTTTACAAAAATTTTTCTCGATGACAGCCCCTATATAGTGATGAAGCGAAAAATATTTATCGCTCACTACTTCTTCCTCTTCATGCAATAAAAGTACCGCATGAGGCATGACGTTATAATTTACTACTTCTTTGTTACTAGCTTTATTCGCAACAAATCGCGGACAGTATCCACATTTGCACTGAATGTACCTACAATGTTATATATTGTACTACACATAGTTCAGAAGATATGACGTCATAAACAGTGAGATGCATGAGAAACTGGGGCATCGCACGTGACGTTTAAATTTTTACATTGTTGCTGCTACAACACATTTTGCAGACAGTATCCAATTGAACTTACTCGTACATACAAAATTATATCATTGTGCTACACACAGTTCAGGAGATATGACGTCATAAATATTAAACAGAAGGACAGATGCTGGGTGGTATGGGCGTGGACACACAGCTATAAATAAGTTCCTGGGCAACGCCGGGTAGCATTTTAGTAAAAACCTTGTTGCTTCCGAAAACTGGTCAGTTTCTTCCTTCCTAAAATCGAACATCTTATTCCTTCCTTCCTTTCTAATATGATGTTTATTTGTCTCTTGACTATGTTATGTATGTGTCATGTATTTTTCATTAAATGATGGCGTCATTTAATAATTGATGATAGCAAATACACTCTATACAACTTTTAGAGAGCCTTGGTATCATAGTTCAGATTGAAAACATCGTCGAAAGTTGTTATTGTACATAAGATCCAGTAGCACTGTGTCATTCGTAATAGTAGCAGTCATTATTGTCATTCAGTATCATCGATTATATTTTTTAGTGTATTACATGGTGCATTACCTTCATCCCTCCTAAAATGGTGCTTGACACAATTTAAGTATGTAAATATTTAATATGAGGTTGTATTGTGACATACATCAAGAGTAAGTTTAATTTAATCTCTTTTTGTGATTGCCTGCGTAGTATAGTATCTTAGCTAACATATATTTTTTCTGCAGTTATAAGCCTGGTCAGGTTAGTCTTATGGCATTGATTCCTTCGAGCTACCTTCTAAAATGTCGGCTGTTATTAGATATGGAAATAGCATTTGAGCACTTAATTTAAAATTTTATCGACTAATTTGATGAGCATGTGTGTATGTGTAAATTAACATTGCGATACTTGACGTAAACATAACACTTTCTTTACATTGCAGACGTATTTTTCCGAACATTTTAGAATATTGCGATACTTAACAAGCATCACTGCCGTGAAGAATGGTTGGAAAGAACATTGTGGCATTTTAGAAGCATTGTGGGAGTGGAAAATTTATAATTTAAGATTCTATTTTGTCTTAAACCAGGAGTTGTACATTGAATGAACAGTAATCATTTTACCAGTTCAGACGTCTGTTAGTGTCAGTGAGGAACTCGTGGTACAAACAACAAACAAGGCACTTTTTACATTGCAGCCATATATTGGTGACAGTGAGCAACTGGTATGTAAAACAGCAGTTGACTTTATTTCCTTTTTTCAGGGTTTTGTGGATTAGAATTTAAAATGAAACTCCTATTTGGCAACTACGTATTACTGATTCATTAACTACTTTTATAAGCAAGCATTAGTTTTTAGTTAATTATATAGAGTATGTTATGTGCTCATTTCAGTACTGCATTGTGAATGGTTCACAGCTTCGAACGAAATTTGCTGAAGTGACAGGTGAGCCAGTCCATAAACGATTTTTTTGGAAGACAGTAATATAACAGAATTATAAATTTTTATAAAAGTCAGATACTTTGAGCGCCAAATTAATTATGGTCCTCTCATGACAGAGGCCCAACCTTGAATGTAGAACGAATTGCCAGAGAGTTATGGAGTACTGTGGCAATTGATCAAGAGCATGATGATATTGACATAATACAATTGGCTGGGAGCAAAATAGGGGTGGGAGAAGAGCGGGGAGGGAGCAGGAGGGGAGGGCAAGGGGCCAAGAGGGGGAGGGACAGGATGGGTAGGGGACGGGATGAAGATGGGGATGGGGATGAGGATGGGAGTGGGGCAGGGGGAGGGTAGGGGGAAGTGACCTTGAATTTAACTCATGCAGTTGTCTCAGCTGTGATTTCACACCCCGTGCTGATGCAGGAAAAAAGTGCCGTTGTCAGCGATTGTCTGGCCAGAGCTCTTCTTGTTATCCTACTCACAACTGTTGTAACTGGTCCTTGGTATCCTGCATACTGGCACTAGGATAGAGATGACATCTGATCCACTCCCTGATACGATCTATTGGACACAGATCTGAGGATCTTGCTGGTAATGGGAATATCTCAACAACACACAGGCAGTAAATAAAGACACATACCATACACCTGTATGGACGAACATTGTCCTATTGGAAAACAGCATCACGACTCTGTCACATGAGATGTAACACACGAGGTCACGTGATACTTGCAGTGTACTGTTGTGCACTTACAATTTCCTCAATTCCTACCAGCCAGAACCTGACGTTATACTATAATGGCTCCCCCACACAAGGATGCTAGGAGTAACATTACTGTGCCTTTCAAAATATTAAAGAAATGGGACCTCTTCCCATATTTCCTGATGATGGTCATCTGGGTTAGCATAAAATCGTAGTCCATCGCTGAACACAATACAATGCCATTCATCAGCAGGCCATGCTTCCCTGTGACAGCATCAATCCAACTGCAATTTGTTTTGTAGTGCTAACGTTAGCCTATGCATGAGACGGTAATTTCCTAATCCAGCTGCTACTAGTCTCTGACCTATGATGCAGGATGCCACAGAATGTTGTAGGTAGTCTGTTACTGGCTCTCTGATGGTAAGTGGAGACGTGAAAAGGTTACAGTGTGTTGGTATTCGATACTGCGATCATCCCTTACGGTGGGCAGGTGTGGTCGACTGGAAGCTAGGCGACGATTTTGTCTATCCTCCTATTCCCATACAGTCCAACACTGTACCACTATTAAATCAAAATGCCACAGAAGTCGAATACTATAACATTCAACCACGTGGAAAAATGAGGACCCACAATTTGCCCCTTTCAAAGTCTGTCAAGTTCTGGTAACGCTATTTCACACGATTACTCGGCATACCAGCGACTTTCAAAGTGATAACTCAACATCTGACGCTATTCACGACGTATATGAAACCTGTCAGGCCTAGTAACAACACTATAAACGAACAACGCAGTCTGATGGCCGTTATTTTCGCCACAGAGAATCGGAACTCTGATCGTTTACATACCCTCCGAAGGTGTGTACGTGTACCATGTTACATTAACATCCGAGCATGTCTTCAGGGTGATAATGACGTTCGTTTGACGGGCGTCAAATTCGTGGGCATCAGCGCCCAAACAAGTTCCCAGTCTTTCCAGTTCCAATCTCGCTACTTACCGAATGATGATGAGGACAGCACAAACACCCAGTCCCCGGGCTGAGAAAATCCCCGACCCGACTGGGCATCGAATCCGGAACCCCGTGATCTAGAGGTAGCAACGCTAGCTGCTAGACCACGAGCTACGGACTCATGTCTTCAGGATGCTTCAGTTTTTTGTTATGCAGTGTATCTTTTCCAGCAGATAACTTGATTTAAACATTGGAATTTCTTTGAGATAAATCATTCCCTTAAACTGTCCGGTGCATTTATTTAAGCCGCTGACTGCTGTGCGGCCAGCGGAGGCCACCACAGAATGACACGCCTGACGTCGTGTGCCTGGCTGAGCTTTGCGACGGTCAATGCTGTAAAAGTTAAGAATTAAGAGCGAAGGACTTGTTTCTCATGATCATATGTTTGAAAGGTAAGTACAGGGCTATTCAAAAAGAAGGAATAGATTTAAAACATTTATTGCTTCCAAACTACAAAAGATAGAAACACAATTCCAACATTCCTGGAAAGAGAAAAGTTCAGATTTTTATGCATTCAGTGTGAGCACCATGTCTTACACGAAAAATATCAAGCGGTGTCTCATTTCCTGCCACACACAAAGCATCTGGTCTCTCGTTACCGAATTCGCAGCTTCTACAATGCGATGTCGCAGAATTTCACGAGTTTCAGGCATGTTGTCGTTGTTGTGGTCTTCAGTCCTGAGACTGGTTTGATGCAGCTCTCCATGCTAATCTGTCCTGTGCAAGCTCCTTCATCTCCCAGTACCTACTGCAACCTACATCCTTCTGAATCTGCTTCGTGTATTCATCTCTTGGTCTCCCTCTACGATTTTTACCCTCCACGCTGCCCTCCAATACTAAATTCGTGATCCCTCGATGTCTCAGAACATGTCCTACCAACCGATTCCTCCTTCTAGTCAAGTTGTGCCACAAACTTCTCTTCTCCCCAATCCTATTCAGTACCTCCTCATTAGTTACGTGATCTACCCACCTAATCTTCAACATTCTTCTGTAGCACCACATTTCGAAAGCTTCTATTCTCTTCTTGTCCAAACTATTTATTGTCCATGTTTCACTTCCATACATGGCTACACTCCATACAAATACTTTCAGAAACGACTTCCTGACACTTCAATCTGTGCTCGATGTTAACAAATTTCTCTTCTTCAGAAACGCTTTGCTTCCCATTGCCAGTCTACATTTTATATCCTCTCTACTTCGACCATCATCAGTTATTTTGCTCCCCAAATAGCAAAACTCCTTTACTACTTTAAGTGTCTCATTTCCTAATCTAATTCCCTCAGCATCACCCGACTTAATTCGACTACATTCCATTATCCTCGTTTTGCTTTTGTTGATGTTCATCTTATATCCTCCCTTCAAGACACTACCCATTCCGTTCAACTGCTCTTCCAAGTCCTTTGCTGTCTCTGACAGAATTACAATGTCATCGGCGAACCTCAAAGTTTTAATTTCTTCTGTGGTGTCACTGCCAGACACCACACTTGCTAGGTGGAAGCCTGTAAATCGGCCGCGGTCCGTTAGTATACGTCGGACCCGCGTGTCGCCACTGTTAGTGATTACAGACCGAGCGCCACCACACGGCAGGTCTAGAGAGACGTTCTAGCACTCGCCCCAATTGTACAGCCGACTTTGCTAGGAAAGGTTCACTGACAAATACGCTCTCATTAGCCGAGACGATAGCATAGCCTTCAGCTACGTCGTTTGCTACGACCTAGCAAGGCGCCATAATCCTTTGCTATATATATTGTGATGCCTATAGCGTCAGACCAATGTTCACCAGTTGTGGATTAAAGTTAAGTATTACAGCAACTGCGTCCGTTTTCTACGTTCTCATTTCCTTGCAATGTTCCGGACCCCACGTCAGCCTGCGTGAGCTAAACGCATGCCTTTCGGCTACCTTACAGTGGCTTGGCTGTCTGGCCAAGTCACTACAGTTGGCGCCGAGGGTAATTCGTTCCTAACTATATACTTGCTTAAATTACTTGTGTCATGGATTCGCCACATTCTCCAGATGTACTGTCCGAATTTTATCGCTTGCAGAATCAGCAAACGCAGGCGTTATTGGATGCCCTTGGACAGCTCATCCAGGGTCAATGTTCAATGCAAAACGATGTGGCCGCCGCCGCTCCACCGCTACCGCAGCCACAACATGCAGTTGCACCATCTTTTCGTCCTTTTGATGCGGCACTGGAAAGCTGGACGGAGTGGTCACGCCAATTTGGATTCCATCTCGCCGCCTACAGAATTCAAGGTAATGGTCGGCAGCCATTTTTGTTAGCATCCGTCGGGGTGCACACGTACCATGTGATAGTGAAATTATTTCCCCGACGCGATGTAGCAACTCTGACCTACGACGAAATTTTGTCGGCATTAGATGCATATTTCAAAGAATCAGTCAATGTGGTTGCAAAAAGGTATACATTCTTTCGTACAAAACGTATGGCCGGTCAAACTAATCGGGTGTGGGTTGCAACTTTGCAAGGCCTTACTAGGGATTGTGCTTTTGAGTGTGAATGTGGACTCTCTTATTCAGATACTATGGTACGTGATGCAACTGCACAGATCGTTTCTGATGTTCGTATACAGGAGCAAATTTTGAAACTAGTCAATCCCTCCCTTCAACAAGTGATAGACATATTGGATAGGCAAGACACACTTGACTTTGCTCAGGCATCATTTGAAACTTCGCCAGCCGTGTGTCACATTAACCGGCCCGCCGGGCGCGCTGCACGGAACGCTAAACAGCCCTCGCGCCCGTCCGCGCAGCTACGTGTGCCGCACCAGCAAGCAAATGCAGTGCTAAAGTCATGCCCGTGGTGTGCTACTAGACATTCGCGTGAGAATTGCCCCTCACACCAAGCTATTTGCTTTTTCTCTAATAGGAAAGGACATGTTCAAAGTGGTTGCCAGAAAAAGCTCAGATCGGACACTAACAACCATTCCAGGCCCTTTGCTTCGCGCCAGAATCGGAATCGAACCAAGAATACTCAGGCTCGTGAACCTTCGCCCATGGAAATTCATGTCGTTCATTCCACTCCGCCCAGTGCCACTCTCTCTAACAGTGACTGTGTTCGTCCCACAAATAGTGTGCATCAACGTCGCAGGAAATCACGTCAAGTAGCAAGTGCTTCTGTACCAGTGTCTGTTCACGTTGCACGAGACAGTCGCTCTTGTCGTCAGCAGGACAATAAACTTTTTGTAGATTTGGACATTCATGGCAAGGTCATACCATTCCAGCTCGATACCGGAGCTACAGTTTCTCTGATCAATAAAGACACGTACAAACAGCTGGGCACACCTCCGTTGCGTGCCGAAAATGTTAAGTTAAATAGTTATTCAGGTCAGAATATCCCTGTGTTAGGACAGTGCAGCCTTCTTGCAACATACAAAACTGTTTGTGCGTCGGTCCCCACTGCAGCAAACTATCTGGACGATATTGTGATCTCCGGAAAGACGGAAGAAGAACATTTAGCCAATCTCAGAACATTATTTCAGGTCTTGCGTCAAAATGGTCTTCGCTTGCGGAAGGACAAATGCGTGTTTTTTGCTCGTGACTTACCATATCTGGGACATGTAATCAATGCCCAAGGCAAACATCCCAGTCCCGAACGCCTCCGTGCCATACAAGACTTGCCTTCGCCGCGGAATTTGAAGCAGCTACAGAGTGTGCTGGGAAAAATAAATTGCTATAATAAATATGTGCGCAAAGCCTCTTCCATTTCAGCTCCGCTTCATCGCTTACGCCGTAAAGGTGTTCCGTTTGTCTGGACGACGAAATGCGAACGCGCCTTTCGCCAGTTGAAATCGGCGTTGCTTTCAAATACTTGCCTTACGCCATTCGATCCCCAGAAACCCCTTTTGTTGATGGTGGATGCATCGGATTTCGGGATCGGTGCTGTGCTTGCGTACAAAGATGGTTCACACGATCGCCCTATTGCCTTTGCGTCCAAATTGCTCTCGTCTGCGCAAAGAAATTATTCACAGATTGAGAAAGAAGCTTTGGCTCTCGTCTTTGGTGTTACAAAGTTTCATGATTTCTTGTATGGTCGTCACTTTACCATCATCACAGACCACAAACCCTTGACGTCGCTTTTTCATCCAAACTAGCCTGTACCCCCACGTACAGCGCAGAAATTCATTCGCTGGTCTATTTTCCTCTCGCAGTACCGCTACGATATCTTGTATCGGTCCACTGCTAAGCACGGAAACGCCGATGCGTTGTCCCGTTTGCCTGTTGCTGAGGATAGAGCATTCGATTCTTCCGAACTTGGTTGCATGTTCATTGATTCGGAAACCGATGACGTGGTCGAAACGTTTCCGATTGATTTTCGTCGTGTAGCTACAGCCACAGCTGCTGTCCCTGTCCTTGCTACCGTTTTGCGTTTTGTTGCTACGCAATGGCCCTTGTCAAAGTCACGGATCGAGGATCCGTTGGTTCGCCGATTTTTTGCTCACAAGGAGAGACTTTTTGTACGACGTGGTGTTTTGCTGTTGCGTTCTGATAATGATCAGTCCCGGTTCGTGGTCCCACGTTCGTTACAGTCCTCTGTCATACGGCTTCTCCACCAAGGACATTGGGGTATAGTGCGAACGAAACAACTTGCTCGTCAGCACTGTACTTGGTTCGGAATCGATGCTGCGATTACGAATATGTGCTCTTCTTGCATGGCGTGTGCCGAACAACAATCCGCACCACCGCGGAAATTCTTTGCATGGCCACAAGCCACTTCCCCTTAGCAACGCTTACACATAGTTTTTGCTGGTCCATTCTGGAATGCTCGATGGTTGGTTGTGGTAGATTCATTCAGTAATTTTCCTTTTGTTGTCCGGATGTCTTCCACGACGTCATCTGCCACCATCCAAGCGTTATCTGCTATCTTTTGTATTGAAGGTCTTCCACAGACTATTGTTTCCGACAATGGCCCACAATTCATGTCCGCAGAATTTCAGTCATTCTGCAAGGTCAATGGTATTCAACATCTGACATCCGCGCCGTTTTCGCCTCAGTCAAACGGTGCCGCTGAACGATTGGTCCGGACTTTCAAGTCCCAGATGTTGAAATTGAAAGAGTCGCATTCTCGGGAGGACGCGTTGTTGCTCTTTTTGTCCTCGTATCGCTCTCAGCCCCGAGATGGTCACTCGCCGGCTGAGTTGCTCCATGGTCGTCCTCATAGGACCTTGATGTCTTTGCTACATCCGCCGCATCAGGTTCCTGTGCAGCAGCAGCCACCTGCTTTTGCTCCAGGCGACGTTGTGTATTATCGCAACTATCGAGGTTCACGGCGTTGGCTCGCAGGGCGCATTCTTTGCTGCCTCGGCCGCGCTATGTATCTGGTTTCGGGGGCCTCTGGTGAGGTGCGTCGCCATCTCAATCAGCTGCGCCTCTGTCGTCGCACGGGTTCTGCCGCTCCCCGTCTGCTTTCAGCGACGGTGCCGTCCGGTCAGCGCCCTGGGGACCCATCTACTGGCTCGCCTTATCCCCAGGTGTTACCGACGCTGCCTTCCATTTTGCACCATGGCGACGCGCCGCCGCCGCCGCCTGTTCTCTCGTCGGCGACGCCCGCATTGGACGCTTCGCTGCAGCCGCCAAGCGCCTCCCTGGGTCACGCGCCGCCGATCGCTTCCCCTGACCAGCTGTCCTCCGACGTGGAACTCTTGCCCGCTACGGACTAGATGTCGTCTTCGCCCGTTGGCTGCCCCGTCCCGTTGGAGGTCGACCCTTCGGCCCCTCCAGTCTCTCTACGGGCGCATACACCGCATGTTGGCGTGCACCCTGGACTAGGTTTTCAGGCGTTTCCTAGCTCCTCTCGGACCGAATGGCCGGGTGCGGGTGGCACAGCCTCGCCTATTGTTAGGCTCCCCACCTCGTCACATACGTCAACATGGGGTCCTCCCCACGGTGGGTGGAAGCCTTATAACACAACCGTACGCCGATTTGCGGGGGAGGAATGTGGTGTCACCGCCAGACACCACACTTGCTAGGTGGTAGCCTTTAAATCGGCCGCGGTCCGTTAGTATACGTCGGACCCGCGTGTCGCCACTGTCAGTGATTGCAGACCGAGCGCCACCACACGGCAGGTCTAGAGAGACGTTCTAGCACTATCCCCAATTGTACAGCCGACTTTGCTAGGAAAGGTTCACTGACAAATACGCTCTCATTAGCCGAGACGATAGTAAGCATAGCCTTCAGCTACGTCATTTGCTACGACCTAGCAAGGCGCCATAATCCTTTGCTATATATATTGTGATGCCTGTACCGTCAGACCAATGTTCACCAATTGTGGATTAAAGTTAAGTATTACAGCAACTGCGTCCGTTTTCTACGTTCTCATTTCCTTATAATGTTCCGGACCCCACGTCAGCCCGCGTGAGCTAAACGCGTGCCTTTCGGCTACCTTACAGTGGCTTGGCTGTCTGGCCAAGTCACTACATCTTCTCCATGGATTTTAATCCCTACTCCGAATTTTTCTTTTGTTTCCTTCACTAATTGCTCAATATACAGATTGAATAACATCGGGAATAGGCTACAACCCTGTCTCACTCCCTTCCCAACCACTGTTTCCCTTTCATGTCCCTCGACTCTTATAACTGGCCATCTAGTTTCTGTACAAATTGTAAATAGCCTTTCGCTCCCTGTATTTTACCCCTGCCATCTTTAGAATTTGAAAGAGAGTATTCCAGGCATAGGGGAGATAAAAACAGTCTTTTACGTAATCCCAGAGACAAAAGTCACGAGGTGTGAGTTCTGGAGATCTGGGAGGCTACTGACGATGATGTTCATCTTCTGCTCCTCCTTTCCAATCAAACGTAGTGGAATGATGTTATTCAGATACGTCGGACATGCTTAGAGAAATTCTCCAAGCACTTCCGAAGTACCTGAATGATACAGTAAGTTGGATTGGAAGAGGAAGAGCATAAGGTGAACTTCATCGCCAGTGGCCTCCAAGGACTCCAGACCTTACACCTTCTGACTTTTATCTGTGGGGTTACGTAAAGGACTGCTTTTTATCTCCTCTATGCCTGACACTCTTGAAGGTCTGCGACATTGCACTTTTGAAGCCGTGAATTCGATAATGAGAGGCCTGCTGCTATGTGTGTGGCAGAAAATGAGCCAACGTTTTGATATTTGTGGTGTAACACATTGTGCTTACATTGAATGCATAAAAGTTTGAATTTATTTCTTTCCAGAAACGTTGGAATTGTGTTTCTATCTTTTGTAGTTTGGAAGCTGATGTGTTGGTAAATGTGCCAACACCTTGTAGATAGAGGAGGCCGAAATCTAACGCAGACGGGAGTGAATTCTGGAACAGGATAAGTAGTGAATTCTCATAAGAAAAGTATGCAGCTCCTCGAACACTTATCTTTTATTCTTTGATGTGAATACATCGTTCTGATGAGACATTTCATATGATAACTTTCAAACTATGTAAGGCTAATGGCGCCTTGCTAGGTCGTAGCCATGGACTTAGCTGAAGGCTATTCTAACTGTCTCTCGGCAAATGAGAGAAAGGCTTCGTCAGTGTAGTCGCTAGCAAAGTCGTCGTACAACTGGGGCGAGTGCTATCCCGTATCTCGAGACCTGCCTTGTGGTGGCGCTCGGTCTGCGATCACACAGTGGCGACACGCGGGTCCGACATGTACTAAATGGACCGCGGCCGATTTAAGCTACCACCTAGCAAGTGTGGTGTCTGGCGGTGACACCACAGAAGCAATAAATGTTTTAAATCTGTTCCTCCTTTTTGAATAGCCCTATATACTATTTTCTTTGCCGTTACTATCTCAGATTCCACATCCCAACACTATAGGAAGCTATTGAAATACACCGAAGAGCCAAAGGAACTGGTACACCTGCCTAATATCGTGCGGGAGCCCCGCGAGCACGCAGAAGTGCCGCAACACGACGTGGCATGGACTCGACAAATGTTTGAAATACTGTTGGAGGGAACTGACGCCATGAATCCTGCAGGGCTGTCCACAAATTCGCAAGAGTCGAGGGGGGTGGTGATCTCTTCTGAACAACACGCTGCAAGGCATCCCAGATATGATCAATAATGGTGGCCAGTGGAAGCGTTTAAGCTTCAAAGAATGTTCCTGGAGCCACTCTGTAGCAATTCTGGAAGTGTGGGGTGTTGCATTGTCCTGCTGTATTTGCCCAAGTCCGTCGGAATGCACAATGGACGTAAATGGATACCGGTGATCAGATAGGATGCTTACGTACGTGTCACCTGTCACAGTGGTATCCAAACGTATCAGGGGTCCCATATCACTCCAACTACACACGTCCCACACCATTACAGAGCCTCCACCAGCTTGAACAGTCCCCTAGTTATATGAAGGTCCATGGATTCAAGAGGTTGTCTCCATAGTCGTACACGTCCATCCGCTCGATGCAATTTGGAACGAGACTCTCCCGACCAGGCAACATGTTTCCATTCATCAAGAGTCCAATGTCGGTGTTGACGGGCCCAGGCAAGGCGTAAGGCTTTTTGCCGTGCAGACATCAAGGGTACACGAATGAGCCTTCGGCTCCGAAAGCCCATATCGATAATGTTTCGTTGAATGGTTCGCACGCTGACATTTTTTGATGACCCAGCATTTCAATCTGCAGCAATTTACGGAAGGGTTGCACATCTGTCAAGCTGAACGAGTCTCTTCAGTCGTCATTGGTCCCGTTCTTAGAGGATCTTTTTCGGGCCGCAGCGATGTCGGAATTTTCATGTTTTACCGGATTCCTGATATTTTCGGTACACTCGTTAAATGGTCGTACGGGAAAATCCCCACTTCAGCACTATGTCTGAGATGCTGTGCTCCGACTATAACACTACGTTCAGAGTCACTTAAATCTTGATAATCTGCCATTGAACCAGCAGTAGCCGATCTAACAACAGCACCAGACACTTGTTGTCTTATATAGACGTTGTTGCCCACGCAGCGCTGTATTCTCCGTGTTTACATATGTTTATATTTGAATATGCGTGCCTATACCAGTTTCTTTGGCGCTTCAGAGTATAAGAAAACTTCGAGTTTACTAACACATAGACGTGGAACTGCCAATTCGCTATGTTAGAGTTAGAACCTGCCTTGTCTGTCAGAAGGAACACAGCATCTGGCCTTGACAGAATTCACTATGTGATGCTGATGCAAATAAACACCCAAACAAATTAAATCCTTCTGAAAATTTGTAATAAGATCTGATGAAAATGATCGCACGCCGTTTTCTTGAGGAAGGCTATGCTGATCCGTTTTATAAGTGGAGGGCGTTGTAAGGGATCCTGCCAAACAGTATTAGGTGCCTTCTCTGTAAAATTTCTAAGGCAAGTACGCCGGCCGGTGTGGCCGAGCGGTTCTAGGCGCTTCAGTCTAGAACCGCGCGACCGCTACGTTCGCAGGTTCAAATCCTGCTTCGAGTATGGTTGTGTGTGATGTCCTTAGGTTAGTTCGGTTTAAGTAGTTCTAAGTTCTAGGGGACTGATGACCTCAGATGTTAAGTCCCATAGTGCTCAGAGCCATTTGAACCATTTTTGAAAGCAAGTACTTCGGAATCCTACTCGTGATGGAACTATATTAGATGTAATGGCAACAAGTAGACATTACGTTTTCGACGATGTCCACAATGAAACTCATCAGTAAATATGAGGCAGTTGTAGTAACAACGATTACCAAAGTACAAAAGGCAACTCAAAAATGTAACAGGATTGTTATGTTCAGAAAACTAGAAAGCAGCAGCAGTGTCATTTCTCAATGAGGAACTTGAAACTCTTAACTCAGGGCGGAATTATGTAGAGGAACTATGGTTCACGTTTAAGGGAATAATTGACCATGTACTGTCCCAAGTAAAACTGCTTATGAGAGGAGAGACCTTACACGGTATACAGTCACTGTAAATATCAAACAAACAGCGACTACTGCATCATAGGTGTCAAAGTAATCATAGGGCTACAGATAGAGAAACGGTAACTGAAGCGTCTTTGACTGTCAAAAGAGCAATGCGTAAACCCTTCAACGGTGACCATAGCAGAATATTGTCGAAAGGCCTATAGCAAATCCCAAGGCAGTTCTTAACATATGTCAGGGTTATTATTGGCAGACACTCATGGATGATACAGGAACTGTAACTGAGGGCAGCAAAGCAAAACCAGAAATGATGAATTCTATTTTTAACTACTTGGCTGGTTTAAAGAGGGGGGGGGGGGGGGGGGGGGGGGAAGGGACCAAACTGCTAGGTTATCGGTCCCTTATTTTTAAGTGTTCCTTTACCAAGGAACCTACAGCTGTACTGCCGCAACTTTCTTCTTACACCACGTCGAAGATGATTTACTGATTTGATAATGGACATGTGGTTCTAAACTATGAGTTACACCTCAAAAGTATTATTTACAGTATCTGTATTTGGGCAGAAAACTGTAACCGATAAACTTAAACAAGGCTCCAGCTCCCGATAAGATACTTGTGATATTATTTATGGATTTTGCAGCTGAGGTAGATAATTTTTAAACTATAATATACAGGAGATCCTTTGAACAAAAAGCCGAATTGCTAAATTGGAAAAAAAACACAGGTCACACCTGTCTACAAGAATGGGCAACAGAAGTGATCGAGAAAAAATACTGTTCTATCTCGTTTTTATCCATCTGTTGTAGAATTCTACAACACGTCGCGGGCTCAAACATAATGAAGTAGCTGAACAAAATGGCCTCCTCCATGCCAACCAGCATGGATTCCGAAGTCGACCATGCAAAACACAACTCGTGCTTCTCTCACATAGCATTCTGGAAACCTTGGCTCAAGGAAAATATATGGATGAAAAATTTCTTGATTCGGTACCTCACCAACTTTTATTAACGAAAGTACGATTATACGTAAGTGTGAGGTCCTCCATATGAATACTGAAAAGAATCTGTTAAATTTCGGTTACATGCTAAATACTCGTAAAACGAGTTTCAAGGTAGTCGGTTCAAATAAATACCTTGGGATTTCAGTTACGAACAACTTGAATTGGAACCATCACACAGAAAATGTTGTGAGGAAGGAGAAATGAAGACTGCGTTTTATTGGCAGAACACTTTGAAAATGCAAAAAACGTGCAAAAGAGGCCGCCTACGCTTGCCCTTCATGTGCTAGGGTACTGTTGCGCGATATGGGATCTTTACCAGACAGGATTGACGGAGGGCGCTGAAAAAGTTCAGAGAAGGGCTGCTCGCTTTGTATTATCGCGAACTAGAGGAGTGTCACAGATATGAGCGAGCTGGGGTATCAGTCTTTAAAACATAAGGGTTTCCCGTTTGGATGACATCTTTTCACAAAATTTCAGTCACCAACTATCTCCTCCAAATGCGAAATTATTTTGTTGACTCCCACCGACGTAGGGAGAAATGGCCATCATAATAAAATCAGAGAAATTGGCTCTCGCACGGAAACAGTTATTTTGTTCATTTTACCCACATGCTGCTCGAAAGTGGAACGGGCGAGAAAGAATCTGAAGGTGGTTCTGTGAACCCACTGCCACGCACTGGATCGTACAATACAGATTAGCTATATAAAGTTATATGTAGATTGGGGTATAGAACAAAATTAGTGACTGGGATGACGGTGTCTTGGCAGGGTGGACGCAGCATGTTTTCTTGGGTGGAAAGTCATCGACAGAAGTAGAAGTAAGTTCACACGTTTTTTCGGGAAGTGTTTTGGGGTCCTTGTTGATCGCGTTGTATTTTAATGACCTGGCAGATCATATTAATAATAATTCCAGACTTTCCCAGGCGATGTTGTTATTTATAATGAAGTAATATCAGAATTTGATAAGAGTTCTAAGTAGTGTACAAATTGACAACTTGCTTAAAGTGTACAGAAGAGTAAAATTACGCACTTCGCAAAACGAAGAAAATCATAGTATCGTAAGACTAAAGAATCAGTGATTTACAGTTAGAATTAGTCAAGCCACAGAAACACGTCGTGTAAAAATTTGTAGGGGTATGAAATGGTATGACGACATAGGCTCAGTCATAGGTAAGATAGGTGGCTGACTTGTCTGATGAAAAAAGGTAAACCTGTCTTCAGTCCGAAGACTGTTTTGAACACCTCAGTGCTTTACTAGGTACAAACGCCACCACTGACTTCGCCCAATGTTTTTCATCAAATGTATAGGACTCAAACCGAATAGGACTAAGAAGCAAAACGGGCTGAATAAAAAGGACGGCACAAATAGTCACAGGTTTGTAACTCACGGAAGAGCGTTACGGAAGTACTGAAAAACCTGAATTGACAAGCTCTTGAAAGTAGGCGCCAACTATGCGGTTAAAGCTTATTTACGAAGTTTCAAGAATCAGTAAGTGAAGAATTTGGAGATATTCTTCAGACTCCCACGTATCGCTTCTGTAGATATCGCGATGTTAATGAGATTAATTACAGCACGCACAGAGGCCTTTGACAAGGCATTCTCCCCGTGTTCGCACATATCCAAGTAGCTATTGCAGCAGCCGGTCAGAGTGGCCGAGCGGTTCTAGGCGCTACAGTCTGGAACCGCGCGACCGCTACGGTCGCAGGTTCGAATCCTGCCTCGGGCATGGATGTGTGTGATGTTAGGTTTAAGTAGTTCTATGTTCTTGAGGACTGATGACCTCAGAAGTTAAGTCCCATAGTGCTCAGAGCCATTTGAACCATTTTTGAGCTATTGCAGCGTTGCTCTTATCTATAACCTGCGAACGAATCTTGCGCCCGTTATCAATTGTAGCCTTTTGTAAATTCTTGAAAAAAGGAATCCTCTGAGTCACTTCCATTGAGAGTTCAATTGGTGTTGACATTAGACAACGTTACCTATATGGAGGCAGCTATACAAAAGTTTTCTCTTTGTGAATAGTACCTTCTAAGTATATTTTTCTTTATTCCTTGGCCTAGAGAGGACATTATACCAAAGGCATCTCCATACCTTATTGCAGTCCTTCTATAAACAGCACTAGTTCAAATAGTTCTCTGGAAGGATTTAGGTAGTAGTTAGTAGTAACAGTTAGTAGTTCCACGCTATATCCATACACAGGTTTAAACAAGAGGACACCCTTACCTGTAGTTGTTTGTTCGTATCATATCTTCAGGATTCATCTTCTCAATTGTAATGGGGCACGGTAGTTGACCACTACCTCGGCAGCGTCGGATTGTGGCAGCGTTGTCAGGATGCTGGCAGTAGGTAGCATATGAGAACAGCATTAAAAGTTTTATTGAGTTTCTAGTTATAATACTCCTAGCGTCAGCCCGCAGTGGTTACACCCCCCCCCCCCCCCCCCTCATGGATGGCATGTGTTGACGGCTCGACGTGAGCGTTGAGTAGCAGTGCGGTACATGCGCGTTGCTCTCCACTTCAGGGCAGGGCGCGTCTGCGAAGACGAAAGCCTGCTGTGGTTGTCGTAGCGGAAGACGGGCCCTAGCAATGGAAATCTCTCCCGCGAGCGGTGGCGTGCAGCGACTGTTCGCCTGCACAGGGACAGGCTGTTGGGTGGCGGTACCGCCCTGGACACGAACGGCTGCCCTCCAAGGCAGAAGTCCAGCTACGGCTGAAGCGAGCACGATATGCTCCCTCAGCTGGAAGGCACCGAGACCCTAGGAGTCGACTTAGCCCCAGTAGTCAGCTCGTAGGTGGTGAAGCTCAATTCTCGTTGTGGCAGCTGACACAGACATGTCAACCAGTCGCCTGGCATACACCTCCCATCGCAGAAAGTGCTGCCAGACTGCGTGTACTATGGCTAAACCACGTACACGGAAATAAGGCAGCGGCCAGCAGGTGTGGCAACTAGCCGACCGTTGCTGTGGTCGGCCCACCTTTCTGAACGTAGGTGCTAGTGCCAGCGATGCCCCTGGTCGCCATTATAGAAATCGGCTGGTGGTACTGCTGCGTCTGATGGATCCTTTCTGTGTCTGGCGTGAGGTCTGCGGCCCGTTTGCGATGGTGTGACAGTACCGCTATTACTCAGTAGAACCAAAACATAGCGGTGGCGCTAGACAACGAATGTTATTCCTTTATCACTGAATGTCATGCAACGTTGGGGTCACCAGAGGCGATGTAGCCAGAAGATGTGTGCACCTGACAAAATAATCCGGAATCACTGACACTTTTTAGAAGCTACAGCAGCAAAGAAAGGTGGTTGAAATCAAGGGAAATGAATTAGCAAATAATGTGAAGAAGGATGACCAGACTATACAGCAGTGTGGATTGGTATCACTCCCGCAAAATGCTGCGGCACTAACAGAAAAATGCCAATGCGAAAGCGCGTGGCTTAGCTGCAAGTATCAACGAGCTTTGAGGTGCTAAGCACACAAGCACGTGGCACAAGGGCTATGTCTACATCCATTCATGCGTCAAGAGACCAAATTGCACTTACATCGGTTGGACAAAAATACAGAGACACCAAAAATGCTACAAATTACCATGCCTAAATGGTGTTGGAAAACCGTGTGCATTCAAAAAAGCTTCTGGTCGCCTCGAACTTTCTTTATGCTTTTCAAGGATATCTTATACCATTCTCCGTGCAAAATAGTGGCAAGTTCTGGTAATGTTGATGGATATGGATGACGCACCCTTTTCTCCACAGTAGACCACAAAGACTCAATGATACTTAGATCTGGAGGCTGAGGTGGCCATGGCAGAGGCGAGAGTTTATTCTCGTGGTCACAAACCCAGCTCTGGGCGATGCAAGCTGTTTGAACAGGGGCTCTGTCGTCTTGGAACACAGCATCACCATTGAGGAAAAGACATTGTGCCATGGGATGGATCTAATCAGCCAAGATGCTCACATAATCCTTGGCAGTAATGCAACCTTGCAGATCGCCCACGGGACCCGTGAAATGCCACGATATAGCTGCCCAAGTTATCACTGAACACCTGCCATGTTCCATGTTTTCGTGTTGCGAGCATTTGCATCACTGGTGGGTGGTTTTGGAACTCCAACTCACCCTGCAGTTCTCCACTTACGGAGCTCCCTTCTTGTTGTTTCGACTGACAGGATTCGCGAGAGCCACATTCAATTCTGCAGTGACTTTTGCAGCTGTCGTCCTCTTATTTTTCGTCACAATGACCGTCGTTCGCGGTCACTCGACACACACTTTCGTCCGCGCTCTGACTTGGCGGATGATGTTTTTTACTGCTTTCCCTGTGATACAAATCTTTGATACAGTCCCTCTTGAAACACCAAAACTACACGAGCACTAACAATTTGCCCACAACCGAAGTCATTTAGTTCCGGTATAATGCACACACAACTACACAGAACACTATTATGACCACGACTGACACTTGCAACGCATTTTTGAGCCCCAGAACAGTATTCCCGCCGGGAGTAGAAAATTTTTATAGTTCTGCCTGGCCGTACCAGCGCCAAGAGCGGAAGCAAAGGCAGGCTAGCACACAATATATTGACTGGAATGCAAACAATGAAGAACAGCCAACAACTCACGTAGCATGGGCACTCCAGTGAGTTAATTGCCACATACCACCTGAGCCTTATGACCAAAGCACCCATGCAGCAAAGTGATATCACAGGGAAGTAAGCATAACGTCATTCTGTTGCCCATGTACAGCGAAGAAACAGCGGTTAAGATTTTCGCAAGAATGGTTTTACGGCACACAGACGTTTCGGAAATGACCAGACTGAAAGACTGAAGAGAAGACCTGGGATACGGCAGCATGGTGCAGTGTGCTTACTGGTCCAGAAAACTAGGCCACATCCAGTCATGCTAGCCTCACGATAACGTCATTGACATAGACTGAATGTGCAAGTACTCTGATTTCCAGAGCCTAGTTCCCAGTTTGAGCTAACCAGTCCCAAGGCGCGCTTTGTGACAATCCATCCACGGTCTGCCTACTTGAATGCAACAGCCAGCACAACCTGAAAGACTTGGCTGCTGTGGGATGCTGCTGACTTGTCTTCGCCTTCACTGCTGAGAAGACTTGGGTGCCTCCTACAACGAGGCACCCTGGACGCCTAGCTGATGCTACCTGATAAGCTGCCAGACTACCATCGTCTGGGGGAGCGCGTTAGCTGTCTACCTCGATCTGCTTCTACGAACCTGTGTCTCTGGTCCTTCTCTCGTTGAGAGGCCACGAAGTAACTCTTCACGACCACTTTCGCCTCATGCAGAGATTCTGGGTGCCTTTTCGGGGCGCCGTCTACGACGTCAACTAGAACGCCTTTGTAATGTTCTAGCAGTGCTGTTGATCAATGAGCCCCCATAGTCAACGTCTGCAATTGGTCCTGGTCAGCAACCTTCTGTGACGTGGCTGCCTGCTGTGTGTGTAGTCCTATCGCTGTGGTGGCCCAGACCACGAGGAACGCAGGAATCAGTACATTTTGGCCCAGCACGAGCTTCACCTGCTCGCCTGGCTACTGGTCGTCTCAAAGGAGAAAACTGTGCATCCATGTCACGAACAATAACTGTGTATACTGTTAACAGTGTGTTACTAGAGCTTTCGCACATCCAACAGATCCTCGTCTCTGCACTCCACACCACACTTTCCTGTCAACCATAGAGACCAAGGCTCTGACCATCCATATTTGGTATCTGAAGTGGGCAACATTTGCAGAGACATCTACATGTGATACGACACCCACACGCTTACATCATCACGACGTTGCCTGACTGGCTCCTCCTCGAGCTCGACTGCTAAAATTTTTAGTTCGCCATTGTGCGGTTCGGTAAGTGGCTGTATTTTGTTGACCTTTTCTTGTTTCTTTTTTAGTTGTGGTCATGTTGGGTCCTATTGGCAGCCACAGAAATATGGAGGTTGATTTGTTAAACCGCAGGAGCCTGTGGATCTCCCCCAGTACTGTGACAAAGGTAGGGAAGTATACCTGTAGCCACTGAGGCGTCAGATTTGTAAGTTGCCTTGACACGAGTTGCTATGTATTACGGCAGTATCAGTTAAGTACGATAACTGTAGAAGGTTTGGTCACGAGGCACAGCAGTGTTCTCAGTCCCATTGAGCCATAATACTGTGTAGGATTCATATAATTTGTTTCCGTTTTGCTTTGTGCGTACATTCTCTCATTTTTTCCAGTATAAGGTTCGATGTAAGCTATACAAATACCAGAAACATGTCGACGACTTTCTGTGGGACTGTTCAAATTCTGAAATGGCAGATAGCTTTGTTAATAAACAATGCTGAACAGGAGTTTACATGTGCATTACAAAGGACTCTGAAGACACAAAGCCTTGTTGAGTATACCTGCTGCTTCCATTGATTCTGTAGCAGCCAGTCTAGTAATTCCTTTTTCGCAGGAAACAACCGAAGATTTGTCGTACTAGTATTAGTACTACACTCCTGGAAATGGAAAAAAGAACACATTGACACCGGTGTGTCAGACCCACCATACTTGCTCCGGACACTGCGAGAGGGCTGTACAAGCAATGATCACACGCACGGCACAGCGGACACACCAGGAACCGCGGTGTTGGCCGTCGAATGGCGCTAGCTGCGCAGCATTTGTGCACCGCCGCCGTCAGTGTCAGCCAGTTTGCCGTGGCATACGGAGCTCCATCGCAGTCTTTAACACTGGTAGCATGCCGCGACAGCGTGGACGTGAACCGTATGTGCAGTTGACGGACTTTGAGCGAGGGCGTATAGTGGGCATGCGGGAGGCCGGGTGGACGTACCGCCGAATTGCTCAACACGTGGGGCGTGAGGTCTCCACAGTACATCGATGTTGTCGCCAGTGGTCGGCGGAAGGTGCACGTGCCCGTCGACCTGGGACCGGACCGCGGCGACGCACGGATGCACGCCAAGACCGTAGGATCCTACGCAGTGCCGTAGGGGACCGCACCGCCACTTCCCAGCAAATTAGGGACACTGTTGCTCCTGGGGTATCGGCGAGGACCATTCGCAACCGTCTCCATGAAGCTGGGCTACGGTCCCGCACACCGTTAGGCCGTCTTCCGCTCACGCCCCAACATCGTGCAGCCCGCCTCCAGTGGTGTCGCGACAGGCGTGAATGGAGCGATCTCCTTCACTGGCCATACACCACTGGTGATCGTCGAGGGGACACTGAATAGTGCACGGTACATCCAAACCGTCATCGAACCCATCGTTCTACCATTCCTAGACCGGCAAGGGAACTTGCTGTTCCAACAGGACAATGCACGTCCGCATGTACCCCGTGCCACCCAACGTGCTGTAGAAGGTGTAAGTCAACTACCCTGGCCAGCAAGATCTCCGGATCTGTCCCCCATTGAGCATGTTTGGGACTGGATGAAGCGTCGTCTCACGCGGTCTGCACGTCCAGCACGAACGCTGGTCCAACTGAGGCGCCAGGTGGAAATGGCATGGCAAGCCGTTCCACAGGACTACATCCAACATCTCTACGATCGTCTCCATGGGAGAATAGCAGCCTGCATTGCTGCGAAAGGTGGATATACACTGTACTAATGCCGACATTGTGCATGCTCTGTTGCCTGTGTCTATGTGCCTGTGGTTCTGTCAGTGTGATCATATGATGTATCTGACCCCAGGAATGTGTCAATAAAGTTTCCCCTTCCTGGGACAATTAATTCACGGTGTTCTTATTTCAATTTCCAGGAGTGTAGTACTAGTGATGTAAGGGCTGTCTCTCAATTGGGCAACTGATCAGACGAAACTTGTTTAAATATGCCTAAGTTACGGTTAGGGGTGACACAAAGACATACATTATATACCACAAGACTTAGTGCAGCGTAAACGTCTGACCAGCTGTCCTTCGAATTTATCCTACATAACTGCAAACAGAAAAGCGCGAGGATTTTAGGGAGAACCTCGGTGGGTTATGTCAAAACCACAATGAGTTGGTGGAATCATTCTAGCAGTATTAGGAAAGTTAACGCACAGCCGCATGAGATGACGCAGAATGCAGAGACTGACAGCCATCCTGCGTGAGGTGGAAAAAAAGGGCTGTAGATGTGTTTGTGAGGGTTATTTCTGCTCATATGCCAAGAAAAGTCAGAGTAAAAAATTCAGGTGATTTATCCGCTGCCATTAGGATTGCGACACAACTGGAAGAAATCGACATTGCTACCCAGGGATGAAATGACTGTAGTCTCTTCTCCTCTGAGGCGAAGTATTGTAGAAATGGGCATACGGGCCACGTCAAAAGAAGGTTATGAGTATGGAGAAGTAAAACATATGGTACGGGACTGCAGAAACAGATACCAAGATAAACAACGTCTGGCTAAGCGTTTGTTAAACAAAAAAAGGGTATGCCTCAACCGTCGGACGGCATTCCCAGTAGAATGAAGTACTGTAAAAACGTATGCAGAGACTGAAAGCTACTTGTTAGGCATAGTGGACGGTAGGGACTACAAAATTTCGGTGGACACTGGGGTCACGTGTTGGTCATTAGTCTGTACTTCCTAGGTAGGAAGAAACTGAAATCCCCAGGAGAGATGTTATGCGGGGTAGGTGACACTGACGTGACATCATTGGACACAGTACTGTTCAGCTTCAGCGTTGGAACTAAACGTTTTCAGGAACATATGGAAGTGTGACACATATTGGTGAAGGATACTGTGCGATCCTAGGATTCGATATTCTTAATGAACACCACGCAAAAATTGACATTTTGCAGTATCCAATTAAGCTCGGTGGGATAGTGTTTCCACTGGGGGGCAACGACCGCAAGTGAGACAAATGTAAGGGTCATCAATCCGCAATTTGAGCAGCAGTTGACATCACAGTGACACAAAAACTGTTTCAGATAGGTTATTTCACGGACAGATCCGAGACAAACGCCCTGTAACGTGCATTCCTCCGTCCCCAAACCACCACCTTTTTCGACTTTAGTAGTGTCAAGCGAGAGCTCATTAGAGAGTAGGGTAGAGGTCTGTTATGTTTTTTGATGAAAGCTGGCTCTACTTCGGTGCCAATGGCGGCCGTGTGTTGGTTATAAGCAGGCCAGTTGAGGGCCTGCAATCAATCTGTCTGCATGCTAAACACAGTCGAAGTACACTTGGAGTTGTGGTCTGTGGTACGATTTCGTATGACAGCAGGAGCAGTCTCGTGGTTACCCCACACCCCCGGACTGCAAATTTATACATTATTCTGGTAATTCGACCTGTTGTAGTGCCATTTATGAACAGCATTCCAGAGGGCATTTTCCAACAGGGTAAGACTCGCCAACCTACTGCTATCTTAACCCAACATGCTCTACAGAGTGTCGACATGTAGTCTTGGCCAGCTCTGTCATCGGATCTGTCTCCAATCGAGCGCATATTAGACATCATTGAATGACAATTCCAGCGTCATCCATAACCATCATCAAACGGTCCTGTATTGACCGATCACGTGCAACAGGAGAGGAACTGTGTCCCACTAACTGACACCTGGCACCTGTACATCACAATGCATGAACGTTTGCATACCAACATTCAACATTCTGGCAGTTACACCGGTTGTTAATGAACCAGTATTTCACGTTTGGAATCATATATTCATCTGTGATCTTGCATTGATAACCACCTAAATACATTACCTAGAAAAATGTATTCCCAACATTTCACTAATTATTTTTTGGTGTTGCGATTTTTTTCCGCCTGCGTAGATGAAAATTTTATGGATCTGATTAGTTTTGATAATTTTGGCACGGACGAGGTGAGTGTGCCAAAGCGTTTACTGATTGCTAATTTAGATGTCCTAGATAAGGTTGATATAGATTGGTCAAGTGAGGACCTTTGCACAAGCAAACTGTTGATGCATTTGCATAACGTGAGAATGTGAGGCACTTATAACGAAACAACAGGAAAGCAATGAAAGCCCTGTTACCGAAATGTACGGGTTTATTTAATCCAAATCGTCTATTGCCAGCACAGAACAACAACAGGCAATAATGCATTGTTATATAGAAAACCATACAGTTTCCCAAGATGTCTGCAACTGCTGATGGAAGAATCTGTTGGTTCGCAGCTGGCTGATGGGATTATTGAACATAGTGAAGTCCATGGGGTGCACTTTGGCGATTACTGTCCCAAAAAAGTCATTGAATGACACTAGGAACTATAGATGTCACTGTGACTCTTGTTACGAGACCGTTTTTGTCAAAAATGCCACGTATCATAACCAAACTCCATTAAATTGATAAACCCATCTAATAATTAATTCCCAGGTAGACATGAGTGTACGAGTTTGATCAGTATTAACGTCAGTGATTACAGTATTTAGCTACTAAAATTCCATATTAATTTCTTATTTTGGAGGAATGTTTAAATATTAGCTGAGAATAGTATTGAATACATTTTGAGCGGAGGCTGGCAGAACTGGGGAAAGAGAGCTACCGCTAGGCCATTAGGAGGCCGCTGTTCTTTTCAAAAGACACGTGCTGGCACTGCAGGGAAAGGAGAAGCCAGGTGGAAGCCTCCAGACAAAGTATATTGATGTGTAACGTGAGTTCCACTGGACGGGAATCTTTTGTGTCTGTGTCCTATACGACAGAAAGCCATCGTGTAATGAAAGCTGCATTGAAAGCTAATACCGCCATGGCATACAATATCGTAACACACTGCACTCCGTACGAAGCCGTTATTCTGGGAACCGTTGGTTGCAGGATGGTCCAAAGATAAGACCTGTAAGGTGGAGTCAGATGAGCCTAGTCTTGTTTGTGCTTCGTGGCACCCATAGCAGTCAGGCTGGCGTCAAGCTAACTGAGTTGTTGTTGACTCTGCTAAAAAACAGTAAAAGCAACTACCACAGTCAACTACAAATTCTGGAGTGAGAGAACAGAACTTCTTTATGCGTAAGGTGGAGAAGGCGTTACTGGCTGAACATGGAATATGACAGGTAGTGGGAGTCAGACGTCGCCGGTTTCTGAGCTCCAGCACTAAAAACCTCCACTACTGGTTAGTTATATTGAAACTGAAAATGGAAAGGAGACTGCTGCATTATTATAGCAGATTTCATTGGTCGACACTCGAAAGAATCAATGTTATTGGTGAGCAAAATCATGCGCAAGGACCATTCTCAAAAAGGAAGAGTAAAAATTCTAGTTCTTGCTGGGAGCACTCCGAAGAGTGTCTTCGATCTGAGACTCTACAGGGCACGCTTCAGCCAAGACAGGAACTTTGGTTCTAGGCTCTGAGGGAGAGCAACCAGGTCAGATGACTTAAAATTTTGCAGCCACCACAGCAGCCATTCAAATGGCTCTGAGCACTATGCGACTTAACTTCTGAGGTCATCAGTCCCCTAGAACTTAGAACTGATTAAATCTAACTAACCTAAGGACATCACACAAATCCATGCCCGAGACAGGATTCGAACCTGCGACCGTAGCGGTCTCTCGGCCCCAGACTGTAGCGCCCAGAACCTCACGGCCACTCCAGCCGGCCATTCGCATGCACTGGTAACACTAAGCGTGGTGGGCAACAGTAGCATTCGAGAACACTGTTACGGGGTGTAGCCAAGGACTTTAGATTGACGCTAGGACTTTTACATTTTTAATTCAAGTACGTTCATTGGCAACTTTAAGCACAATATGTGCTCAGTCCAGATAGTAGGTACATGCCAGTTCCTTCTGTAGTTCTTTTTTTCTCTCTGACAAATATTCCGCAATCACTGTGTGGCTTTTGCAAACTTAGTTGTTTCTTGGAATGATGTGTTGACTTTAATCCATTCACCTAAGACTCATTACCCGATGTTAGCCAATATGTTGATATTTTAATTCCAGTGTAACCTGTGTTAAAACTTTGAACATAATGGTGTCTGTTTTTGTACACTTGTGTTTAATTTGACATCTACAGAGACTTGTAATAAATAGGGTTTTGTAGTGACCAATGCTTCATTCAATAATTTGATGAACCCTGTTTTTATCATCTTTGGAGTTACAGTACTCATGTTTCACATATGATAGGGCCACTCCTGTTTAACAAATTCAATTCATTAAGTTATCTACTGCGCGAGACCTGTAATGAAATGCACGTGAATCTGTTTATCAGTAAGGTCACCAAATACAGGTCTTCCTGACATCCATAGCGGTATGTCGATTGTTCAGCCATAATCTTACACTGTCGGTATCCCAACACGAGAACAGTTACCGATGCTTATCCCCATAACAGGAACTGTGGTCAGCATAAACATTTTTCGAAAGTGGATTTGAAGAGTGGCAATCACCAACTGGAAGTAGTGACAGAGAGCAGGCCAACAAAAACTGCTTGTACCATTCCATGGAGCCTCTACCAGTACCGTCAAATGCTGTTCCGACTCAAAAATGCATCAGTTACCATTCAGACATTGTTGGATGAAGTACTTAGGTGGTTAAAACCAAAATGAATCATGTGTATCTTCATTCAATAATTTGATGAACCCCTGTTTTTATCATCTTTGGAGTTACAGTACTCACGTTTCACATATGATAGGGCCACTCCTGTTTAATAAATTCAATTCATCAAGTTATCTACTGCGCGAGACCTGTAAAGAAATGCACGTGAATCTAGTTATCAGTAAGGTCACAAATACAGGTCTTCCTGAAGGACTTGGGGGACATGGAGGAACATGTACGATGATTGGAGGAGGTGTTGAAGAGACTGAGGGCAGCATGTTTTATGCTGAGTATTGATAAACGTGATTTTGCCACAACAGAAGTAAACTGTTTCAGGCAAATGATCAGTCTGGAAGGTATAAAAACTGATCTGCAGTTAGTGGCAATGGATCGTAATTTATTAGCACTGTAAACAGTGAAACAACTGCAGTTTTTTAGGCTTTTGTAATTGTTATAAGAAATTTATAACATAAATTTCTGGAATTGCTGAGCCGTTGAATGGTTTGTTAAAGTAAGAGGCAAAATTTGAATGGTCTACTCACTGCCAGACAGAATTTGGCCTCTTGAAACAGACACTGACATCAGATCTAGTTTCAATGTTTCCCAACTTCGAAAAGGAAATGATTTTGTCCTACGAGTGTAGATAGTGAGGATCACTCAATGGAACGCACATCCAGACAACTCAATTAAGTGGACTGGATTATTCCAATATACAGAAAGAAATGCTGGTTGTTATCTACGGCATTTCTTACTTCCATTCTTGTTCACACAAATGAGCCAGAACATTATGATCACTGACTTCCTATCGATATAAATCCGTCCACGAGATAGCAGCGTCAACTGACGAGGAATAACTGCTGGTCAGACACACGCACGGTGTATGCAGTATCAGTGAGCGTGCAGTCCGTGTGTAGAATGGGGAAAGCGCGCCATCTACCTGAGTCTGACCGACGGCAGTTTGTGGCGGCCCAGAGGCTAGACACGAGCATTTCGGAAACTGCGCTACATGTCAGGTGTTCGAGGAGTGTTGTGAGTGTCCTCAATACGTGGAGGAACCAAGGTGAAACCACGTCCAAACGTCGTAGACTGGGCAGACTGGTAGAACAGGCGGCAAACTGTGACAGGGATGCTCTTATTCTCTGTATATTTAAATGATCTGACAGACAGGGTGAGCAGCAATCTGCAGCTGTTTGCTGATGATGCTGAGGTATATGGGAAGGTGTTGAAGTTGATTGTCTTCTGTAGGAGGATACAAGATGACTTAGACACAATTTCTACTTGTTGTGATGAATGAGAGCTTGTTCCGAATGTAGAGAAATTTAAGTCAATGCAGATGAGTAGGAAAAACAAACCTGCAATATGTGAATACGGCATTGGTAGTGTACTTCTTGATACAATCACGTCGATTAAATATCTGGGCGTAACATTACAAAACGATATGAAATGGAGCAAGCATGTAAGGACGGCGGTAGGGAAGGCAAATGGTCGACTTTAATTTATTGGGAGAATTTTAGGAAAGCGCCTATAGGACACCAGTGCGACCCATTCTTGAGTATTGCTCGAGTGTCTGAGATCAGGATTAAAGGAACACATCGAAGCAATTCAGAGGCGTGCTGCTAGATTTATTACCCATAAGTTCAACCAAGAAGCGAGCATTACGGAGATGCTCTGTGACCTCAAGTGGGAATCCCTGGAGAGAAGATGATATTGTTTTTGCAGAACATTACTGAGAAAATTTATAGAATCAGCGTTGGAAGCTGCAGACCTGGCAATACTAATCAATTGCTAAATATGTATCGGCATTGGTTGTGCGTACTAATGTCCTTCACCCCCTATCTCTGTCCATCTTTCCCCCTCCTGTTTTTGCACATCTCCTTCTTCCCCCTCTCTGTGTCCGTTTCCTCTTCCCCCTCTTTGTCCATGTCCTCTTCCCACCTCTCTCTGACATTAAGCATTATTTATTGTTATTACTAACAAAACCCTGATCGTGGAATGAACTCGCTTAAAATGAGTGGATAAATCGGTTGCGAGCATTGCTATACGAGGTTTGACAGAGAGCTCTCCCTCCAGCTGCCGGATGTGCAAGTATAGCAGCTTCAATGACAGTAGTTCGCATAGTTTTAATCTGCGAACAGCTAGGATAAGAAAGTTTCGGACGATTCAGAATCCGTAGTAGTATTCTAATTATTAGCCAATATACCATAAGTTCAACATTCCTATTTCCTGTTAAAATAGACACACTGTTGTGTGTAAAATGATTATTTAAAATTATATATAAGGAGAAGGAATGTAAATGGCTTTTTGGTTTGGTTTCGTTTTGATATAGGGCGTAAAAACCAACTGGGTTCATATGCGCCCAAGTCAAAACTACAGAACTCAAAGATAGAGAGGAATTAAAAAACGATTATACGTCAGTCCCAATTGACATAAGAGAAGACAACTAAAAACAGGCACGTGGAGAAAGGGCTAAAAAAGACACCATACAGAAACGGAGGTCAAAACTAAAAATTAAATGGCCTTCGCCGTATTGCTTTGACGTATAAAAAGTAAAACGCGGTCGATAGCCCTCGCGTCATTTGCAAAAATAGCTGATAACTCAGATGGCAAACCCAAGCGGGAACGTAAACGGTTAAAAAATGAGCATTACGTCACGAAGTGGCGAACAGTTAAAACTTGATTCAAAAATTGTTCAAATGGCTCTGAGCACTATGCGACTTAACTTCTGAGGTCATTAGTCGCCTAGAACTTATAACTAATTAAACCTAAGTAACCTAAGGACAGCACACATATCCATGCCCGAGGCACGATTCGAATCTGCGACCGTAGCGGTCGCTGGGTCCAGACTGTGGCGCCTAGAACCACACGGCCACTGCGGCCAGCTAAAACTTGGGCGTAATGTGTACAAAGTGATGGGGTAGCGCCACTTATCAAATGACGATGGCTAAGAACGCAGTGCCGAATACGCAGCCGAGTTAAAATGACCTCCTCCCGCCGGGAGGGCCGAGAGGAGGTCGTCCAAGCCGCTGGGAGAGGCTTAATAGGCCATAGCTTATTCCCATGTAGGGAGGACCAGTGGCGATGGCAAAGTGACACCACCTCCTGACAGACGGCAACACAGAGATCATCGGAGGGAATATAGCGACTAGCGGGCTGAGGTACGAGGACTGCAGCCTCGGCAGCAGCGTTATCAGCGTCGTTTCCTTCCAGACCGACATGACCAAGAAGCCACAGAAACATCACACTGGCTCCACCAAGAGTGAGCAAGTGACAGTTTTCCTGGACCCGCTGCACTAAGGTTCAAATGGTTCAAATGGCTCTGAGCACTATGGGACTTAACATCTATGGTCATCAGTCCCCTAGAACTTAGAGCTACTTAAACCTAACTAACCTAAGGAAGGCACACAACTCCCAGTCATCACGAGGCAGAGAAAATCCCCGACCCCGCCGGGAATCGAACCCGGGAACCCGGGCGTGGGAAGCGAGAACGCTACCGCACGACCACAGGCTGCGGACGCTGCACTAAGGGATGGCCGGTGTACAGTGCACATAGACTTTGAAGGGCGCTGAGTGAGCCCGAGCAGAGGACATAATTGATAAGGCTGTGTCGCCGGATGTACTCCGTGGCCTGATACAGGGCGAAGAGCTCGGCTGTAAATACTGAGCAGTGTGCTGGAAGCCGATATCGAAAGACACTTGTACCAATGACGAAGGCGCACCCGACCCTGCGGTTAGTCGAGAGTCATCAGTGTATGCAAAGGGACTATCGCGAAGTTCAATGCGAAGGTCGTGAAACTGAAGGCGATAGAGCGAGGCTGGAGTCGTGTCCTTAGGAGCGAATGAAGGCCGAGATTAACATGTGCCGCTTCGCGAAGGCAAGGTGGTGAAGGGTTCACACCCATCGGGAAAATTGCAGGTAATGTAAAGTTAATCTGCTGTAACAAGTGCTGAAAAATGTACATGGGAGAAACAATCTGTATAATTGGCGAAGAGTTCTCGGGCTTCCAGCCGGGTGGCGATGTCTTCAAACTGCGACGTTTCGACGAGTGACATACTCATCATCTTCTGGCGCCAGAAGATGATGAGTATGTCACTCTTCGAAACGTCGCAGTTTGAAGACATCGCCACCCGGCTGGAAGCCCGAGAACTCCTCGGCAGCTGTATACGCCGGGAAAGCATACATTCACAAATCTGTATAATTGTTTAAATGAGTTGCTACCCTTGTTAAAAATGACTGCGGAAAAGAAAACGAACAGCACATTTTCACAGCACCACATATTCTTCCTAGTAGTCGGTTTTAACAGAAAACCTGTACATTCTTGTCTTAAAAAAAAAATCCAGCCTATGTCCGTCTGAAAGTTTATTAGAGCATCCTGAAACAATTTGATGTAAATCGGTCAAGAACGCTTTGAAATATTTGCTACAGCATTTTACCTGCATAATATATACATATATATTTATATAATACGTATTTTTTTAAAATGTAGCTTATGTCCATACGAGTGTTTATTAGAGCATCATGAAAAAAATTCTAGTTAATCGCTCAAGAACTTTTCTAGGGTTTTGGTAACGAAGTTTCCGCTTTATGTAGTACACATTCATTTATGTACCATACATATTTAAAATACGTAGCCTATGTCTATCATAACATTTATTAGACTCTCATGTAAATATTTGTAGTAGATCGGTCGAGAACTTCTCGAGATTTTTGGCAACAACGTTAAAAACGTCTTGTGTTTACACAGCACAAGCGAAACTGGCAATGCTTCGCAGTTGCTAACTATGTATGGGAATTGTATATATGTGCTAATCTTCTTCTCCCCCTTGTCTCTGTTCGTGACCTCCTACCCCCCCCCCCCCCCTCTCTCTGTCAATCTCCTCCTCCCCGTATCTCTCTCCAACTCCTCCTCCACTCTCTCTACTGATCTTCTTCTTCCCTGTCTCTATATCCGTTATCACCTCCCTCCCCCCCCCCCTTCAACCCATTTAAACATCGCCCCTCTCTCTGACCCCGAGCTTCGTTTATTGCTATTGCCATAGAATCCTTGACTGGGAACTGAAGTCGCTTAAAATGAATGGTTAAATCGTACAGGCCGTATGGGCTATGAGAGATCTACCTTGATGCTGTTTCTGTGGGGACAGTAGCTCCAATGTCAGTATTTCACATAGTTTTTATCTGCGAACGAGTAAGATTACTATGTTTCGGGCGATTCAGATTCCGTAGTAGTGTTCAAACTGTAAGCCAATAAACCATAAATTCAACTTCCCCGTTTTCTGTTAAAACCGACTGCAAGTTAGAAGACAAGACAACACTTAGTTGTGTACACAAATTTGTTTAAAACTGTATATAAGGAGGGAGAAAATCTATGGGAGAAACAATTTGTCTAATGTTTAAATGACGCACTGTTGTAGTTAAAACCAACTGCGGGAAAGAAAATAAAACCACACATTTTCACAGCACGGCATGACACATTTTCATTCTTACAGTTAATTTTAACAGAAAACCTATACACTCTTGTTTAAACAAATATAAAGCCTAATTTACGTCTAAATATTTATTAGATTATCGTGTAATAATTCCAAGTACGTCATCCAACAACTTTTCTAAATATTTTGCCTTATATATAAAATACTGTACATATTAAGTGTGTAGCATACGTCCACCTAAACATTTGTCAGAGTGTGGTGTGAGTATGTGAAGTAAATCGGTCAAAAACTTTTCGGGAGTTTCGCTAACAACGTTTGCCTGTTATGTGATATGTACATATTATATATTACATATGTTACAAATTTATGTACATTATATCCGTCCAAATTATTGAGGAATGTGTAAAAATTTGAAGTAAACTGGTCAAGAACATTTCGAATTTTTTGCTAACAACCTTTCCCCTTCATGTTGTCTTCCTTTGTCCCACAGTTTTCGCAGGGTCTGCTTGGTTAAAATCGGTTTTGGTAAGGTTAATTTGAAGGGATGTCCTTCCTGCTGCCAGCCCGTACCCCCCAGTATGGGATCGGTGTACCCAAGCTGCTGTGACTAGTGTAAAAAATGAAATAGTGAGTCGTGTAACTGCGGCGGGATGTGGGGACAAGCTCAATATTCACCTAGTGGGATGTGGAAAAACGCCTAAAAACCACATCCACGCTGGCCAGCACACCGGCTCTCGTCGTTAATCCACCGGGCGGATTCGATCTGGGGCCGGCGCGCCTAGCGGAGTCCAGTCAGCAACGCATTAGCGCTCTCGGCTAACCTGGCGGGTCAACCTTTCCTCTTCATGTTGTACATATATATTTATATACCGTATATATTAAAGAAATGTGTAGCCTTTATCTGTCAGAACGTTTATTAGAGTATCGTGTAAAAGGTTGAAGTAAATCGGACAAGAACTTTTCGAGATTTTTGGTAACAACATTAAACGACGATTTGTCTTTGTATAGTAGTATAGATAGGGGAAATCAAAAAGTTTCCGTTTGAGGGTGTGGCTGCAGCCCATATGCAAGGTTGAGTGACCCTGATGAGCGTATATAAGCACCGACATGTAGGCAGGGGATCAGTGTGGCATTCTTGTTTTTCCTACGTGCGTGTGGTGAATGCAGAAATTTGAACTGTGGCGACGTTATTACCAAATGCCTCCAAACAGGACCAACGTGTTGTTATTGTTTTACTGGCTGCCGAAGGACAAACACAGGCAGACATCCATCGAAGAATGCTGAATGTGTGTGTGAAATAAAGTGAAATGTCCAGGAAAACTGCATTAAGTGGTGCGGCTGCTGCATACCGCGCATCCCTACATCGCAAATGTAACGCAGACGTCATGCGAACTCAAGTGGGAGATACTCGATCACCCCCTAGCCCCCAACCCCCATAATCCTTATCTCTCCCCATATGATTATCACGTCTTCGTTCCCTTAAAAAAGTGCTTCAGTGGTCGACGACTCCAGTCGGACGAGGAAGTGCAGCACGCAGTTATGGACATCATCACGCAGCAGGACACGGTTTTTTTTAAACGAGTTTCTTCAACCTGATTTGTCGGTGAGGTGATTGCCTAAATGTTCACGACGATTTTGCCTGAGTGGCGTACCGATTCTGGATTGTGCGGCCTTCGATCGGGAAATGTATGATCCTCCTTACAGTACAGATATTATACATACAATTATACACAATATACACTAAAATACGTAGCCTATATCCGTCCGTACGTTTATTAGAGTATCGCGTAAAAGTATGAAGTAAATCGGCCAAGAAATTTTCGACATTTTTGCTAACAATGTTAAACAACGACTTGTGATTAGATAGTAGTATCGATAACGTTATAGTAGCTAATTTCTATGACCTTCAAGTAGTCTTATCATCTACCTATAGGTATATTATTTCGCATACCATTTCCGTGTATGTGCAGTAAATAAGCTGTTACATTTTAATCATATTCGAGTTTGTGTAAAAGCCTAATGTGTTTTGTTGAAATGTACACTGCCTGACCAAAAAAGTGAAGCCCCAGAAGGAGAGGAGGATACGAAATGAAACTTCATGGGCTGAGAGGGTACGCGATGTTCTTTCAGTAACAACTAAATCGAACCAAATTTACAACGAAGAAGGCAGTATCAGTCCACATATCAGTATTCATTGCCCCAGCCCTTTGGTCTGGATGCATGCACTGATTCTGGTGGGAAGTGTGTCATAACGTCGTTGTATCCTCTCCTGAGGCAAGCTGGCCCACAACTGATGGAAATGGTTCTTGATATCCTGGATGCTGGCTGTGGAGTGGAACTGACGGTTCCACGTATGTTCTATCGGGAGTAGATCTGGATATCTTGCTGACATGCAAGTACGTCAGCATCACGCAGAGAGTTCAGGGAGACACGCGCCATATCACTATGTGGACGAGGATTGTCCTATTGAAAAATGACACTACGAGATGGTTGCATGAGAGGTAAAACGCGAGGACGCAGGATGTCCATGACATACCGTTGTACAATCAGAGGTTTCTCAATTACCATCAACCGTGAGCTTTAAGTCATACCTGATGCCTCCCCACACCATGACACCGGGAGTAATATCGCTGTGCCCCTCCAAAACGATGGGAAAATGGGACCTTAACCCAGATCGCCGTCATACTCACTGATGATGATCATCGGGGGTAGCGCAGAACCGCAATATTCGTCGCTAAACACAATGCGACGCCGTTCATTAGCAGTCCATGCTTCCCTCACAGTTCCACTCCAATTTTTATTTTGTCTTTTATATTTTCAATTTTTATAGTCTTTCATTCAATTTTAATTTAATTTTATTTAACTAACCTAAAATCATACCTAAAAGAAATCGTGAATGAAGAGAAAGAATTAAAAAATAAAAATTTTTTATGGAGAATTTAATAGACGTCCCTCAACTTAAAGTGACCACCTAGATTGGTTAAGTTGGTTTTTCTGGTAATATAAAGAATGCTTGACTGCTTGTGAGCCCTCCCTAGAACTTATCTTTATATGATTGACCGGTAGTGAGAGGGCCGGCTGACCGCTACGGTCGCAGGTTCGAATTCTGCCTTGGGCATGGATGTGTGTGATGTTCTTAGGTTAATTAGATTTAAGTAGTTCTAAGTTGTAGGGGACTGATGACCTCAGATGATGAGTCCCATAGTGCTCAGAGCCATTTGAACCATTTGTAGTGAGAGGGATAATTTATAAATATTCTGAATGATACTGTACTATACTATGTCTACACACATACATTGTTAGCAGTATCTTCCTACCGTTCCTCAAAATGTGCACATTTTGATAAGATGACTACTTCATCATGGAGGATCATTCTTTTGTAAGCCAGGCTACGGAACAGCTGATAATTTTTGGAACCTTTGCATATACCGTTCTCACGATAACACCTTCTATACTATTGCAAATAATAAGCTTTCGATCTAACTTTTACGGATGCAGCTGGACATTTTTCTATATAGCCGTCATCCTGCGAGATTACGGTCTACAAACGGGCTTGCTCACGGTGATGTTTTTAAACTACGTTCTGTTATTGTCTTTGTATAAACGAATGCATGTTATTCCCTGACTACAGCTAATGATGCTTTCCTATGCATATTCATCGCTTTTCACATTTTCAACGATCGGAAGGGGGTTGCAGATCTCAACAGAAATTAGTTATCGTATTTTAATTGCGATAGGAAAGTTGTGGTCTAGGCATTAAAAATTTTTGTACTGAAAAAAATTGCTTAATAAACTAAGCAAAGATGCTGAAGTTCTTTTCCGTAAAACGTTTTACTTGAAGCATAAAAGACAAAACACGAAATTTTGGGATTCGCATGTTTTTCGCCAGGTAGCTGGCCTCAAACGATTACAGGGAAAGTATTGGTTAATAACACTTCATTATTTCAAATTGTAGGTTGGTAAGCTTTGCTTTATTGATCACATTTATCGCTATACTTTAAAGTTGAATAGCTCACTGCCAATTGTTCGAAGAATTTGCAGTGAATTAAGATTTCGTATTACGACGTCTTATTTCCAAATGTGTCCTTCAACCATCTGTAGAAGTACTTCGGAACCTTGAGTATTCATCCGCAAGAAATTTCTGAATTCCATTCAAGAAGATCGTGTCCATACCTTTATGCTCTTTAACAGTTATCAGACCATGGAAAGGGGTGCTATAGTGTAACGTGGAATCCGAGGCACACTTTGTTTCTGGCGATTCTCCACATCACTGAGAGGTGAATGAAAGGTTAAAAGGCAGGATGCAAACAACTGATCCAGTCAAGATTCGATCCTACTACGTCTGCGTTCTCAGCCAAGCGGTCTACCACAAGACTATTACATCAAACTATTACATCAACTACGCAACAATAACGCTTCCTACTAACTCGAGGTGCCGTTGCTCTTTCGAGTAATGGCGGCTGTTCGGAGGTGGCAGTGGCATAGTTTCCAAAATTTTAATTAATTCATCGTAATTCAGACAATTTATATGAAGTATTTGTAAATTACATGCAAAAACCTTACTCGTGAATCAGTGGTTCTGTCAACGAAAACGGCATCAAAATTCCTACATCAGTTTCCGAGATTAGCCTGTACACACGAACGGACGCTAGGATACGACTTCATATGTAGAGATATGTCTTCAACAAAAATTCAGCAGAAAGTGTAGATAGCACATGATTACGGTCAAGAAAGCTGGAAGTGAAAGAAAACAAGAATAACTGTTAATCAACAAAATATTGTTTCATCATATTTACTTTCCTATACAGTAAATTAATAAACAACGTCTTCACGATAACTGATATAGTCCAACATTTTTGTTTGGGCACGGAGCATTAGCAATTGTCGGTAACATTTTTATTGTATCGCAGCGCCAGTTGCTTAAAAATAACTTACTCTCGTTCATCATATTAATTGTTTTGGAAAAGCATGCAACTGTGGCATTCATGATTTAAATAATGAAAACTGCACTAGTTACTTATTATTTGATGCTTAGCACAACGCGTTTCAAGAATTTATTCTAATTTTCAAGTGCATTTGTGCATTTGCTTACATGAATATGTTTGGTGATGTTTGCATGTATGTTTTTCTGCCTCTCGTGTGTCTTTTCAAAGTCAGACTGCAATCAGAAAGTCAGACAAAATGAATTTTAAATGCTAATGTTACAAATGGTAATTTTCTTTGTTTACTTACAACTTCCTCCGTTATACACAATATCACACACATGCAAATCATCACTTACACTGTTTGTTCAAATAACATGCTACAAAGATGTTATGACACTATGGCTTCACAAAGAGTTTGTACAGTCACAATTGTATGTATAAGATCCTAAATAATAAAATGTATTTCTACCACTATTGACTGCTAGATTATCGATTACATTTTTTCTGTAATGAGGAAATACACATACTTTTGAAAATTGTCACAATTATCATATGTCAGAGATACATTTAAAACAATTAACTGATTCACTTTCTAGCTTGTAATTGAGAACTTTTTCTCTCGTTGCTTTTTGTGGTACAAAGGAATTTCTAGCACCTTCAGTAAATTCATTGCATGAGATCTTTGGAAGTTGTGGAATATCTGAAGATCTTCTTGTATCTTTTCTAGTGTTTCATATGTGTGTTGCCATTGCTGATTTTGTAAATTGGTTGTGTGTGTAACAGTTGATGTATTAAGTGTACTTATTTTGAAAATTTGCTGACAGTTTTCCCTACACAAGTAAACAGAAATACCATTTCTAACATTATCATTATTTAAATCATACATCAAAATATCTTCAAGAATGGCTATTTTAAGATGTTCATAACTGGATAACAGGAGCCCCTCTATTAATTAGAGTGCACTAGACACATATTTCCAATGAATTAATAAGTTTCTCTGTTTATTAATATTGGCTACAATAAAATTGCAGGCACAGAAAAGTTTTCCAGAAAAGCTGCAAATGAAGTATATAATTGTAGTTCTGAACAGATGGATGTCATTCTTTTGTATACTGTAAATCTAAAAATCATTTTGTCAGTTAATGTTAGTACTAGGAGAATAAATACATTTCATTCACTTTTTAGTGTAATTCCTTTTGTTATACTACATAATCTTTTAACACTCCTTGAGAACTACTTCCTATGCTATAGCTTTGATACATGTTACACATGCTGTTTTCATGTACATTAGTATAGGGATGGGGTGGCAAAACCGAGGTAAAGAGGAGATTATTGTGCATATAGCTTTATTATTTACTGATTCCAGTGTTGTCTAATGTACCCTGCTAACATTATTTGTGGAATTAATTATTTACATGTAATATGTATTGCTTCAAGAACTCATGTAATTTTCTACACTGATGTTTTATGTGTATTTATTTTTAGCATATTGCTTTAGAAAATAATCTTGATCTAATGATTGAAGCATTCTACATCCTGTTACTAAATCTGCGATAACAGCGTTCAGTTTAAGCATATAAAATAAAATTTAGAGTTATAATATTCAGATAGGCAATTGCGATTCAAAAATCCACAATTTTAAGAGCAAAATGTTAGATGAATATTTGCCAACATTTTTCTTCTGACCTACATGGCAGTGAAAAACTGAATAACTTTTAATTCACTAAGTGATTATAATGTATTTAAATTGTCTTGAAACATTACTTTTAGTGTATCCTACAATTAAAATAAAGGGTCAAAGAAAAATCTTTTAAGATTTTACCGCATTTTTAATGTATGTCTATTCTCAATGCAGTTTCTTTTATGGCGCTTATCTATTATTTTCTCAAGAAACAGGACTACTAAAGAAATAGCTACACCTATATAGACAAGTGATACTATGAGCTTCGCTTTTTCAATGCCAAGTTGATGCATACTTTCCTCGTCTTGTTGATATTTTGGAGGCCATTCACTTTTCCTTAGCTTGTTTAAGATTCCAGTATTCTGGAGCAGCAGCAATCTGGAAAAATTAGTGATTCGCATTTACAAAAGCAATATACAGCACATGCAAATACAGTGTTTTGACCTTCACCTCTCTGATAATTGCCCATAAATACCGCCCCATTTTAAACCAAACAGTCGTGAGCAATACATTTCACTATTCTACCATCACCACTTCCCTGAATTACAGAAACAAATTTTGCTGTGATTCAGAGTTTTACATTCAGTAACATGTTACGGTTGCAGTCGGAAATGTATGCATTTGTCCCGAGTGTTTGTATGCTGAAACAAATGTAAGTTCGGTTCTTTTCCTTATTTCTATAGTATTTTAAGTTTTTTAAACGTACTTTTAGCTGTAAATTTATAGAAATAATGAAGAAAATGTCAAGATATAAATTTTTCGAAACACGTTGTGTAGAATACAATCCACCTTAGGTAACAATGTTCTGGGTTTATTAAATAAATTATATAAATAAACAGTAAACAAAATTTTAAAGAAAAATCATAAAAGTAGACCTAACATGGGAAAATAAAACACGTGAGACAAATATCCTTTCAGTTGTTACTATAGAATTTCAGCGCCAAACTACCACAGGCCAATCAACAGCACTTTAAATCGCTTGAGCAGAAGATTGCATATTTGGGAATAAGGAGGCTGTGGGTGGTATGACAGTGAGGGGAACCAGCTGCAACAGGCAGCGTCATTGAGTGAATACCGACGAAACTGTGATACCAAGTGATTGGAGGCGGGTAAACTCTGGCAGAGTCCGTCTGATAACAGTTGTTAATAGCCCATGGTAACTATATCCGACCCACGTCAGCATTCAACATGTTTCCCTGATGGCTAAGGTTCTCGCCTATTGTTGATATTTACTTCACTGCACCGGAATAAGTTTCTATATCTTTATTGCAAAAACTACCTCATAATTTGTGTAGTGGAGGTTCCTAGAAGAAATACTGCCGTCATCGTCGTCGTCGTCATCATCATCGTCGCCCCGTCCCATTTGAGAACGTCGTGGTCGAAAAAATATATTGACAGATACTTCTTCGAATATACGCTTTTGGAATTTAACAGTGAAAATCTGCTTGGAGCACAATGCTTCCACAGAAGCGCCGGCCGTTGCAGTTTTGTCTCCATAACACTTCTGTGATTATTGATTGAATCTATAATGAAATGTGCGGATCATCTTTTAATATTTGATATCCTCTACTTCTTCCATTAATTCAAGATGCTGAGAGTCTGGAACTGACCAGTAATCCTCAAGAATCAGTTGAATGAGTGTTTCGTAAGACAGTTCTTTCACAGATTAATTACATTTCTTTAGGATTTTCCCATCGAAACTCATCTTCGCATCTGACATTTCTAAAACTAATCTAATGTGTTCATTCAAGAGTTGGTTGATCCGAATGATTGCTTTCAAGTGATGTATCGCCAGTACCCTTCAATGCATGAACAAAGGACCTTTGCGGACAAACAGATAGCTGCACCATAGGTGTAATCACAGTGGAGGGCTTTCTGTGAAGATTCCAGAGAAACCTGTTGGTCCCGAAAAGCGTTAGCAGCCTTTTAAATAGCTTCACAGACAACAGTCTGATTGACTGATCTTTCCATATAACATTAGCCAACATGACTTTGTTAAGCTGGCAGTGGTGACAGATAAAATCAGTGTAAAATTATAGCTGTTATTTTTTCCGAGGATGTGCAGTTCTGTTGTATGGTTAATGATAATGGCATCCTCTTGGGTAAAATAGCTCCATTCAGATCTCCAGCTGGATTCTATACAGTAGGACGTCGTCATCAGTAAAAAAAACTGCTATTCTACGGGTCAGAGCATGGAATGTTAGACATCTTAAGTGGATAGGCTGGTTACAGAATTTAAAAAGAGAAATGGGAAAGCAGAAGATAAATGTAGTGAAAATTAATTAAGCCTTGTGGCAGGACTGACAGAACTTCTGGGTGGGTAAGTACTCAGTTACAAACACAGAATCAAACAGGGGTATACAGGAGTAGGTCTAATGATAAATATGAAAATAGGAATGTGGGTAAGTCACTATAAACAGTACAGTGAACGCATTATAGTAGCTATATAGACATGAAGCTAACACCCAAAGCAACAGTACATGTTTACATGCCTGTTAGCTTCGAAGATGATGAAAGAAGTTGAAAGAATGTACAACGAGGGAAAAGAAATTATTCAGATACCTGAAGGACTCGAAAATTCAGTTGTGATCAGAGACTGGAAATCGATAGTAGGAAAAGGAAGATGAGGAAAATTGTAGGAGGACATGGACTTCAGGACAGGAATGTCAAGGAAATTTTCCTGGTCGAATTTTGCACAGAGCACAATTTAATCATTTCTAATGCTTGATTCAACGATGATGAAAGAAGGCTGTATATGAGTTACACATCTGATGATACAGAAATATTTTAAGATACATTATACAGGGTGTAATGTACACTACTGGTCATTAAAACTGCTACACCACGAAGATGACGTGCTGCAGACGCGAAATTTAACCAACAGGAAGAAGATGCTATGACATGCAAATGATTAGCTTTTCAGAGCATTCACACAAGGTTGGCGCCGGTGGCGACACCTACAACGTGTTGACATGAGGATGGTTTCCAATCGATTTCTCATACACAAACAGCAGTTGACCAGCGTTGCCTGGTGAAACGTCGTTGTGATGCCTCGTATAAGGAGGAGAAATGCGTACCATCGCGTTTCCGACTTTGATAAAGGTCGGATTGTAGCATATCACGATTGCGGTTTATCGTATCGTGACATTGCTGCTCGCGTTGGTCGAGATCGAATGACTGTTAGCAGAATATGGAATCTCTGGGTTCAGGAGGGTACTACGGAACGCTGTGCTGGATCCCACCGGCCTCGTATCACTAGCAGTCGAGATGACAAGCACCTTATCCGCATGGATGTAACGGATCGAGCAGCCACGTCTCGATCCCTGAGTGAACAGATGGGGACGTTTGCAACACAACAACCATCCGCACGAACAGTTCGACGACGTTTGCAGCAGCATGGACTATCAGCTCGGAGACCGTGGCTGTGGTACCCTTGACGCTGCATTACAGACAGGAGCGCCTGCAATGGTGTACTCAACGACGAACCTGGGTGCACGAATAGCAAAACGTCATTTCTTCGGATGAATCCAGGTTCTGTTTACAGCATCATGATGGTCACATCCGTGTTTGGCAACATCGCGGTGAACGCACATTGGAAGCATGTATTTGTCATCGCTATACTGGCGTATCACCCGGCGTTATGGTATGGGGTGTCATTGGTTACACGTCTCGGTCATCTCTTGTTCGCATTGACGGCACTTTGCACAGTGGACGTTACATTTCAGATGTGTTACGACCCGTGGCTAAACCCTTCATTCGATCCCTGCGAAACCCTACATTTCAGCAGGATAATGCTCGACCGCATGTTGCAGGTCCTGTACCGGCCTTTCTGGATACAGAAAATGCTCGACTGCTGCCCTGGCCAGCACATTCTCCAGAACTCTCACCAATTGAAAACGTCTGCTCAATGGTGGCCGAACAACTGGCTCCTCACAAAACGCCAGTCCCTACTCTTGATGAACTGTGGTATAGTGCTGAAGCTGCATGGGCAGCTGTACCTGTACACGCCAGCCAAGCTCTGTATGACTCAATGCCCAGGTATATCAAGGCCATTATTACGGCCAGAGGTAGTTGTTCCGGGTACTGATTTCTCAGGATATATGCACCTAAATTGTGTGAAAATGTAATCACATGTCAGTTCTAGTATAATATATTTGTCCAATTAATACCCGTTTATCATCTGCATTTCTTCTTGGTGTAGCAATTTTAATGGCCAGTGGTGTATAAGTGCAGATATGTCTATGTGTTAAACATTAATACGCACACACATCAGTTTGTTCATTGTTTTTTCTCAGCAACGAACAATCTTCTCACGAGCGCATCACTAAATTTACAACCTGATGTTTTCGACACAGTCATATTGCGCTACTAAGTGGACTACGCCTGTCGGTATAGACTAACCGGTTTGCATCCACGCATCCACGCTCCAACACCTGACCTGCTCTCCAGGCGAAAATAAGCATTAATGTCTTGCTCTTGCCACATGTACTAGGAGGTACCAACCAACTTAAAACGTATGACTTGTAACGGGCTGTAATTATTAGTCTGAAAAGGATGCAAATACTATTGTAATGTTGTTCAGTACACCGTCTTCAGTCATCAATCTGCACTTATACCCGTTACACCCTGTATAACGGTAAGACCATACTTATGAACTGTAGGTTGAAACTGAAGAAACTGGACAAAGGTAGGAAATACAGAACTGTTGAAGCATGCATGGCTATGGAAAATATAGACGCTGCCTAAAAGAAAATTAACGAGACCTTTGAGGAGAAGAGGAGCAGCTGTATCAACTTCTACAGCTCAGATGGGAAGTCAGTATTCAGCAAAGAGGGGAAAGCTGAATGGTGGAAAGGATATGTAGAAGGGTTATACAAGGGAGATGAACTTGAAGACAGTATTACAAAAACATAAGAGGAAGTAAATGTAGACGAGATGGAGATATGATGCAGCGAGAAGAATTTGACAGAGCACTTAAAGTTCTAATTCCAAACAAAACCCCCGGAGTATATTCCTTCTGAATTATTGAGAACCTTGGTAGAGTCAGCCATTGATGCTGGTTTGTAAGGTATATGAGACAGGCGAAGTACCCTCAGACCTCAAGAAGAGTGTAATAATTGCAGTTATAAGAAAGGATAGATACTGACAAGCGTGAACATTGCATAACTATCACCTTAATAAGTCAAGGTTGTAAATTACTGCCACGAATTATATACAGAAGAATGAAAAAGCTGGTAGAAGCTGATCCTGGCAAGGATCAGTTTGGGTTCCAGAAAAACACGGGACTGTAGTGACCCTATGTCTCAGAAGACAGATTGAACAAAGGCAAACCTACGGTTATATGACTTGTAGGTTTAGGGAAAGCGTTTTTGAAAATTGGCTAGACTACACTCTTCGAAATCCTGAATGTAGCTGGGATAAAATACAGGCAGGAAACGGTTATTCACAACGTGTACACTAACTGGATTGCAGCTATAAAAGTCGAAGGACTTGAAAGGGAGACGGTAGTTGAGGAGGGAGTGAGACAGTGTTGTATCCCCCATATTATTCGATCTCTACATTGAGGAAGCTGTGAAGGAAACCTACGTGGAACTTGGAAAGGTGAGTAAAAATCAGAGATATAAATAGCAACTTTGAGGCTTATTGACGACATTTTAAGTCTGTCAGAGACGACAAAGAACTTGGTAGAGCAGTTGAACGAAACAGATAATGCATTGAGGAGAGGTCATAAGATGAACATCACCAAAATTAAAATGTGGGTAGTGGGATGTAGTTGATTAAGGTCTTGCTGTGGGAACTAGACTAGGAAATGAGGCGCTCAAATCAGCTGACGAGTTTGTCTATATGGGTGAAAAAATAACAGACGTGTATTTTCTGGAGGTGTTTGTGTGGACTGTAGGCTTGTACAAAAGTGGGTAATGGACCATAGGCAGTTGAGACAAGAAGAGAACTGGAGGGAGGTTTTTAAATGTAGTGCTGTAGAAGAATGATGTAGATTAGGTCGTTGGATTGAATAACTTAGGACGAGGTACTGAATCGAATAGGGTAAAAAAGAAACTTATGACACATCCTAATTAAATGAAGGTATCGGATGACAGGACGCTTCCTAAGGCATCAAGAAATCGTCTGTTTGGTAATGGAGGAAAGTGTGTGTGTGTATGTGTCTGTGTGGGGGGGGGGGGGGGGTAAAATTTTATAGGGAGACGAAGGCTCGAATAGAGAAAGCAGATAGCAGATTCAATGGGAATTAGGTTGCAATAGGTATGCAGAAATGAGGAGACTTGCGCATAATAGACTAGCATAGAGAGCTGCATCAATCCACTCTTCATACTGAGGACGAGTCGAGCAACAGTGTAATCCAGCAGAAAAGGATCTCTCCTCCAGTTTATGATCAATACCTTACATTCATGCACACCGAGGGGCAACTGCTAGTTCCTGTATCAACTGTCGATCCTATGCAGATCTTCATACATTTTGCTATAGTCTTTTGGCGTCTGTAAACAGCGTCATGGAGCTTCCGATGTTGTTTACTAGGTCATGTATACACGGCGAGGCAGCTAAGACATACCACCCCAGATATAGCCAGAATGAATAAATACATCGACGTGTGGTTTTTACCAACTTATAACGAACAATAAAGCGAACTTCCTGACTTTCGAAAGTAATTTTTATCGTTTATAGTAGCCGAATTACGACACCAACGTTGTTTTCTTGTAAAAGAACTACATACTTTTTTAAAGTTCATAAGAGGACATCAACGACATAGCATGTATGGGACTTCATTAAATAGTATAAAGATAACAGCGCCGCAAACCACTGTCCAGCCATCAGGAGAAGAAGGTCCACTAACGTCTGTCTTATTGTACCAAATGTAAGCAAATCCCTAACTCAGGTACGGTTTGTGTCTTTATTATCACGACTGTCATAAGAAATGTTCAAACTGTTGAACTTGAGCATTGCTACACCCTATAAAGTGATTCTGTAGAAACAATACTGAACATTGAATCACATTTGGAGGTAACAGCAGCACAGGCTCGTGTTTATAAGGCATTTCATGTCTTCGAGAGTCATCGGTGTTTTGCCAATAGGCCTCTTGTTTTAATTTTCGTTACAGATAAAAGTATAAAAGCATTAAATTTGTTGAGTGTGTAGACTATTTTGTCTTTTCTGAACGATAGTTCCAATGATCTCCAAATGTTCTCTTAAGAGGGTCTGTCATCACACGTGCACAATGGGAGGGAAATCCTTAATGTTGGTACTACACTGATTCCCTTATGTCCAATGGAATGTCCTTCAACAACTGCAGCAGCAGCATATCTGAGGAGCTCGAGAGACCTGAGTGTAACTAGATTCCCATCAATAAAACAGAGACCAGTCATGCGGGTCTTGAGAAACACGCACAGAATGTTGATAGTCCCAAAGCGTTGCTTTTATCCATTTCTTTCAGTCAGCTTGGATTTTCAACTGACCAGTGAGCGCGACAATGGGTGACCAACGTGATCCGATGGGCAGGGATGTGAGGCAAGAATAACATATTAGTTAATGAAATGTTTTAATCAGAGAGTTTAAGTTTCCAGAAAATTTGTGTTGAACTTTTCTAAAACCGAGGAAGGTATCCAAAACGTCCGCTTCACCGACCACCTACAATGCAACTGTTTCGACGGTGCCGCTAGCAGCAGCTGAAAACGTGACTTCATAGTCACGAAGACTACCAACATGTGCGGATATGTGTGGGGCAGAACTGGGCTTCAAAGTGACACAGCAAAGGGGACAGACTTTAAGCACTCGCTGTTCGTATTAAATCTTATGGGTTTATCAATTTTAGAAATTAACCACTGGCTAAACTAGTAATTTCATTTGAGTCATCAGTTTCTCTTCTTTTTCTTTGGCATATTTTATTGTCCACACTTCCAGTTTCTAGAACTTTTTTTATAATGTTTACAAAGACAGACCGCGAGTGCTTGGCACGATATGGATACTCTTCAGCATTCAAGTGTACCACTGCTCTAATAGTTTGACGGCATTAGCCATAAACAATATTCACTTTTTCGGCTGTCGTATACACTGTGAATGTCTCAATAGGTTTACAAGCAAGTTATGTTTTAGCTGCAACAGCAGAACACAGACTGATGGGCTTCAAGCACACGGATAAATGCAAGAATCATAACACTGTCATGTGTTTCCTTACATTTGGCTTAATAGGACAGACGTTTGTGAAACTTCATCTCCTGATGACTGGACAGCGGTTGCCTTGACGCTGTTTAATGAAGTCCCATACACATTATGTCACTGAAGCCTTTCAGATGCCACAGAATAGTTCCATTAGAAAAAACCCGAAGTCGTAATTCGGCGACTACATAAGACAAAAATTATTTCCGAACGTCAGGAAATTTGCAATACTATCCGCTACAACTTGACGACAATCGGACCTCGATATATTTACTCATTTTGGATATACGCGTACTTGAGCTGACTTGTTTAAGCTGCCTCACCCTGTATACAGGGTGGTCCATTGATAGTGATCGGGCCAAATATCTCACGAAACAAGAATCAAACGAGAAAACTACAAAGAACGAAACTCGTCTAGCATGAAGGAGGAAACCAGATGGCGCTATGGTTGGCCTGCTAGGTAGTGCTGCCATAGGTCAAACGGATATCAACTGCGTTTTTTTAAATAGGAACCCACATTTTTATTACATATTCGTGTAGTACGTAGAGAAATATGAATGTTTTAGTTGGATTGCGGAAAAGGTCGATATCGTGTTGATGTATGGCTATTAGCTATGTATGCAGCTCGGTGTCGTGGACGACATCATCCAAGTGTCCGGACCGTTCGCCGGATAGTTACGTTATTTAAGGAAAGAGGAAGTGTTCAGCCACATGTGAAACGTCAACCACGACCTGCAACAAATGATGATGCCCAAGAAGGTGTTTTAGCTGCTGTAGCGGCTAATAAGCACATCAGTAGCAGGCAAATTGCGCGAGAGTCGGGAATCTCAAAAACGTCGGTGTTGAGAATGCTACATCAACATCGATTGCAGCCGTACCATATTTCTATGCACCAGGAATTGCATGGCGACGACTTTGAGAGTCGTGTACAGTTCTGCCACTGGGCAAAAGAGAAATTACGGGACGATGACAGATTTTTGCAAGTATTCTATTTAGCGACGAAGCGTCATTCACCAACAGCGGAAACGTAAACCGGCATAATATGTACTATTGTGCCACGGAAAATCCACGACGGCTGCGACATATGGAACATCAGTAATCTTGGCGGGTTAATGTATGGTGCGGCATTATGGGAGGAAGGATAATTGGCCCCCATTTTATCGATGGCAATCTAAATGGTGCAATGTATGCTGCTTTCCTACTTAATGTTCTACTGATGTTGCTACAAGATGTTTCACTGCATGACAGAATGGCGATGTACTTCCAACATGATGGATGTCCGGCACATAGCTCGTGTGCGGTTGAAGTGGTATTGAATAGCATATTTCATGACAGGTGGATTGGTCGTCGAAGCACCATACCATGGCCCGCACGTTCACCGGATCTGACGTCCACGGATTTCTTCATGTGGGGAAAGTTGAAGAATATTTGCTATCGTCATCCACCGACAACGCCTGACAACATGCGTCAGCGCGTTGTCAATGCATGTGCAAACATTACGGAAGGGGAACTACTCGCTGTTGAGAGGAATATCGTTACACGTATTGCCAAATGCATTGAGGTTGACGGACATCATTTTGAGAATTTATTGTATTAATGTGGTATTTACAGGTAATCACGCTGTAACAGCATGCGTTCTCAGAAATGATAAGTTCACGAAGGTACATTTATCACATTGGAGCAACTGAAATAAAATGTTCAAACTTACCTACGTTATATATTTTAATTTAAAAAACCTACCTGTTACCAACTGTTCGTCTAAAATTGTGAGCCATATGTTTGTGACTATTACAGCGCCATCTATCACAAAGCGAAAAAAGTGGTCCAACTAAAACATTCATATTTCTTTACGTACTACATGAATATGTAATTAAAAATTGGGGTTCCTATTTAAAAAAACGCAGTTGAAATCCGTTGGACCTATGGCAGCGCCATCTAGCGGGCCAACCATACCGCCATCTGGTTTCCTCCTTGAAGCTAGGCGAGTTTCGTTCTTTGTAGTTTTCTCGTTTGATGTTTATTTCGTGAGATATTTGGCCCGTTCACGATCAATGGACCACCCTGTATATTGTAAACAGTAATGTCCCCATAACAATGCCTTCGGGCACTCCCTAAGCTAGTATTACATCTGTTGTTGTATCTGTTAGGCTGTTATGATTCCAGTAAGAAAGCTCGTATCTTATTCGCTATACGACCATGTGGTACGATATCGAATGCCTTCCAGAAGTCAAGGAACGTGGCATCAACCTGGACGTCGTTGTCTCCCACTCTCTGGATCTCGTGAAATATGAGAAGGCTTCACCATGGTGCAATGTGTGAGAGACTCAACGTTTGTCACGTAAGAGCGCACCTGTAGTAGGTACGGCAACATGTACCCGGGACAGCAGAACATTGTAAGACAGTAGTTTTTACCGTAGTCTTCACGGACAGTGTCAAATAATTTGGGTGAAGGTAAATATAAGAAGTGGGTCAAACAGTACTCGTTTGAATTTTTATAGACTACCATTGTTAGGAGCCGTAGTGGCTGAACGCTGGAGGAAATATTGAAAATATTGCGAGAAAATTTCCTGGTCATCCAGTGCTAAGTTTGCTAAATTTCTACATAATGGATAGCGTGTATAGAATACGAGATTTATACGATAAAAACAGGTGTCCGTGACAGGAATTTATTACTGAAAATCAGTTTGATTAGTTAGAGAACCGACTAATGAGCTTTATATAATGGATGTCCTATAAACTAACGGACTTGAACTTTTCGATTCACATACTGTCGAGAAGGTTACTACTGATCACATGACTGTTAGAGACTACATCCGTTCAAAACAATGTCAAGAAAAGTAGGAAAATGTATTTTCAGTTAAATATGACAGAAAAGAGATTGTATATTTACTAGATTATTAACATCAGACATTCATCTCTGGGGAGATATATGTTACGTATCAACGGAAAAGTCAAGAATACTGCATAGTACGTACATTTGGCATGTACCTGTCGAGCATGGTAGTGAAGAAAAAATTTGCCTCTGTTCAGTAGCGGCGTTAGAAAATTTTAATAGAAGCAAACAGAGCTTCGGCACAGATTTAAACCAAGTCAAAGTGTACCTCACAAAGAAAATCTGAACAAAGTCAAAGTAAGTCTAAGGAGAGCAACGTGAGAATGGTTCAATGAAGTCGAAAAGTCTTTCGACAGTTTTATTCTATCTAAATTTAGTAGACAGATGAACACTAGCTGTACAGTCAGTGGATCACACTGATATGGGAACGGAAGGAGACAGAAAAAAAGATCGAAATTCTGGAATCGTTATGCTACAGGGTGTGATAATACTGTTTCTCCTTCTTCCAATTGCATAAACGTAGACATGGCAGGTATTAATATCAGTAACTGCAGAAGAGAAAATAATCTAAAACCACTGAAGAGAGGAAAGGAATCTAAACTGATTGGGTCCTCAACGATAAGAAGCATGTCACAAATGCAGGAGTATTATATGTGAATGCTTCTTCCACAAGTCCTAAGTGAAATGGTCCCAAAGGATGGTGAGCATGTAAAAAAAAAATTCATTTACTTATAAACTAAAAAGTATACCACGAACATATAAATGTGTAATACTAAAGTGAATGAAATAATGCCACAGCTATCGTAGCCAAATATCGTCAGAAACAAATAGTCCTTGTAAGAATTACACAGACCATATCACTGCACCGAAGCTTTGCTGGAGTCTACATAGAATTCATGTGATAATATATGGTTAATAATAAATACATAAGTAAATCAATTAGTTATACTTCAATATTCACCAACGTAATGGAAGTAGTAGACCACCAATAAATTCATAGGTCACCATTCTTGAACAAAATGATTAACCTTAAGTCTTTATGTAGATTGATTTTATTCGTAGTATTTATTATGTGAACTGAACTGCTAGTTTTAAAGAGAAGTACGTAACTTATAACAAATTTAGCAAGGAATAAATGCCACGAAAAACGATAGTCGGTACACTCAGTCTTTTCAAATGAATTCCGCAAGACACGCTTCTGTTTACACCATAAAAAAAGCTTTACACGATTTTAGACCCAGAAAATTTTGTAGCAAACTTCAGTATCGTACAAAATGTATATAAGTTCAACATCTCCTCCTAAACTACTGGATTGACTACAGTGAAAATTGGTACGCATATCGTTTTCTGTCCCGAAAGGATTAGAAAAATTTAATTTACTGATGCTGAAGTATCAACACAAATATTATGTAATGTAATGTAAAAAACAATAACTTATTAAGCTTTGGGAAAAAATCAAGTATATAAAATACGTTCTGTACACTTATACACATAGAATATATTTATATTCATTTAAAAAAGCTGCGCGGTGTGGTCCCGCGGTCTAAGGCGTCTTGTCACGGTCCGGGCGGCTCTCCCTGTAGGAGGTTAGAGTCCTCCCTCGGGCATGGGTGTGTGTGTTGTCCTTAGAGTAAGTTAGTTTAAGGTAGATTAAGTAGTGTGTAAGCTTAGGGACCGATGACCTCAGCAGTCTGGTCCCATAAGACCTTACCACAAATTTCCAAAATTTAAAAAAACCTAAATTTCTCGAGCACATTGTCTGAAGAACCGGAACGCGAAGTTTGCTCCATTTCGTTCTTGAACTTATTTGTTAACTTCCATTTTAAGTTTATGCTCTTCTTCCATGATTACTCTTTGTCTTCAGTAAACAACAATTTTCATTATATTTCGCTAACGTTAAACGCATTTTGAACGAATGAAGGTCGTCGGCTGTTTCCAGCAGTTCACAGTTTTTCGCTACAACCGCATGTTCCCTGCCCTTTTTCACGGGCGCATCTGCTAAAACTCTCCCAGCAATGAATGCAAGCAAAGGTTCACGACAATGGGAGAAGATTAGATTAGATTCAGTTTTGTTCCATACACCCAAAAATGAGATGATTCTCGTGGGTGTGGAACAATTCAAAAAGCACAACATAAAAACATAAAACATTAGAATAGGGATTAGCCGACCGGTCTCAGGCGCTGCAGTCATGGACTCTGCGGCTGGTCCCGGCGGAGGTTCGAGTCCTCCCTCGGGCATGGGTGTGTGTGTTTGTCCTTAAGATAGTTTAGGTTAAGTAGTGTGTAAGCTTAGGGACTGATGACCTTACAGTAAAGTCCCATAAGATTTAAAATACATTTCACATTTTGACAATATTAGAATATAATACACACTACCCTGATCATTTGTAAAGACGTTGTCATAATAGGTGAATACATTACAGTAAACTGGAACTGCTAATATTTACAGAATTAATACACTGTTAGAATGAAACATAGTTACCCACTTTTTATAAATTTATCATACACAAAATATCTAATCTTGACGGCTCTGACCAAGTGCTGTCAAAAGTGAAATCCAACAGACATTTTTGCTTGAGCTAGTCTAACAGTCCCTGTTGAAATATTCATCAACAGAGTAGAAGGAGCTGCCTATTAAAAAGTCTTTCAAGCTCTATTTAAACTGTGCTTTATCTGAAAATAAGTTATTTATGGTTGATTAGAATTTATTGAATATGTGTGTTCCTGATTAAGGGACACCTTTCTGGACTAAGGTAAGGTATTTCAGATCTTTATGCAGATCGTCTCATTCCTAGTACTGATACAATGTATTAGCTGTTGGTTGGAAATAGAGATACTTGCAACAGCCGGCCGGAGTGACCGAGTGGTTCTAGGCGCTACAGCCTGGAACCGCGCGACCGCTACGGTCGCAGGTTCGAATCCTGCCTCGGGCATGGATGTGTGTGATGTCCTTAGGTTAGTTAGGTTTAAGTAGTTCTAAGTTCTAGGGGACTGATGACGTCAGAAGTTAAGCCCCATAGTGCTCAGAGCCATTTGAACCATTTGAACTTGCAACAAATTTCATTAAGGAATAAATATACTGAAAAGCAGTGGCTAGAATACAAAGTTCCTTGAACAGGTTTCTAATGTTGTTCTTGAACTTACATCACAAATGATTCTTATTATGCATTTTTACACGCTAAAAACTTTTGCTCAGTTTGACGAGCTACCCCAGAACATATTCTCGTATGACATAATTGAACGCACTTACACCACAAATGATTCTTATTACGTATTTTTACACGCTAAAAACTTTTGCTCAGTTTGACGAGCTACCCCAGAATATAGTTTCATATGAGATGATAGTATGATAGTGAGCAAAATATGTAAGTTTTTTTTCTATTTATCCCCTACATCTGACCTCATTCCCACTGCAAACACAGACTTGTTTAGGCACTTTAGCAATTCTGCGGTATACCCTCCCCAACTGAATTTTTTATTTAGTTGTAATCACAGAAAATTAGCACTATCAGCCTCTTCGATCTGCATGTCTTCAATGTTGTACACGTGCTGAAAGGAAAGGTTATTTACTGCATATGATGGGTCTTTTTAAAGTTTAATGATCGTGAATTAGCTCTAAACCATTTATTAATGTCAGTGAAAATTTGATTAGGAGCCATTCCTAAATCTGTACTTAAATTGCTACTTATTGCAATGTTTGTATAATCTGAAAACATAAAAACTTTGCATCTGTCAATGTAACTGACGACAGGTCATTAATGTACACAAGAACAAGCAATGGACCCAAGATTGAACCTCGAGGAACACCACATGTAATTAATGTGCTTACTGCACACCCTTTGTTTCCAGCTTGTTAGGTAAGACTTAAACCATTTTGCAGCACTGCAGGTGACAATGTAATATTCTAATTAACTTAAAAGAATGCTGCGCTTCACACAGTTTCACTTTCTGGAGTTACACTGACATTTTCGGTGTAGTTATCATCATCGCTGTTGCTTGAAGGACCACATTGTCTTCAGTTATGTCATTGCCATCCACTTGAGATTTCCTCTCGAAAACTTGTGGGATCATAACAACAGTCATTTGGCTGACATCATCTGTCTTAGTCTCAGCCTCTCCACTACCAATTTGGAATGGTTCTCTATAACATTGCAATGTCTCGATGTCATTTCAAATTACTTTCAGTTGCTCTTCTGATCATTGTGTAAGAGCTTCTTCATTCTACTGAACGCGTATTTTTTCCCAAGAATACTTTTTCCTTTTTAGTGAGCTGAGATCGGGCATTTTAGATTCAATAGAAGTCATATACTTTTTCATTCAGAAAACCGCTCTTTTTCAATCTCTGGCCGCTCGGGGTAGCCGTGCGGTCAGGGGCGCATAGACACGGATCGTACGGCTCCCCCCGTCGGAGGTTCGAGTCCTCCCTGGGGCATGGGTGTGTGTGTTGTCCTTAGCGTAGGTTAGTTTAAGGTAGATTAAGTAGTGTGTAAGCTTAGGGACCGATGACCTCAGTTACATTAAGTAGTGCGTAAGCCTAGGGACCGATGACCTTCGCAGCTAGGTCCCATAGGAACTTATTACAAATTCCCAATTTTTTTCACTCTCTGGTACGTTTTTTGACGTTTCTTAACACTTACATTGTCCTTGGCTACTACCACATTGCTGTTAGTTCATATCTCAAGTTGTAAAAATATTGTACATGGTGCCACTTAAATCAACTCTTGTCACCCACCAATAAGGCACGCCGGTAGCTGTAGATAGAGGAGTTTACGACTGAACAATAGATTCGTTAGTTAACAGCACTTTTCTTTTTCATAATACATCGAGCTTAGGGAGATTAGGATCGAGAAATAGACAGCACGTTTCTTTTTCATGATATACCGATCTTATCATTAATTAAATAGTATTTAGCTTCACTGAATTTTAATAATCTTTTCCATCATTAATTACGCTAACACGATGGTATTGTCGAAACGTGATATAGTCTGCCGACAGCCAGTATTTTGTGAGAGTAAATGAAACGTACACGTCAGCAGTGTGCAGAAATGGCTTAGTTCTTTTTTTAAAAAGGCGTTACTATTTTGGTTACAACTAATGAAGCAAATAGAGACTGAGCTGTCCAACAGTTACTAAAAGAGTATGTTACTAAGAAAGTAATTTATTAAAGTAGTCCAGATTAAACAGGTAAGAGTTAGCACAAGAGCAGTTTATACTAGTTTGGTGCTCGCTATCTTTAGAGGCTTGCAGTAGGCTTTAAACATAAGTTCAAAACTTTAAAAAACTTTTTCTCACTAAAACGCTCCACAAAATGATAAAAAGAAACTATATTTTCGCTGTTCATGCAGTAAAACTGGCGCTTGTTACTTCTTTACTACTAACTGTATTCGTAACATATTTCGCAGGCAGGATCCATATATACCACTTGGTATATCTGCAAAATTGTACCATTGTACGACACGTAGTTCAGGAGATATGAAGTCAGACACTGAGATGAGTGAGAAACGGTTTTCTTAAAACGGAGGGCAAATTACACACATTATACTCATCCAGTATCTGACAATGAGGTCACTTAGCGCCCTACAACAAACTTCAAACGTAATTTCGAACCTTTTCTCGCCTCTTGCATCCTTAACGACAAATATTGAACACTCTGACTCTCTTGTAATCAGAAGTTTGAAGCTGTTTTATATTGGAGATCTATTCTTTGAAGAAGTGGTAGTTTATTGGTTACCTACTATCTAGAAAGAAGTACTGTGTGTTTAAGAACCATCTAAATCCCATAGGAGTGGCAATGAAAAGAGGGTGACATTGAAGTTTAGCTCAGGAACACCTGGAACAATTCCAGACGAATTTGTTAGGTACGTCACTTATTATTTGTATAAAATTACTGTGGGGTAAGAAATCCCACTACCACTTCGGGTGGGGGTGTGGATAAGAAGGGCTGCCTTAACAGTTCAAGAAGCAGAGAATCAGACATATACGTACACAACGTATGTCACATACATGTATGTTCAATGGCTCCTCCTAAGCACCTGAATCGATTTCAACCAAACTTGGTACACATATTACTTAGTGTCTAGAGAGGAATGCTGTGGTCGTAAAAGCCACCACACTCTCATTGGGATGGGGGGGGGGGGTCAATAACGGTGAGGTGGACAGAGAAGAGAGGATGAAGGAATTTGCAGACAGAGAGAGAGGGAGAGAAAGAGAGAGAGAGAGAGAGAGAGAGAGAGAGAGAGAGAGAGAGAGGGAGAGAGAGAAGGAGGTGAAGTTGGAGAGAGATAGGGAAAGGATGAGATGGACCAATAGAAGATTCGAGTAAATGAATACCAGACAACGCCAAGTTTCTTAGCTATTTAAAAATAAAGAAATTTACAACTAAAGAAGAAACTGTGAATGGTGTTTGAAATGTATTCGAGAAGTTAGATGAATTGCTTACAGTGTATTAAGGACAGTGTTAAGAAGAGTTTTCCACATGAACAGTAAGTTACATTGACTTCATGGAAGAACAATGTTCATTACATCTGATTTTGTATAGAATTATGATGAATTTTTAAAAAAGTCTCGATGAAGATCTATTGGATTTAATAGAAAATTGAATACACAGATCTCTTCAGACGCTTCCTAATTATTCCACTGTCATAAAGAGAAAGTAAACCTTTCTTGTATAAGTATATTAAAACACTCTTCAGGATTTACTATTTGAAAACATTTATAATGCACTGACATGCGGTATACTTACAGTTTATAACCAAAATTATGTCCTAAGAAATCTGTTCGATTACTAAGCAATGAATAGAAGAAATATACATATACACAAAGACAAGGAAAGAGTCGAAATACACGAATTAAACCATAATTTCTTAAACAAAACTGATACATTCTTCATACATAGCGAGCTTCGAAGCTTTTCAAAGCATTGACATGTCTTTTAGGAAACACACACATGTGATAAGGACGTAATAGCTGGAATCAAAGCCAGGCAAAACTGAAATACCCAAAAGGTCACTCGAAAGTGGCATGAGTTCGATAAAGTACAGAAACAGTCGTCAAAGGTCATCCTATCCAACAAAATACTACTACGCTCAAAACAGACTGGCAAAAACATTATATTTCAAGAAAATACGGAGAACATCTGGAGATCATATACCAAGTCTCTGTTTTAATATTCCAAATGGGACTTTTGAAACAATTTGAATTCATCCCATCATCGACATATTCAAACTACTTCTATATTGTCTTCCACGTTTTCTTCGCTCAGCTGTTATTTATTCATAAACGTTTTTTGGTCAAGCGTTATCATCCATTCGTTGACGGTGGCCATACCAGATTAATATTTTCTTCTCTTTGCATCGAGAATAGTGTCCGTTTGTCCTATAATTTCCCATACTCTTTCATTTCTGAGTTGATCCAGTCTGGAGATGCGACAACGTCGCCAAAAATCCATCTCAAAGGACGTCAATTTTTTTCTCCTATTTGGTTAGCTCCCACAATTCAATACAATGCGTGGTGATACTCTCTACGATTGAGTTGCACAGCAAAACTTTCGTTTACTCTGTAATTTTGTCACTCCATAGTAAGAAGTTAAGTTGACCAAATACTCTTTTTTGCCAAATTTTATTTGTGATATGTATATACTTCCAGTTTCGAATAGTAATATTTTGTTTAATAACAATAATATGTTAATTAAAAGTATTGAGGTCCCATGTACAGATGGGATAATCGACTAAATATGGAAAATAGATGGGAAAAATTTCACTCAGAAATTTTATACAACTCTTATCATTCAGAGGGAAAGAAATCATAGATGGCAAGCAGTGTAGGGGATAAAACACACATCAATAAATAACGAGGGACTTACCTGCTACGAGATAATTACAAAATTCTGTCAAATGTCTTATTCAAGGGACTCGAAGTTGTAACGACAAACGTAATTTATTTGCTGCCTAAAAATTCATCCTGCGTAAAATACGAATATAGCATGTTCTGCAACAGCTGATATGCATGTGGAAACACGAATTAATTGTGCTGAGTGTGGACCCACGTCAGTCCACATGAGTAAAATTAAATCTTTAAGGCAGGTCTCTCCTAATAAATCTTGATTTCTTAAACTAATTTCAGTATGGGAAAAATATGCTTGTAGTTTCTTTGTCCTAATTGACTTACAGTAACTATTCCGTAACCAGCTATTCTAACAAGGAAAAACCTAACACTCATGGTCATCGCTATTTAATTTATATTATGTTACATGTGAAATTAACTTCGATGCAGCTTTGGCTGGAATCTTTGTCTCTTGTAATGTGGAAATCTGAATAACAACTTCCATCACCAAGAAACATTTCAAAGATTTTATTGCCAAAACAAATGCGTCGCGAGAGAAGTCATACACAGTGCTCATAATTTCCACAGTTGTTCGTAATAAAACAGTGGAAATATTAGTGTAATAGTTATCAGTTCTGAGTTGAAGGTTATAGTTCTTTAATTTCTAGCGGTTCACTTGCTAAAGACATTGTAGCGACCTGAAGATCAACCGGGAATTCACAAGCAACAATTTCAGTTACAGCGAGACATATTTTGTCTTTTGTAAGCTCTGTATATCCCGTATGGTACGTTCTCTTGGCACCTAGCGAAGTTTTACTCTGCAAAGTTGGAGTGTATTATTGTTTATTGACAAGCTGTGTGTGTTTTCATTCTGGATAAGCGCATCAATTGCAAAATCCTACAGTGGTGATCCCAGTAGCAACACGGGAAAAAAAGGGATCAACTTAGAAACGGGAACGTTGAACAGGAGGTAACAGCACACCTCGCTGCATTAGGTGCTTCCACTGTCCAGAAACCACTGATTCGTCTGTTTCCTCAGTAAGGAAGAACTGCACATTAAGTCAAACTGCCAGCATTCTGGATATCTAGATAAGTAATCTGGTTCACAGGAGCTAAAACATTTTCTCCCAACATGGTGTTCGCTACAACGCAGTTCAGTCTCATTGCGTCATTCCACGTTTAAATGAATGGCACACTGTGCGGGTGGAGGTGGTTTTACGTACACGTAGTTATATGACATTGAAAAACTGCTTAATCAAACAGTTCCACCTACTCCGGAGTTTAGGTTGCAAATGTTATTTAGTGGGGGAACGCTTGCGAAGCAAATCACCCAAACAACTCTTGCTACAGTTCCGTTCACTGGCGGGTGCAGATCTGTTGCCTAAGTTTTCAATGAGGATCCATTGATTAAGAAGTCGTCCTCATAACATGAGAATGATACTAGCTGCGTACGCGGAACTGCCTCTCACAGTGCTGGCAGAAAAAGCTGACGCCATTAGCGTTTGTCTATAATTCAGTGTTGGCAGCACTGAAACTATAATCGACAAGGTTGGCAGGCCCGCCACAAGAGTTTCATTGGTAATCATACGAACCAGTCCCGGACCAGGCATTCAATTGAACGCTCTGACGTATTCCACAGAGCAGCGGGCAGTGACCGCTCAGGCACTTAGTGCCCATGTGGCGGTATTACAGTATGGGCAACGTTCGGGGGACAGGAAAACTAAAGGAGGACGTCAGCCCCTGACAAAAAACAATAAGGATGAGGATTATTGGTTTTGTTTCCACCAACATTTTTGAGGCAGGACACTCTCTTTGGCGTACAAAGTTTGCTAAAGGCCGTCGTGCTGTATTTTTCATTCTCCCATCCCGCCTGCCCCGACTACAGCGCCTGAAATGCTGATGACCCCCATAATAGTAAAATTCCGCGGTGTGCACTCGGGCTCACAATGCAAGAAGACTACCGCGGAGGTACCATCGAGGCGTTTTCAAGCAAACAGCGCTAAATGGGTGAATTGGTTTTTTTCCGGAGGGTCTCAGTTTCCTGAAACGGAATAGGTTCTCAGCCCTAGTGAACAGGATAAAAGGACAACAGACTTTCCTTCTCTGCAGCAAAATACAGGTGTGCATCATCATAAATTTGAGCTTGCGCCCGGCACTGAATTAATTAACGCATGGCACTACTGCATCACTTTCGCATCTGGCTGCGAAAACTTCAGCTCCGAAGTGTTTCAGAATCCTCAAAGAATTGGTTTTGCATATCTCAACAGTTCTTCGTGGTGGATACGAATTGAGGAAAAGAATTCTTGGTGGACATAGCTTCAGATCTAAGTGTGCTACCGGTAAGTCATTTCCAACTGAACGCGTCTTACAGTGGCCAAGGATTCAATCATCAAGGCCTATGGCAAGAAGAGCATGAAATTAGGCATCAGCTTTAAACCAACAATTCGAGTGGAATTTTTTGGCAGCAGATGTAAGTAATTCTAGTTTCATGGCGGACTTTTAACACCATTTCAAATCAGTTGTGGACCTCAACAGCCCAACACTACAGACAGTTGCGAAGATCGCAGTTGCAGAATACGGAGGCGATGGGAGCTATATCCGTCTCACTCGTTCCGCAGTTGGCATCCAAGTTCCGACGGCTCTCATCATAAAAGTTATCGGAGGCAAAGAACGACACAGACAAGCAAATTCTGGAAGGAGTGATGAGGCATCTGAGAGGCAATGGCCTTCTCCGTTCCATATGATACAAAAAAGCAACAACCCTTAGTGATTATGCGGTGACTGCCTTGCGCTAAACTCCAGAACGATATCTGACAGGTTTCCGATACCACGCGTCATGAATTTCAACTCCATGGCGACAACTAAAGTTTTCAGCATCACTGACAGCACCCGAGCTTATTCAAAAATTCCTGTGGTGCCGGCTGACGCTGAAAAGATGGCCTTCACCTCTCCATCTGGATTATTCAAGTACCGTTATATTCCATATGGGTTGGAGAATGACGCCCAAACTAGCAGTGTTTCATCCAAAAAGTGAGCAGGGGCCTCGTATTCCCCATTTGTTTCATGGATGGCACCCTCGTCCACGATGAATATTTGGAAAGAGCCGCGTCAAGTTCCTAGACTTTCAAGTATCGTCGGCGGGAATCACACCCTTGTTGGAATACGTAGACGGTATCGGCAACATATCCCGGCCTAAAACTTACAGAGACTTGAGAAGGTTTCTGGACATGCTAAACTATTACCGTTGGCACCTACTCCATGCTGCTGTATTGCTACCGCCACTGTGGGTACTCCTAAGAGGAAAATATACGGCCAGGAAAAGAGTGCCGCAACACGACGTGGCATGGACCCGTCTAATGTCTGAAGTAGTGCTGGAGGGCTATGACACCATGAATCCTGCAGGGCTGTCCATAAATCCGTAAGAGTACGAGTGGGTGGAGATCTCTTCTGAACAGCACGTTGCAAGGCATCGTAGATATGCTCAATGAAGTTCATGTCTGGGGAGTCTGGCGACCACCGGAAGTGTTTATACTCAGAAGAATGTTCCTGGAGCCACTCTGTAGCAATTCTGGACGTGTGGGATGTCGCATTGTCCTGCTGGATTTGTTCAAGTCCGTCAGAATGCACGATGGACATAAATGGATACCGGTGATCAGACAGGATGCTTACGTTCCTGTCAGCTGTCAGAGTCGTATCTAGACGTATCAGGGTCCATATTACTCCAACTGCACACGCTCCATACCATTACAGAGCCTCCACCAGCTTTAACAGTCCTCCGCTGACATGCAGAGTCTATGGATTCAAGAGGTTATCTCCATACCTGTACACGTCTATCCGCTCGTTACAATTTGAAACGAGACTCATCCGACCAGGCAACATGGTTCCAGTCATCAAGAGTCCAATGTAGGTGTTGCCGGGCCCAGGTGAGGCGTAAAACTTTGTGTCGTTCAGTCATCAAGAGTACACGAGTGGGCCTTCGCCTCCGAAAGCCCATATCGATGATGTTTCGTTGACTGGTTAGCACGCTGACTCTTGTTGATGGCCTAGCACTGAAATCTGGAGCAATTTGCGGAAGGGTTGCACTTCTATCACGTTGAACGATTCTCTCCAGTCGTTGTTGGTCCCGTTCTTGTAGGATCTTTTTCCGGTCGCAGCGATGTCGGAGATTTGATACTTTACCGGAATCCTGATTTTCGCGGTCACTCGTGAAATGGTCGTATGGGAAAAACCCCACTTCATCGCTACCTCGGAGATACAGTGTCCCATCGCTCGTGCGCCGACTATAGCACCACGTTCAAACTCACTTAAATCTTGATAACCTACCATTGTAGGAGCAGTAATGGATCTAACATCTGCGCCAGACACTTGTCTTGTATAGGCGTTGCCGACCGCAGCGCCGTATTCTGCCTGTTTGCATATCTCTGTATTTGAATACGCATGCCTATACCAGTTTCCTTCCCGCTTCAGTGATAAATGGGAAACGGAGCAACTGACGGCTTTCGACAGAGTCAAGGGCTACACAAAGCGGACTGTACTGCTGGTACATACATGCAATAATGTGCTTACGGTGCTCGTGATAGATGTTAATCAAGTGGCAGCGGGGGCGGTTCTACATCACTTCGCGTGGGAACCATTAGCATTTTTTCTTAGCTGCTCATCGATGCTCAGATGAACTGGAGAGTCATCAACAGAGTTGTACGCCATCTATGCCACCGTTCGTCGTTTTAGAGATTTACTTGAAGCGAAACATTTCTCCATATACGCTGACTACGCTACGCTCCTCTGACGGCTCACTTCGCAAAAGCAACCTCCAACGGGTCTCCTAGACAATGCAGACATGTGTATTTCGTGTCACAGATTACGGCAGACGTGCGTCACTTTAGTGGAAGCAGAAATGTGGTCAAGGACTTCCTGTCTAGATGCTGCGCAAACATAAAGGGTCTACAGTGGAATAGTGTTGCTAAGGTCCGATGACTGAGCCCTGAGCTTTGTTTCCTGCGGTAACAAGGTCAGTCCAGCCTGGAATTAGCGCAGGTGCGTGTGCCAGAATTGAGTATATGCTTGTGGAGTGACAAATCTTGTAGTATTCTTCGAGTTTCGTCCTCAAACACTGTCGGCGTTTGTTCTTCGGTGCGTTTCATAATTTGTCTCGTGTGGGAGTGGGTGCCACATTGCGGTTACTGAAAAAGCAAGTTATTTGGCCCAGGATAAAGAAGGACTGCAGAAGGTGGGCTCAACAGTGTCAACGTTGCGAGCAGTGCAAAGTAGGCAAGCATATGCCGGCGCCTAGAGGCACTATTATTACGCCTGCAGCGCGATTCTCGCATATTCGTGTGAACTTTGTAAGGCAGTTGCTCACCGTTGTTGATCGTTTCACAAGATGGCCTGAGGCGTACCCCATTGTAGACATTACTGCATTTACTGTGGCGAAGACGCTGGATTAATGGGTGGGTTTGACAATTCGGACCAGCGCAAACAATTAGCACCAAAATTTCAAGACTAAGTGGTTGCTCGCGCATTCGCACCATCAGTTACCATCCCGCAAGTAACGCGATGGTGGAACGGCTGCACCGCACCTTGATGGCAGCGTTGATGTGCAGAGATGAAAAGTGGATGGACGCCTTGTCTTGCTTCTGCTGGGATTAACGATGACCCTGAAAGCAGACTTGTGACACACAGCAGCCTAGTTGGTCTGTGGGGAAAACTTGACACTGCTCGCTGGACTTATTACGGACAAAGAAACACAGATTAGACAGGTGACGAGCATCTCTGAATCTTTGAAGCTTTTCCCCGAGACTATGTCTCTGCTGCAACTGAGCGCACCCAAGCCTCACGGTGACAGCCCAGTGTTCATTCATAGGCTTCTATTCAATTCTAATCACGTTTGGTTGCGATATGTTTCCGTCCTCCAGCCTTTAACGCCACGATACACTGGACCTTAGGCGGTGATACAAAGAAGATGGCACACGTTTAAAATCCTTTGGAATGGGCACGAGGAGACGGTCTCAATCGAGCACAACACCTTCCGGTCGCTGCCCGTAAAGATTAAGGCAGAATGTGATTTCCCTAAAAGTCAGTGCTCGAAGAATCTCCGAGCGCGGCTTTCCTGACGGAGAACTAGGTGGACTTTCCTGCTTCCACAAAATGCTACATGGCATTATCAGCTCCCCCAAATTCGTTATTACAGTGAGCTTGTGCAGTTGTCTTGATCGCAAAGTCTGTTGTAAAATGGGGAACCGTTTGACTGAGGAAGAAATTCTGGGACTACTTGAAAAATATGGTTCCAAAATTAAATGTGATGGTTTTGAAATCAATAACGGTATTTCTGAATATGACGCTAATCTGATTTTTTCCTTCACCTTTTAAACAGGGGCCACACAAAGAAGTCGAAAAATTTAACCATTTCTGGGGGACTGCAGCAGTCACTGTGGCTCGACTGGTGTATGTTAAGGCCGGCTCATCTTGCAAAGGAAACGACCGACACGGATGCAACGAGGGCCAGCGTCTACGGGGTGGGACCTCCCACTTCGCAGCGGACAACGAATTCGATCGGCACGGACGTCGAGTAAACAAGCTGTAGTGGCCCCTGCAATAACGTACGCCAAAGCGTCCGCCGACAGTGACGAGGCAGGACGGCAGATCAAACACCACTTCCCCGACGTACACGGCGATTCGGGTTTCACAAAAAAGGGAGGTGGGCTGGTGTAGCGACCTGAAAATCGACTGGGAAATAACAAGACTGCCTGTTACTGTGACATATATTTCGTCTTTGTAAGCTCTTTTTGTTCTCTTCGGAGCGTTATTTTGTGACCAAGCGACTTCGTATTGTGTAAACTTTGAGTGTATTAAAAGTCTTTCTTAACAAGCTGTGTGTATTATGATTATGGATCAGCGTATCAATCACAAAATCCTACAACATACCTTGATGTAGGCGCTACTCATTTTCTAGTAAAAAATATTTGCTAAAAGCCACCACTATTCCTTTTTAATTACGCAATCTACCGATACCTTAATGATCCGGTTCGTAGTTCCGCTTATTTATTATTTTGTATCCTGCGTGTGATTTGAGTGACGCATTTTGTGTATATGCTCTAATGTGTTAATGCGACTTTGTCTTGATCCTTCCACCACAGCACAACCTCCATTAAGCGCATATTGGGCTGTTGAATGAAACGATGATTCTATCTGTTCGTGGGAAAGCATGTGAATTCTCTTCATCTTTTATTTATCTGCCTCAAGTAGAGTTCCGCTCTACCAAAACTACGGTTCGGTGGTTTTGGTGCACTACATAAATGACGTAGTAAATTATACGATTACCAGTACTACTGGTAGCATTGGTAGAGAAAGAAACATAAATGTTTGTGTAAGAGAGAAGCTGGAAGCAGACGACTTCTCTTCGTTTTTTTGTTTTGTTGTTTGTTTTGCGCATAGTTAGAAGCACAAATTATTCAATGCTTGTTCATTGTGTATTTTATATCCTTACAGAATATATATTAAATTTTATGAGTAATAAAAATTAGTTGAGAGTGTAACTTTTGCGCTTTTGTGTAACCGAAGAAATTACTTTTGTTGCAAGTACAGTTCACAAGCACAAACATAAAAAACATGTCAGTATTGTTATTTTGTACTGAACAGAACGTTCTTGATCACGATCAAAGAAAAGAGTTTCCTGTTATTACTGATAGATGCGAAAATAGTTTATGAATAACAGAAACAAACTTTATTTTTGTTCGACGAAGTTTTGAAGCGATATTTGATATATCTTTGTTTTCCGTTTCTTTTTTTCTTTTTTTCCTTTATTTGAGTAAATTTCGTTTTCTAGTGCAATATGATGAATCTGTATTGTTTTCGTTATTTTTGCTACAAGATTCCTCTGTTCCACCTTACAAATCAACAATTTTCGAATAAAACCTGAACTAAACATTGACAGTTGCAATTTTGTTGTGAATACTATATACATTCAAGAAGTGGAGATGAGGATAACTATGAAAACAAAAATGTATCGTAGATTACCCATCTCTTTATATATCCTCACTTAGTTTCTAGACGGTTCACCGCTTCTGGTTTTTGGGTAATCTAGTAAGACACTACAGATGTAATGAAAGCGATCGTTATGAGGTAACGCCTGATAGGTACTTAACAGACCTAACGTACAGTTAATTTGTGCCCTGGTAAAGGAAGCCTCTGAATTGTCAAATTATTTAAGTGGTGCTCCAATATACCAATAATTTCAGAGTCAACATCTATAAGCAGTTAACTAACTTTATCTCTAATACCTCTTATATTTTGATGGAATACTCTAATTCCTTCTCTGTTTAGAAGCATGATGTCCTCTGAAGGTGAGTCCTTAGTTAGAGGGGCTTCCTTTAAGCAGGTATACCTATCAGCTGACTTCAGTCTAAAAAAGGTGCAGCTCTTACACCAACTACTACAGGAATTTTTCCATGAATGATCCCACCACCACCCACTACACTGTCACCTATAACCTTTGCTAGCCTCCCCTTCCTATACCTACTGAGGTGCACGTCATGCCTAGTGAAACCCAATCTACTAATAGACTCATCTGGCACCACTGAAATGTGACCCATGCCCTCTGCCATCAGCGCCTTCTCCAGGCCCGTGTTAACGAGCCTAACAGCCACATTAAGACGAGGCCAAATATGACACTGAAACCGATGCACAAAATGCACATTAATGCCACCAGTTTGAGTAGCTATCTTTACCAGGTCACCACCTCCCCGTCCCTATCAAGACTGTTCCCTGCTCCACCTCTACCGTGCGAACTACCTAGCAACAGAACTTTCTGTTCAATCTATTGCATATACGCAAAGTATAACTGTCTGAATACCTCCTCCTCCTAGCCGCCTTCTTGCCAGCTGCCAGTTCCCATTCCCCACCACCCTTCACCCTCACAACCTATCTAGTTTCTCCTTTGCGCGTTGTGGCTCCCCATGAAGGGCACAGATCTTACACTCCTACTCCTCTATCAACTTATTTCTGCTATCGCTAGAATATCCACTGGCTTTCCCACTGCATTCCCGCTACTTTGGACAAATCCCACACCGTAAGCTACTACTCACAAATCTACGACAGAGCCCACACTTCTCACTCACGGTAAAATTTTGCAGTTACTGAAAAAAACTATACGTCTATGTTACCTAAGTTCAGTTACACCAGTAGAACTATTTATAGAACTAACAGTAGCGGTCTCGGAATTCTCTCTCTACTAAGAAAGCAACTACTAATATTACTAAACCACAACTAATACCAATACCAACAAAACTTCGCAAAATTATTAGCTAAAACCAAAAATTCAAGCGGCCACTGGAGTACTCAACGAAGTGAAAACAGTGAATGAAAATTTTACTGAAATATTTCACTAGGAACAATAAGAAACGTCAGCTGAAAACTTACTAAAGCTTTACTAAACGACTTCAAAGCACAGGAAACTAAAAAACACAGCGAGCTAACGTTTCCAAAAGTTTCTTAAATCATTATTTCGCCAGAAACAGCACGAAACACCACTGAAAACTATAAATTTAATAACCGTATAAAAGTGCACAAATGACTTTGTCAGTACTTAGCTTTATAACCGCTACAGCTGCAACTGCAAGCCGCAAAATGTAAATACACTGCTGAGGCGTGAGGCTTGGACGAACGACGTAAGGGCATTCACGAATAACAGACCACTCGAGTCAATAACACAGGAAGAAAGACTGAGATCAGTGAAAATCCACAATAAATTACTTTTACAGAAAATATTAAAGCAAATAAACTTTAGAATAAGTAACTGAAGACTAAAGCTTTATAAAATATTGACGAACAATTTCAACAGCAGTCCAGCACACGTGACATTACACCAAAGAATATGAACCAAAATAAGAAAAACTGTCTATTAACATGGTCTCTAAAGTGCATATCTTAAGAGCTATGGGGACTTGTTCATCATCGCTGCCACGAAATACATTTCTTCTACTTCTTATACCACTTGTAGTATGTATTTTAGGGCCAATGTTTGCTTGATGTTTCTGTCACGAGGGGTACTTTCTGTCATATCCCTGAACGTTGATCTTTCCACCTGAAACACATTGCATAGTCGAGTTGGCGTAAGAAGGTCCCAGATAGCTATCTGCGTTGTTGCCAGCCGTCAACTGTGAAGCTCTAACAGCAGTCACCTATAGAGCTGCGATAACACAGAGACGTTACTATAGAGACGTTTACAAAATTGCTTTCCCAGCACCTTGTGTTCCCGAAATATCCTGAAGTTAGTACTTGGTGCAAAGGACGCAATTTTGAGAATTAAATATCACACAAATGTAACTTTTTATGTGAAAAATTGCTAGGTCTTGAAGAGGTGAATTTTGTGACACCTCATTTACATAGGTACACGTAGCCATTCGTCATATATACAAATTTGTAAATAACTAATTAAGATTTTCTTAATCGCTCTGATTTTTTTGAAACAAAGAACTTTTTTTCAACACTGCACCTCAAGCTGGGCTATTTGATACCCTAATTGTCCACTTCTGACTCTGTAATTGACTATGAAAATTCTGACAAAATACTGCCCTCAAATCAGTAATTCAAATTTTCTTAATTACATTGACTATTTTCAACAAATTAAACACTTTTTCGCAAAGCTAAACCTCCCTCAAACACCCGATTAAAATTTTCTGATTTACGTTGACCTTTTTCATGCAAATTAATTATGTTTTTAGAAAACTAGTTGTGCTCATCAATTTGATACCCCATTTGTCCACTTCCCACTCTTTGATTTGGTATGAAAATTCGGACAAAAATTTTCCCTCAAATAACTAATTAATTTGTTTTTGTTTGTTACCCTGATAAATTTCAAGCATTTGAAGACTCTTTTAAGAAACTAGACCTCACACTGGTCAGTTTGACACTCCATATGTCCACTTTGTAATTTCGTTTGGCTGTGAAAATTCGGACAAGAATCTCTAGAGCATTTTTCCCTCAAAACACTAATACAATTTTTCTTAATTACCCAGATTACGTCGAAGCAACTAAATAATTTTTTGCAACACTAGACGTCACGCTGCTCAATTTTATACCTCTTTTACCTATCTTCCACCATTTGTTTGGCTATGAAAACTCGGACAATATTCCATTTTGTAATTTAAAGGCAGTCATATTTCCGTTATAGTCAACCATTTGACCAAAAACACCTCATATAAGCACAAAAAGTGTATTTGACTGTTTTCTGGCAATCGTTTTAAATGTTTAATCATGTCATTTTATGGTTATAACATGCTTTTTTCCTCTTGAATTACAGTATTATTAAAAAAAGAAAAAGAACTGAATTTCAAATAATTTGATAGGTCGGTAAACCGCTCCGTTCGATTAATGTGATGCCTGTGACGTCACCCGTTAGTTAGCTGCTCCTGCTGTCGTAAAACTCATTCACAGTGATGTCTTGTTGTAGAATCTAGGTTTAGGAAAATGAGTTACAAATGTGTGTCGTACCACAATGTACAAACACATCTATAGAAACTACTGAAGTATTGTTTTTGATTATTCCAAAAGAATGAGAAGATGCGCAAAACGTGGTTGCACTGTACCGGCAAAATGCCACGACTTCGACGCACAAATTCCCTAACTTAAGGATGTCTTGCACTCTGAAGTTAACACTAATATATCTCCGATATACGCTTTCCCATTGTTGCAAGGACGGACACGTCTTTCAACGAAATTATACTCACGCTGAATATTGGGACAACTGACTGTCGCTATATCCAATATTACACGCATGCTTCAGTTGCTCTGTTGGTAGAGCGGTAGATTGTAATAAAGATAACAGACATTTTGTGACAACAATGACTGTCAATGCTATTTGAATCTTATAGGCCTAATCAATCAGAATAACAATATCAGTCATCTTTTTAACATACGAAAACAGCCTATTCTCAATTTTAAGATCATCTTATAAATCCGCAAAAGCTAACGGAGTTCAATGTTACAGACTTCAATAAAATGTATGAATAAATAAAGAGACAAACTCTATCTGTCAGTTTAGAAGTACTGATAGTAAGTAGAAAAACAACAGAACTGATGAAACAAACGTTGAATAACCGCATCAAAAGCTAGCCTATTGTTCAGTCTTGCATTGGAAAGAATTTAATCGTACCTGAGTGAAAGAAGTTAAACGGATAGCCATTGACAGATTACATGAAAATGAAATCCATTTGCATTGTTTGGCTTTCAGAAACAACTAAACAAGTTTCTACAACTATAGAAAAGAAGCGATTTATTTAGTAGATGGTGGTGGTGGTTAGTGTTTAACGTCCCGTCGACAACGAGGTCATTAGAGACGGAGCGCAAGCTCGGGTTAGGGAAGGATTGGGAAGGAAATCGGCCGTGCCCTTTCAAAGGAACCATCTCGGCATTCGCCTGAAACGATTTAGGGAAATCACGAAAAACCTAAATCAGGATGGCCGGAGACGGGATTGAACCGTCGTCCTCCCGAATGCGATTATTTAGTAGAAGAACTTATGAAATTGCAGCTAAAACTGGGTTGTTAATCACATTCATAAAATCTCAGTACATGGAAGTAATTACGCAGTACGTAGACGGACGGCGTGTGGTAATTATTTAAGAACCACTAAGAGCTGCTGATGAAATAAACATCTATCAACTACCAAACTCAAGCAATCAATCATCATTCCATAAAATTATTTATATCAGCCCATATGTTATCGTTCTTACTGCGGAATCAACTAAAAATCATTCTAAATTACCATCAGCAGTAAAATTCGTGATGCACTCAATAGTAAAATTATTTATATAGTGATGTACTATTAGATACCATCCTCTTGTGTGGAGTACACTCTGAGTACCAACATTGCATCAGCAGCTCTTGGTGGTTCTCAACTATGACTTTTTTTCGAATATTAACGGTCTGAATCAGGGATCACAAATTTAGCATTGGAGGGCAGCGTGGAGGGTAAAAATCGTAGAGGGAGACCAAGAGATGAATACACTAAGCAGATTCAGAAGGATGTGGGTTGCAGTAGGTACTGGGCGATGAAGAAGCTTGCACAGGACAGAGTAGCATGGAGAGCTGCATCAAACCAGTCTCAGGACTGAAGACCACAACAACAACAACAACGATCTGTCGGGCACCACCTGCACAAAATATATGGCACCTCAAGTTGAAAAATGTTTCTGGTGACTAAATTCAGATATTTAGAGGAAATCATATAACCCTCAGGACTGAATCATTAAGCAAACAGAGAGAGAAACTAAAGGAAAAAACTGCCGGCCGTTGTGGCCGAGCGGTTCTAGGCGCTTCAGTCTGGAACCGCGCGACCGCTACGGTCGCAGGTTCGAATCCTGCCTCGGGCATGGATGTGTGTGTTGTCCTTAGGTTAGTTAGGTTTAAGTAGTTCTAAGTGATAGGGGACTGATGACCTCAGATGCTAAGTCCCATAGTGCTCAGAGCCATTTGAACCACTTAAAGAAAAAAAAGAAGCCTATGTAATCGCCTCGAACAGAAAAGCATTATCATGGAATGCAAAACTTAAAATCTACAGAGCAGTAATCAAACTACATGCCTTATACGCGTTATAAAACTTAATAATTGGATGCAGATCGTTCAATGGAAACACTGAAACAGAAGAAATAAAATTCAAAGGTAAAGATTCAGCTCAGTCTGCTTATGTGGAGTCTGGATGAAAGCAATACATCAACAAACCTGGAAAACCTCTGATACTTTAAGAATACGACGAATAAAATTTTACAGTTGCACTCTCAGAATGAATGATGACAGACTGATCGGAAATAATTCTTTGTCTGACATGTATGTTAAGATCATTTGGCTGTTTGAAACGGAAAAATATGTTCAGTAAATCAGCAGAACAAGTGACTTGCTAGAATATAGATTTTTTTTAGAACATCTGTTGAGAATCAAAGTTACGCAGACAGTCCGAGAACTGGTACCAACAGAACCTGGACAGAAGAACAGAAGAGAATCTTCAGAAAGAGGGTGAAGAAATATTGCAAGAAGAAGAAAGAAAAATCATCAGCTACAGAAGTTCAATAAATAATAGAGAGTCAAACTCTATCCGTCAGCTTAGAAGTACTGATAATAGGCAGGAAAGCAACGGAACTGATGAAACCAACGTTGAACAACCTCATAAAAAGCTAACCTATTGTTCAGTCTTGTATTGGAAAGAATGTAGTCAGGACATGAGTGAAAGAAGTTAAATGGATAGCCATTGACAGATTACACGAAAATGAAATCGATTTGCATTGTTTGGCTTTCAGAAACAACTATAGAAAAGAAGCGATTTATTTAGTAGAGAAACTTCATGAAATTGCAGCTAAAACTGGGTTGCCTCATTTGAGCATGATGATGTAAAAAAACAGACTATCAATCTTACAGTACTGAGGAAATTGCTGTTTTCTCTAACAAGATCACTACAAACGTTTCAATGTGAAGTCTGTGAAGATGAAAAAATTATATTTTGAAAGAGGAAGAGATAATAATAGACAGTCACTGAATCTTGATATTGGAAAAAAAAATCATTAATTAAACGACAAGTTGTATTCATGATTATCTGATCTGAGACTACCTTATCCACTTTTAAAAAAAATTAGCTGTTATTTCAGTTTTGTTTCACTTGTTAGTAATTTTCTTACGCTTTGGTTCTCTGAAACTTTTAGAAGACGTTTAAATTGTTTAATTTTATGCCCATATAACCATCAAGATACTAAAATGAACTTGTCAAGCTGTTTCTCATGATACAGCAAGATAAAAAATTGCATAAATTAATGAATTTATTCATTATTGTCTAGCCTTATGTCTATATTTCTGGCTGCCTTCAGTAAATCTAGTCTTTAGTTTACACCCAGTCTGCAGTCTGATAAAACGATAAATTCGAAGAGTTATTTCCTGTCTTTAATAGTTCTTCCCGTAAGACAGGTTCATGTTGGTTCGATGAATTTTCGATTTGCCATTTCTGGCATTCTTCAGTTGGCGACGATAAGTTTCTGCTAACACAGAAAATGATGTTCCAGAAAAGATTAGCACTTTGACAGGTTCATCGTTGATGCTGACATCGAAATTATTTTTCGAAATCTTGGTAACTGTTGGCGAAGAGTTCTCGGGCTTCCAGCCGGGTGGCGGTGTCTTCAAACTGCGACGTTTCGACGAGTGACATACTCATCATCTTCTGGCGAAGTGCCGAGGCTTTGCGGATGCCGGTCCCTTTATACCTGCGGTGTGCCCCCCACCACCTGGCCGCGGGAGGCTGGGTCCAGAGGAGCCGGCGGGCGGGGTGGAGGGGGAAGCGGGTGCGCCGTTCGTGTCTCCGTCAGAGCATTCTGATCGCGTCTCGTGAGCTGGACGGTTCTTGTTGCGTTCCTGGCGTATTGCGGCTAATGTTGGATTCCAGGCCGCGCTCAGTTGATAGCCTTCGTCCCTGTTCACAAGATTCTCGTGGACCCGTATTTCTATTGATTCTTTAATGACGCTATCCCAATAGCTTCCGGCTCGGCACAGCACCCTGGTGTTTCGAAATCAAAGGTGTGGTTTTCTTTGATGCTATGTTCAGCTATAGCAGATTTCTCTATTTGTCCAAGTCGAACATGCCTGATGTGTTCCTCGCACCTTTTAGAGATGCAGCGCTGTGTTTGACCGATGTACTGCACACCACATTCGCAGGCAATGTTGTATATACCAGGTGTGCTGTGCCGAGCCGGGAGCTATTGGGATAGCGTCATTAAAGAATCAATAGAAATACGGGTCCACGAGAATCTTGTGGACAGGGACGAAGGCTACCAACTGAGCGCGGCCTGGAACCCAGCATTAGCCGCAATACGCCAGAAAAGCAACAAGAACCGTTCAGCTCACGAGACGCGATCAGAATGCTCTGACGGAGACACGAACGGCGCACCCGCTTCCCCTCCATCCTGCCCGCCGGCTCCTCTGGACCCAGCCTCCCGCGGCCAGGTGGTGGGGGGCACACCGCAGGTATAAAGGGACCGGCATACGCAAAGTCTCGGCACTTCGCCAGAAGATGATGAGTATGTCACTCGTCGAAACGTCGCAGTTTGAAGACACCGCCACCCGGCTGGAAGCCCGAGAACTCTTCGCCAGCTGTATACGCCGGGAAAGCATACATTCGCATTGGCAACTGTTGTCCACAGAGGATTATCATTTGGGGCGGCATTATCTACGTCGCAGGTTTTTTCGCTTAATTTTTAAGTGTATTTCGGCGGTTAGGAGAGCGACTTAACCCCTACATAGCGACGGGAAACGACTGCGTTGTGTTGGAGAGTGACATCGATCAGGGTACAGAGATGCACGTCGTCCCGCAGCTCGGCTTAATTCCTCTGTGGTTTCCTGGCGTGCGTACAATTTCCGAGTTGTTTCATTTCTAGAGGTGTAGTACTCGCTGAACCCTCTTCTTCATTCTTTACGTTCACGTAAGACGTGCTCAGAGGCCCCTAGAGGAAGTATACCAGCTGGTTGTCCTCTGTTTGCCAAATGTCTGTTTTTCCGGCTATCTGCGTTAGACACTAACATTTGTTATAAACACTCGTACCTCTTGCATTATTACTTGCCGTGTACTGTAAGGACTTTGACATTTCCGGACAGCCACCCACGTTGGCAGGCCGTTTTCGGGTCACGTCAGTTACACGATTCGCAAACATTTCGAAAACGTTCTCACACTTTCGCATAGGATAATACCAGTTGCAGACAGGATTGTGGGGGAGGGGTGGTGACAGCAAGGGGATCCAGCTACCATTTACCTCTAACATTCCCAGACCCAATAATTAAAATGTCGACGCCATGTAGATACGGGATAAAGGCCAGGAAAAAGAAATGATAACGAGTTATGCAACTACTTTGGTATTCTCGACTGCCGTTGATACGATATATGGGAGTCTGTCGAACATATTTCGGCATACTTTTTCCTGGTGCATTGTTTCGCTGTGCTAGCACCTCTTGATGAAGTCTTCTGCTGTGGTGCTATCCTCATCATTAGGTGTGAAACGAAGTCGTCTTCCATCATGTTCGGGTTCAATGTGTGATACAACTCCAAAGCACTCTGTATACAGGGTGTGTCATAATTAACTGTCAAAACTGACGTTGGTGAAAATACGCTACAATAGGAGCAAAATATTTCTAGTAAACATCGACCCGCAAGCGATTCATTTGAGAGATAACTGCGAATTATCAGAAACATACACCAGAATAGCTGCTTATAATAATTAATCTTTATTAACGACAGACAGTTTCGGCATTTATCATCACTGCCAAATACGTGGGAATACAATTTAGGTGATATGGTGTATAAATGTGAACATCATTTATATTTAAGTGACCATATTGCACTCGTGTCTGTAATGATGCGACGTCCATATTACGTCTAATCACAAAGAAATTTTAGCGTCATATATAAAAAACACATTAACAACAGCTAGAAAAATCAGTCAAACTTCTTTCTGCACTTGAAAAATCAAAACCACACCTATGATACAATCGATAATACACTCCAAGTTCTGCAGAAAACACGAAATGGTCTTGAAATGAACAATTTTAAGGAACTGAAAATCTATATACACACAAGAAAATATCCACAAGAAATGTTAAACAAGAATGCAGAATTTAGACCCAAATACTATCTCAAGTAATTTATTGAACTTTTAGAACAGGAAAAATAAGGCGGAAACAAAACATGCAGCAAACAAAGACAGTCGTGACAAAATTACAAATAATCGCAGTTCATCTGTGTAATCTTTGTAAAGATATAACGTCGTAAGCGTAGAACCGTTAAACCACAGTTGACATATTTCCAGTATATTTACATCATTACCATTTCATGAAAACATTGACATTTATAAGACAGCCCACTAACTGCGTAATGTGGACGTCACATCATTCTAGACGTGAGGACAATATACTCATTTTAATATCAATTACATTCTCATTTACACACGGTCTCACCAAAATTGTATTCGCAGGTACTTGACAATGGCTATAAATGCCGAAACTGACTGTCGTTAATAAGGATTAGTTCTTATAAGCTGTTATTCTGGTGCATCTCTCTAATAATGATGTCTTTATCTGGCATATATTATTCTGCTGGCCCTAAAGAAAAATAATTGAGGAAGTATGGGTATGAGGCGTCACTGACTTCAGTACGATATATTGTCCTAGTTAGTACAAATGCCTCTGAAATGTAATCTTTTTGATTGACTCTCCATCTAAAGGACTCAAATTTCCTCCATGGAATACCTTACCCAGAAATACAGTACTACTTACACGCTACCATTTACTGTACTCTTGCAGCAATTGAAGGAGATGTTGCACTGTCGTTCTTGCATTTGGAACCAATACCGTGCTCGTTCTGCAGTGAGTTGCGTTTTCTTTCGAACACAGCCAGATCATTTCGTAAAGTTTGACGAGGCTGTATAGTTAGGTGCCCCAGTTCTGGAACATCTTGTGATATGAATTTATGAATTCACTTTTGAGATGGTCCTAAACAGAAAATCCCCAACGTGGCACAAGTGGAGTATCCTCAAGCGGTCCTGGAAGATCCGGGAAGTAACGGAAGGTACTCTCACCAATCAAGTTTTCTTGGACAGTTGTGTGATCCAGTGAGATGATCACCAAATGAATTCAATGAGAAACGTTGCTGGTGTTGTCACTGAAGAACAGCATGTGGCTTTTTGTTAAATTTGAGCAAATTAGTCGGAGGATTAATCGAAAAACTTACATTACCAGTAAATTCGCACTAAGTAGAACGATATTTCACACTGAAATCAGTGACTGTTCGTAACCACGTATTCTCTGTTATCTCGCAAACGGCTTGTTTTAGGATTCATGTTTACTGTAACGTTTTTGCCTCTATTATCATCTGCTTTCACTCGTTTCAGTTTTCACGACTGATTATGGTACTCTCTACATACGACTATCATGTCTCATCACTCTGATTTTGGGCTCCGTCTTTCAATGTTCTTCAACTCTGTGGGTGTGGTGTTGATTCCACCAAATGTCTATTTAGCTTCTGTTAGAAATTTGTTCCGGCTCTTCTGCTTTTCCTTGTTGTTTTGAAAGCACTGCTGTGGTATACCGTCTAAGTAAAAGCAGACGTTGGCTATACACATCAATTCATCACACCTCTTGCATTTGACGACTTGATCCAATCACTCAGCCATTTTGCAGATCATACCCAGCTTCTCCCAAAAACACTGCTGGACGATTTTTTTTTGTTTTACAGCGATGTCTTTTGGTTCACTTTATTGCAGTCACAGCAATGCTGTCTGAGATACCTGACGTTTCCAAGAAACTATGTGTACTATTCGCATCCAAGTACCAGTAATGACAGCAGAGTCGTAGACAGGAACTAACAATTCACACTGTAATCAGGTTTATTAACCACATACAAAAGTACAGGTGTAGTTGAACTGCCCGCTCTAGCTAAGAGGTTTCCTGTCTGTATACACACAGAAAGCTCTAATAGAGTACAATGATCCATAAATGAATCCCAGAACCTTCCAGGACTTACTAAGGTTAAACAGTAACTAACTGCAGAAAGCAGTAATCGAATCAGTGAATCCAAGCGTCATCTGCCAGTGACAGTAACCAGTACACCAAGCAGGCGATGAACAGTATTTGACAATGTAACATTAATGTTTTCTGTATTTTTACAGAAAGGATGGCTTCAATCATGAAAGGTGTTGAAAGATCTTTAAAGGCAAATATGAGTAATTTATTCAAATTGAAGACATTAAAAATGTGTAAATTCAGTTTTAAAACTGGTTGACGGAAACAATTACATATTATGTATGAGAAAGAGGATTACACCTGTAGATTTTAAGAAATCTAGTGAAAAGATAAGTGTCATAGAAGAAAACTTTTACCCACTGAAAAAAAAAGATATAGCAACACTCAACATAGTGAAAGCAGTTTCTGAAAATAGATGTAGAGCAGATTGATGAAATGGAATATTTAAAATAACTGATATATTTTACTCTAAGTCGGTCACACGTAGACTGAAGAATATAAGCGTAGCAATAGTATGAATGAATTAACGAATTTACACATCAAACTGTGACGATGTTTATTTTATATGGAAAGTTTTAAGAAAGAAAGGTGATAAATTTTATCTTAAATAGTTACAGCAATTCCCACAATAGTTGGATGAAAAGTGATAATGTAATTTCTTACCGATAGGTAACTTAATCAGTAAGCTGCTGACTATAAGTGTTATATTAAATAATTTCTGGAAAATGTGATATTATTTGTAGATTATTCTTTCTTTCTTTCTCATAAATTAATTGAAACTGAACTGAGCACTAGTTTTAATTTTTATTTGTATGTTTGATACCTATTTTCACAGACTTTATATTATTCACTGATTTTATATTATTCACTTCTCATTTAATATTTAACCACATGCCCACTATATCTACAATTTTCATTAGACAATTATACAATAACAAACGTTGAAGTTGATTGTAAGACCAGGGTACCTCAGTAAGAAAAAGATTTTAGTCATTAAGATTAACAGTGAGCGATCACTGGCAAGAAATACGTAACCCTCAAAAGTGGTGAAGAAAGTAAGATACAACCTTATTCCAAGGTACGCATTAACACTTCCTTAAATTAGAAAATACATTGATCGATTACTTACACGCAGTTAATTCGCTCTAGGTGGCTGTTCCCCCGAGCTACAGCAATTGCAATGCTCGTGGGGAAGAACTCGGAAGTTAGAGGAGAGAGGCTGCAGTTGGCCAAGGATTCCACGAACTCACGCAGCAGAGCGATCGCTGCATGGCTGTCGGAGCACGCTCGCCGCAAGCTTTGCAGAGAGCTGACAGGCGCATAAGTCTCGTAAGGCTGCACCAGAGTCCCATACACACTTTGCATCTTCACGTTAGTGTATTCCTGTTAACATGCCCCACAAATGTTTTGAAACAAACTAAAAGTCAGTCAACGATATGGAGACTGTTTTCATTAGATTAATATATCAAACCGAAAAAGTTTTGAACATTCAAGTAAAATCACATTTATATCTATACTAGCTGAGAAAGCAATTTGGAAGTTTTGACTCCTTTGCTGTGACACAGTTCACACCTGTTTATTTGTTGTTCTTATTTCTGTGAGAGATCTATGCGGCATCTCCCCTGCTCTCACTCCATCACATTTACTTACGACGGTAATGTATTCTTACCACATGATTCATGTTCTATAAACAATGCACGGTATGACAATTGCCAAGACTACAGAAGGAGAACAGACACGTCAATGGCCGGGCGGACAGTTCATAAATATGTGAAAGAAAAAGTAAATGGGGTTCAAGGGAGATTTAAACTCGGACCTCCTGCATCGCAGTCTAACACCGTGATCACACAACCACGACACGCTGCTTTTTGCGGTTCCTTCAATGTTGCACATGATAAGCTTGGACCATTCACTGTGACGGTTCAATCCCGTCTCCGGCCATCCTGCTTTAGGTTTTCCGTGATTTCCCTAAATCGTTTCAGGCAAATGCCGGGATGGTTCCTTTGAAAGGGCACGGCCGATTTCCTTCCCAATCCTTCCATAACCCGAGCTTGCGCTCCGTCTCTAATGACCTCGTTGTCGACGGGACGTTAAACACTAACCACCACCACCACCATTCACTGTTTCGATTTTACTTCTTATTTCATAGTTCTGTACAACTTTTTCCTGTCTTCATGCTTGATCTATGTTCAGTTTTTGATGGGCTATCCACTGATCCATCTTACCATTAAATCTGAGGGGTACGATGGGGAGTTTCCTTTGTTAGCTTGCATTTATCGCGAATCCCTCGCCCAGGGCAGTCGCAAGCGACTAGAATAAAGCGCAGGTGACTCGTTATGTAAGAAGGGAACGGATTCCTAACTTCAGTTTTCTGCAGAATTCTTGAAAATATTCTCAGTTGGAGAAAATTAAATTTCCTTGAAAGGGAAAAGCTCCTATCAACAAATCAGCACTTTTAGAAAGCATCGCTCGTGCGAAACTCAGCTTGACCTTTTCTCACATGATATCCTTTAAACTACGGATGAAAGGCGATAGGCCGATGTCACATTCCTAGATTTCCGTACAGCATTTGACACGGTGTTACACTGCCGACTGTTGATGAAGGTACAAGCATACAAGATAGGGTCCCTGATATCAGAGTAGCTCGAAGACTTCTTAAGGAACAGAATCCAGTATGCTGTCCTCGACGGCGAGTGTTCATCAGAGACAAGGGTATCACGCGGAGTGTCCCAGGGTAGTGTGATAAGACCACTGTTGTTTTCTATATGCGTAAATAATCTGACGGACAGGGTGAGCAGCAGTCTGCGGCTATTTACTGATGATGCTGTGGTGTATGGGAACGTGTCGTCGTTGAGTGACTTTAGGAGGATACAAGACGACTTAGATAAAATTTCTAGTTGGTGTGACGAATGGCAGCGAGCTGTAAATGTAGAAAAATGTAAGTTAAAGCTGATAAGTAGCGAAAATGAATCCGTAATGTTCGAGTATAACATTTGTAGTGAGGTGCTTGACACAGTCACGGCGATTAAATGTCTAGGCGTAACGCTGCAGAGCGATATGGAATGTAATGATTACGTAAGCATTGTTGTAGGGAGACGAATTGTCGACTTCGGGGTATTGAGAGAATTTTAGGGAAGTGTGGTTGCATGGGGGCTTAATTAAATATAATGAATGCAAATAATTTTAAGTTTTTTTTTTTTTGTAGCTGTCTGTCGGATTACGCTGTCTCGTAAACGGTTGGCCCTGACTAGTTTTAGTACGCAATCTGACTGCATAGAATAACAACAAAGAATGAAAGAAAATTTCCGTTAACACAATTAATTAATTAAGTCCCCAGCAACAATAAAACGTACGAAACCAAAGCACAAGTGTAACTGTTCTGTGTGTGGAACTGTGATTCAACGTACACTACTGGCACGGTTCTTCTTCAATAAGGCAAGAAATTTTAAATACCATTTATACTGAAGTAATTAAAAAAAATAGAAATACTATAATTGCGCAAGAGAACCAGAATTACACTCTAATACAAGAACACGAGCCAGATGCTTTGTTGACTGAACCTGTAACGAGGCATTGTTTAAGACATAATGAAAAAAAAATGAATTTTCTTTACCTTCATATATATTGACGAAAAGCACTCTGATCATTACAATACCTCCATTCGAACATCATCTGCTGTCTAGCCCATCAAACAACTGCATAAAACATGGAACAAGCACTCCCTACTACAACATCTCAACATCGACTTGACTCCTACTACTTCTCAACAAGCACTGACTACTGCCACATCTCGACAAGCACTGCCAGTGGAGGCGGCGGAATAAAACTCTTTGGCGCAATCTCTGGCGCTGTGGCTCAGTGTAGCCATCTTTCATACGCCCTTCCTCCACGGGCCAGAATTTGATGGTATTTTTGCCGGCATTGGTGGTGAAAATACCACCAATTTCGTCCACAAAAATACAGACAAAAATAAAAGATAATATTAATACGTAAATATCACATAATTAGATAAAATTTTGGCTTTGCACTGACCTTTCAATAACCTAATATATAAAATACAGTAAGCAATACAAATTCTTTCATACATGTGACCTTACATAATAGTTTACACAATACACAAAAAATCAGTTTATAAAAATGTTCACATTAAATGCTTTCAATGATTCAAAAAAACAAGTAGTTGATAGTTCCAGCAGTAGCACCCAGCAATGGTCAACAGGTGCAAATACCAACAAGTGACATCATTTTAGTAGAAACAGTTCCATCAGTGGCACCCAGCAATGTTGAACAGGTGCAGACACCAACAAGTGACATTATGTCAGTAGAAGCAGTTCCATCAGTGGCACCCAGCAATGTTGAACAAGTGCAGACACCAACAAGTGACATTACTTCAGTAGAAACAGTTCCATCAGTGGCACCCAGCAATGTTGAACAAGTGCAGACAGCAACAAGTGACATTATTTCAGGAGAAGCAGTTCCATCAGTGGCACCCAGTAATGTTGAACAGGTGTAGACACCAACAAGCGACATCATTTCAGTAGAAGCAGTTCCATTAGTGGCACCCAGCAATGTTTAACAAGTGCAGACACCAACAAGTGACATTATTTCAGTAGAATCAGTCCATCAGTGGCACCCAGCAATGTTGAGCAAGTGCAGACACCAACAGATGACATCTTTTCAGTAGAAGCTGTCCATCAGTGGCACCCAGCATTGTTGAACAGGTGCAGACACCAACAAGCGACATTATGTCAGTAGAAGCAGTTCATTAGTGGCACCCAGCAATGTTGAACAAGTGCAGACGCCAACAAGTGACATTATCTCAGTAGAAGCTGTCCATCAGTGGCACCGAGCAATGTTGAACAGGTGCAGACACCAACAAGTGACATTATGTCAGTAGAAACAGTTCCATCAGTGGCACCCAGCAATGTTGACAGGTGCAGACAGCAACAAGTGACACCATTTCAGTTGAAGCAGTTCCATCAATTGCACCCAGTAATGTTGAACAGGTGCAGACACCAACAAGTGACATCATTTCAGTAGAAGCAGTCCATCAGTGGCACCCAGTAATGTTGAGCAGGTGCAGACACCAACAAGTGACATTATTTCAGTAGAAGCAGTCCATCAGTAGCACCCAGTAATGTTGAACAGGTGAAGACAGCAATAAGTGACATCTCATCACTGGTTGAGCAGTTCCAACAGTGGCACTCAGCAATGTTGAACTGGTGCAGACACCAACAAGTGACATTATTTCAGTAGAAGCAGTCCATCAGTGGCACCCAGCAATGTTGAGCAGGTGCAGACACCAACAAGTGACATCATTCAGTAGAAGCAGTTCCATCAGTGGCACCCAGTAATGTTGAACAGGTGCAGACAGCAGTCCATAATATTCACTATCACTAATCACACTGTTCATCAGAGTTTATCAGCAGAAATTAAACATGTCCTAGTGGCACCAATCATGTAGAAAAGGTGCAAGTAACAGTCCATAATATTCACTATCACTAATCACACAGTTCATCAGTAGAAATTAAACATTTCTAAGTGTCACACATCAATGTTGAACAGGTGCAGGTGTGAACAGCAGTTTGAATGCACACACAATTGCTTTTACAAATTTATTATCAATGCTCTTACACTAAACATACAAATAATAATAAACACACGAATGATATCAGATAATTGTCATATTAACTATTACAAATACACAAATATCAGTAAACCTATAATATTTATGGGTGTCAGTGCAAGCCACAACAAACAAGTAAAATAATATTTAGGAGATAGGTCGGTACCAATTATTTGGGATTAGGAAAGGAAAACACACAAAACGCACTCACTCATCTTTCATCTACATTAAGTGCTACTGTGTAGTTGAATAGTGTTAACTGTGCAAATGCAATTCTGTCAAAATTTGATGATCAACTTGTGTATCAAGTATTAGTGGCACAGTGTATAACAGTCAATAATAGTTAGTCAACGTCATAGTCATCATGTCAAGACCAATGTTTGCCAAGCCAAATTAAATGTACGGTTGCTGAACAACTGTCAGTGAGCCAAGATATGCAAATGCTTCCACTCTCAAAAAAAGTATATACTTCTTAGTGATTTAACAAAGTGTGTGTGTAGACAATCTCCCTTCTATTTGCGTGTTCTAGTCTGCCATCTTCATCCTCCTTGTTCCATATAAACCAACAAAAAAAAAAAAAAAATGCTCCTCACTTACTTTACCTCTTATCCACCAAAACTCCAATAATCATTATCATCACATAATCTTAATACTTCAATAATACTTCTTACGTCGATACATATAAACCTCATCATCAATATCATATACCTTACCTCTTGTCCACTAAAACTCCAATAATCATCAGCTTCACACAATCTCAATACCTCAATAATACCTCTTCAATACATCGATACATATAAACCTTAGCACCAATATCATTTTACTTCCATAACAACTCTTTCCTCTAGTCAGTCTCCTCGAACAAGTACAGATAAAATCCTAGTGCAAACTTCAATTCATCATCCCATGCAATCCGAAGACACAGTGTCCACACACAACCTCTGTGTAATCCATCTGACCCAAATCTTCTACTCATTATGAATTATACGACACATTTTGGTTACCTTGTCCATCATTAAACAAAAGAAATGCATACATGACCTCTAACAGCCTTTAGTTTGAATAACTTTCAGTAAGGAAGTACGATGACGGAGTGTGAATAATCGTGATATTTCAGTGTGTACACCACTTCAAGAATTATGGCAAACAGAAGCAAACATGTGGAGTATTTCTTGTGTCAAGTGTCACTTGCTATTTCAATTGCTCACGAAGAATGCAGTGTAATAACTGTCAATGGTCTAAACCTAGTGTTGGTATGTCATGTCGTTAGCTTCCTTTCTATTAGCACAAATTTATACAGCTTCCATAAAACCTCCAGCTCATGTGACTTCTATGAAGTTTCTTGTACTAATGTCGTTCGTCGAATTATAGCAGTTCATTTTCTTTTCTTAAAATATAAAGCACTGAGTGTAAGCAAAACATGCACTAGCGAGTAAATATACCAGTGGAGAACAGAATGTCAGCCGGCCGAAGTGGCCGTGCGGTTAAAGGCGCTGCAGTCTGGAACCGCAAGACCGCTACGGTCGCAGGTTCGAATCCTGCCTTGGGCATGGATGTTTGTGATGTCCTTAGGTTAGTTAGGTTTAACTAGTTCTAAGTTCTAGGGGACTAATGACCTCAGCAGTTGAGTCCCATAGTGCTCAGAGCCATTTGAACCATTTGAACAGAATGTCAACAAGTGCATGCAGCAAAATCGCTACAACGAGGCTCTGCCAAGCGAACAATCTATAATTAACACCGTAGTGTGACTTAAACTCCATGTTCGAACACAGTATATCAGCATTTCCATATACCAAATTAAAGAGTAGTTATGACAACAAAAGAGAAATGTGTAAATATGCAATCCATACGCAAGCAGCAAATATGTATCTTACATGATAAACAGGTCATTAGCATCACATCAGCATAAGCAAATAAATGTTCGTATGTAATCTTAATAAGTAAACATGAAGGCGCAAGCAGATAAATCACAAAGTATAACTTACATACATAACTGTATCAGCACAATTAATCATGTGACAATTATAATTTAAATAAATAAGCACAGCAGGCACATAATAAAAAAATATGACATCAGTGAAAAAGCAGTGCAGCGAAGCGATGCATAATATACACAAGTAACAACCCTGTTCATTAATCAATCATTGTCAAAATCAGTTAATGTACGCAAGCACGTCGCTTCACGAGTAATTTCATAGAACATGAAATTTAGCACAAAGTATGAATCACGTAATCGCGAGCAGCAAATTACGTCTAAAGTACGTACCTAAGTGGAAATATGTTACCTGAAAAATAATCTCAATTAATAGTTACCTTTTTGGTTTATTAGTTTCTTCTTCGAAATTACATTCTTCCTGAAAATTTCTCGATAGCAAGCCCTCTTAAGGTCGGACACAGACAGAATTTACCTGAAGTTCTTAAACATTTTATACAACCGTATCCTGAAAAATACTGAACGTTAATAACATAATTCATCAAGTCACTATAGATTTATACTGAATTTAGTAGGAGAAATTAGACTGTGTATTTGTTTACGGCTGTCAGTGCATTCGCACTGAGCGCTCGATCAGCTGTAGGCGCGTGACGTAGGAAGTAATTGTTTGCGGTCAACGACTGCCTAGTGCGGCGCGCAGACTTGACTGTTGCTTTGAGTATGTGCCGCCGCCGGAACACGGCGCGGTATCCTTGGATTCTCCGTGTGTTTACGTATAACTGTTGATGTCTCAAAAGTATGTCATTCCACAAAAATTTTAGCGTTTGATATATAATGTATTCCCTTAGAGCGTCGAGATTTAAGAGTTTCTACTTCAACAGTGTTATCATGAATAATTTTGGGAACTCTATATGGACCGTTATAAAGCAGAAAAAATTTGCGACACAAGGCTTTTCCTTTGTGAGACAAACGATGAGACTTAATTAATACCTTTTGACCAACTGACAAGATTTTTAAACGACCAGGACGTTTAGCTGATTTCTCTCTTCTAGCAGCCGCAGATGCAACATTTTGCAGAGCCAGGTTGACAACTTCAGAATGCCGCAGTTTTCGTGAAGGCGGAAAAAGGAACGATTTCAGAAATGCGATTTGTCGGTGCTTTATTTTTTAATATCAATATAGGCGGTAAAGAAGTTGAATCATTAGGGAGTTCATTCAGAATGTTTTGAAAAATTTGAAGATACTGATCCCACGTTCTGTGATTCTGATGACAATAAAGTCGACACAATTTATTGATATCCTTCATCCATCTCTCTGAAGCATTAGATTGAGGGTGAAAAAGTGAAATGAAAATTGGTTTAATCTTACGAGGCCGTAGAGTACGAAGCCAAATTTTAGAACGAACTGTGATCCATTATCTGATATAACCTTATCAACATGACCAACTTCTTTAAGAAAATGTTTGATGAAAGCATTAGATACTGAACGAGCTGTTGCTTTGCGTAAATGTGTAAAACACACATATTTTGATGTCAATTCCACTGCTACTAAAATGTACGCAAAACCATTAGTAGAACGAACCACTGGACCGAGCAAATCGACTGCAGCCATGTCCTTTAATTTTGCTGGAATGATAGGAAACAACGGTGCTCTGTGAGAAATAGTTGACGGCTTAGCCTTTTGACATAATTTGCATTTGGCAAGAACAGATCGAATACGTTTTTCCATATTACTGAAGTAGCAATTTTCTCGTAATTTGTGAAAGCATTTTCTGGGACCAAAATGTGCATAACTGAAATGTGTGTACCAAATCAATTTATTAACCCACTCATCAGGAATACAAACTAACCAAACAGAGTTGTCGACCGATTTTCGTTTAAAAAGAATATCATTGCGAACTAGATAATACTGTCTAATCGCTACGCTTTCCTTTCTCCTCCACCTCTCCTTAATGTCCTTCCAGACTGGATCCTTATTTTGCTCCTTAGCGATGTCCTGGAGCGAAGACGAAATAAAATTCTCAAACGCAACACCTTGAATATACATCAAACAATAATTGTTTTCTTTGCAGTCCTCCTCAGCACTTTGTTTCAAACCCGCAGGTGCACGTGATAAAGCATCAGCAATAATATTTGAAGAACCCTGTATGTAAACAATACTAAAATCAAATTCCTGTAGATACAGCGCCCATCGTGACAATCTTCCATGTGTTAATTTTGTTGACATAAGAAATTCCAGAGCTCGATGATCGGTGTAAACTTTAGTATGTCTGCCAAACAAAAATGTCCGAAATTTTGTGAAAGCCCATACAACAGCCAAAGCTTCAAGTTCCGTAATCGAATAATTCTTTTCTGATTTAGAGAGAACGCGACTTCCAAATGCAATAGTTTTCTGTACTACAATGCCGTTTTCTTCTATCTCTTGAAATAAATGTGCACCTAGGCCTTTGTATGATGAGTCTGTCGCCAAACAAAAATCTTTAGATAAATCCGGATGTGAAAGAAGTGGAGCAGCAACTAAAGCATCACGAAGTTGTTCAAATTCTGACTGAGCTTCCTCATCCCAACACCAATTAGAATTCTTTCCAGATAGTTCACATAAACGAGGTGTGGCCAAATTGTCCAATCTAACAAAGCGTCTAAGAAAATTACTGACACCAAGGAAACTACGAACATCACGTTTTGTGGTAGGAAAAGCATAATTACAAATAGCGTCTAGTTTCTCTGGATCAGGAAGAATACCGTCTGTAGAAATAATATGACCAAGAAATTTCACCTGAGAACGACCAAATTCAGATTTTTCCAAGTTCACTGTAATGCCAACTCTTGCAAAGATACGTAATAATGAATCCAAAATTTTGTTGTGCTCACTCCAAGAATGTTTAGCAATAAGAATATCGTCAACATATGAAGTAATATTGTCACGAAGATAAACTGGTAAAATTTCGCTTAAACTACGAATGAATGCTGCTGAAGGTACAGTAAGTCCAAATGGTAATTTCCGAAATAACTTTTGGGTAAAATAGTCATATCCGGTTATTCTTTACCTATTCTCTAGATAGATTGATAGTCGAAGAGTTGTTTTGACAGATGCAAAGAATAGTAAAAGAGTAGGCAGCGGTGCAGAAAACTAAAAGGGAAATAGCACCACTACAGCTCGGGGCCCTATGCACGCTACGGCACATATTCACTTAGTGTAGTGAATCCCCTGAGGACTTTAATAGCAGCACATAATTTCCAGTTTGTCACTTAGTGGCCAGTTTCGTGGAAGCGCGTACATAAATTGATCTAACCATGAACATGGATGTATGTCGTTCTTAGAATTGCGAAAGATCTTAAATTTCCAAACAGTTAAAAAGTGTTTATAGTCAAAGTTTTCGCCTCGTGGCGACAAAGACCTACCGCGTCTGTCCCAGTCCCAATGTCGATTATTGTCAAGTTCGCGCGCCTGGCGCTCTCTTGTTGCATCCCGTAAATGAAACAAATTACTTTCTTCAAACCCCTCTGCTATCTGTGATTCCAAATTTCTTTTGCTGTCTTTTCCTACGATTTCGCCTTCAATTTGTTTGACTTGCTTTTGCGATGCTTCAAATTCCCTTTTAACGCGTTCATTAAATTTTCCCTGATATTCAACGTGTTTATTTATGTTCTGGTACTCTTCAGTTTCTGCAAATGGTAATGGAGCTGTATCATCCGAATCTCTGTCCCCATTTAAGCTAAGACTTGTCAATTTATCTGAAATCTCCTCCACTCTCTGCGATAAGTCACCTAATTGTTCTTTCTGTTTATTTACGTCTTCCGTAAGTGTCGCGACTCGGGTTTCAGTATTGACACATTTGGTAGTTAACTGTTCATATTGTTGCGTTAAGTTATTTATCCTGTCATTTGGTACGGATTCCTCGATTCTTTCAAGTATTTCTTCCTTACCGTGTGCACGTTGTAAATTCATCTCTGAAAATTTCTGTACTGTCACGCGATCTCTTTCTTCCTGTTCTCTGTCCTGTTCCTCTTGTCTAATTTCTATTGAAATTAAACTATTATTGTGAGCATTCAAAATCGGTTGTACTTCTTCTCTAATTTCTTTCTTTGATTAATCTTTCATGTTTTTGAAACATGTCCCTGTTCGTGAGCCTAACTGTGTTTCCATTGTTTCTATCTCGGTTTTACTTGTTCCTATTTGTGATCCCAGTGAGTCTAACCGTGTTTCCATTGTTCCCATATCAGTTTTAATTTCAGATCGTAACTGTGATCCCACTGTTCTTAATTCAGATCTTAACTGTGATCCCAGTGAGTCTAACCGTGTTTTTAATTCAGATCCCACATTTAGTATTGCACTCATCAACTGCTCCATATCTTCTGTCGTTAACCACGTATTCTGAAAATTTTTCGATTGTGAAAAATTTTGAACCGGTTCCGGACCATTTTCCCGACTTATTAAATTGTTTTCCACTTGATTATTCATCATCCTGTTCTCCTGTGTTGGCGAGTTCGCCATGTTAACAATTTCGTCATTTTCACTATTCATCATTTTTGCCTTTTTCATCGATCGCGTAATCATTTACAAAACATACAAAATTCGTCACTATACGAAAATTACACACAATGACTCTTTATCTCCAACAATATCATTCACACGAAATGCTTCCCTCAAACACGATTAACAAACAATTGAAATAATTGCACTAAATTGTCAAACCCGTAGACAAGACAACAAAAATTAAATTCTGCAAAAAAAAAAAAATACCATTAGAACAATGACAATTACCAAATCTACACATGCAATATAGACTACAATTACTAAAGTACAAATTACTACAACAATCCTACAGTCTGCTATTTTTACAATCAGAATAATTCCAAGGGACGATCCGAAGCAGCGGTCGCCACGTGCATGGGGGCTTAATTAAATATAATGAATGCAAATAATTTTAAGTTTTTTTTTTTTTTATAGCTCTCTGTCCGATTACGCTGTCTCGTAAACGGTTGGCCCTGACTAGTTTTAGTACGCAATCTGACTGCATAGAATAACAACAAAGAATGAAAGAAAATTTCCGTTAACACAATTAATTAATTAAGTCCCCAGCAACTATAAAACGTACGAAACCAAAGCACAAGTGTAACTGTTCTGTGTGTGGAAGTGTGATTCAACGTACACATCTTGCACGGTTCTTCTTCAATAAGGCAAGAAATTATAAATACCATTTATACTGAAGTAATTAAAAAAATAGAAATACTATAATTGCGCAAGAAAACCAGAATTACACTCTAATACAAGAACACGAGCCAGATGCTTTGTTGACTGAAGCTGTAACGAGGCATTGTTTAAGACATAATGAAAAAAAAAGGATTTTTTTTTACCTTCATATATATTGACGAAAAGCACTCTGATCATTACAATATCTCCATTCGAACAACATCTGCTGTCTAGCCCATCAAACAACTGCATAAAACATGGAACAAGCACTCCCTCCTACAACATCTCAACACCGACTTGACTCCTACTACTTCTCAACAAGCACTGACTACTGCCACATCTCGACAAGCACTGCCAGTGGAGGCGGCGGAATAAAACTCTTTGGCGCAATCTCTGGCGCTGTGGCTCAGTGTAGCCACTTTTCATGGTTCATCTTTAAAGGAGATCGCATATAGAACGCTAATGCAACCTATTCTTGAGTACTGTTCGAGTGTTTGGGATCCGTACCAGGGCGGGTTAAAGGGAGACATAGAAGCAGTTCAAAGGTGGGCTGCTAGGTTCTTTAGCAGTAGGTTCGAACAACAAGCAAGTATTACGGAGGTGCTTTGGGCACTCAAATGGGAATCACTGGAGGGAAGGCAATTTCTTTTCGTGAAGCACTATTGAAAAAATTTAGAGAATCGGTAGCTGAGGCTGACTGCAGAACGGGATGATTCTACATTTCTAGATTTTCAAAAGGTATTATATACGCTTTCGCACAAGCGGCTTATAATCACGTTGCGTGCCTATACGGTATCGTCTCAGATGTGCAACTGGATTCTCGATTTCCTGTATGAAAGATCGTAGTTCGTAGTAACTGACGGAAAGTCATCGATAAAAACAGAAGTGACATCTTTAGTTCCCCAGAGAAGTGTCCTAAGCCATTTGCTGTTTTTAATCTATATAAACGATTTAGGAGACAATCTGAGCAGCTATCGTAGTTTTTTTTTCAGATAATGCTGTCATTTACCGTCTGTTAATATGATCAGAAGATCAAAACCAATTGCAAAATAATTTAGGCAAGACATCTGTATGGTGTGAAAACTGGCAGTTGAGCCTAAATAATGAAAAGTGTGAGGTCATCCATGTGAGTACTAAAAGGAATCCGTCAAATTTCGGTTACACGGAAATCACACAGTCTAAAGCCTGTCAGTTAAACGAAATATCTAGAGATTACAGTTACAAACAACTTAAATTGGGACGATTACACAGAAAATGTTGTGGGGAAGGTGAATCAAATCCTGTGTTTAAGTGGAAAAACACTTAGAAGATGCAACAGATCCATTGAAGAGACTGCCTAACTACGCTTGTCCGTTCTGTGCTAGTGTACTGCTGCGCGATATGGGATCCTTACCAGATATTCACGAGTTGGGGTCACAATCATTAAAACAAAGCCGTTTTTTTTGCGGCGAGCTTTTCATGAAATTTCAGTCATCAGACTTCTCCTCCACCGCGAGAATATTTTGTTGATGTCCACATACATAGGGAGAAATGACCATCGTTAAAAAATAAAACATAACTCGCACGGAAATATTTCAGTGTCCGTTTTTCCCGCGCGTTGTTAAAGAGTGGAACGGCAGAGAAATAGTGTGAAAGTGCTTCGATGAATCCTCTGGCAGGCTTGTAAGTTTGAACGGCAAATTAGCCATGTAGATGTAGATGAATACATCAAAACTTCATGTCTGATAAGGCAAATTTTCACATATGTAAATGTTTATGACGTCATGTATCCTGAACTATGTGTCGTGCAACGACAGAATTTCGCAAGCATATTTAGTGGTGTACGTGGACAACGCCTGCAACATTTGTTGAGAATAGAGGCAGCAGAAAGGAAGTAATACATTAAATCGTCATGACTGTTGCGGCAGTTCTACTGCACGAACAGTGAAAATATAGAAAGCTATAAATTTTTTTCCTTTCATTATTTTGTGGGAGGCATCAGCAAGAAAAAGTTTCGTAAAGATATTATGTGGAAACTTTCTTGCAAGTCACTAAGTGGTCTCATTCTCAAACATTGGATTAAGATAGTCTAGGTATCTGGACGCCGCGTGTTAACTCTTCTTTTACAGCCTCAGCTCCACTCCTTAGAGAGGAAGGTAAATGGAAATATCTTGTGACTAGGGCCTCCCGTCGGGTAGACCGGTCGCCTGGTGCAAGTCTTTTGAGTTGACGCTACTTCGGCGAATTGCGCGTCTATCGGGATGAGATGATGAAGACAACACAACACCTGTTCCCTGAGTGGAGAAAATTCCGACCCAGCCGGGAATCGAACCCGGGCCCATTGGCATGACAGTCCATCGCACTGACCACTCAGCTATCGGGGTGGGCATTTGGTTACAAATCGCGTAGCAAAAGTTATGTTTATTGCCTCATACTACCTCGGCGTCAAGAAAATCTAAATGTTCAGAATTACTAAGGAGATATATCTCATAGTAAACCATTTTACTTCTCTGCTTTGGACTGTGTACCCATGCTCAGATAAGTTTCATCAAAATTGATCATTTCAGTGCTAATGGACTAGTAGTTCGCTTCGTATGCGCTCTTGCACTCCATCAAAGGGCAAAAGTGTTAGAGCTTCCTGACAGCTCTAGGGAAAACGAATGGTAAAACTCTTTTTAGCACTGGAATAAACAAGTGTATACATGGGTGGACTGAAATTGCCCAACTATGAAGGTTACCACAGCTAAATGAAATATTTATTAAGAGTGCTATGTATTACACCCTTTACACGACGTGTTTCATCGGAGCGATAGAACATATCTGTAGGAAACTCCCGTCAACTGTCAATGAGCAACTCGATTTCTATGAAACTTGTCTCAAGATAAAAACTCCGTTCAAGGCGGAAAAAATGGCACGCAACAACACGCTGCAAGAAATAATTCCTTAGACAGTCTCAATTAGTTTATGACGAAGTACGATATCTTTCCGTTTCATTCCCATAAAGAGCGACACGAAAAATATTAACTTACATGCATTTCTTCGAGCTGTCTTTGTCCGCAGCTCGTGGCCTAGTGGCTAGGGCTGCTGCTTCTGGATCAGGGGGGTTCCGGGTTAGACTCCCGGCTTGGGCGGGGTTTTTCTCAGAGCGGGGACTGCACGTTTATGTTGTCATCATCATTCGGGAAGTGACGAGACTGGAAACGGGAAGATTGGAAACTTGTAGGGGCGCTGATGACTACGATGTTGAGCGCCCCACAAACTATCGTCATCGAGCTGTCTTTAATGTAATTTGTTCTTCAGAAACTCCACACTGCTATGCATATGAGGTGGACGAATATTCTTATATTTCTTGCTCGAGATGGCTTCTTGGAATTTCTGGAGTAGACGGTATGGATATATTAGGTATCTTCCGTCAAGTGTCTCAAACTTAGATTCTTGATAATTTCTATTGTGGTGTCACCGCCAGACACCACACTTGCTAGGTGGTAGAGTTTAAATTCGCCGCGGTCCGCTAGCATACGTCGGACCCGCGTGTCGCCACTATCAGTGATTGCAGACCGAGCGCCGCCACACGGCAGGTCTAGAGAGACTTCCTAGCACTTGCCCCAGTTGTACAACCGACTTTGCTAGCGATGGTTCACTGACAAAATACGCTCTCATTTGCCGCGACGATAGTTTAACATAGCCTTCAGCTACGTCATTTGCTACGACCTAGCAAGGCGCCATTATCAGTTACTATTGATCTTGTGAATCGTGTACCGTCAGACCCTGGCCGGCCGGTGTGGCCGTGCGCTTAAAGGCGCTTCAGTCTGGAACCGCGTGACCGCTACGGTCGCAGGTTCGAATCCTGCCTCGGGCATGGATGTGTGTGATGTCCTTAGGTTAGTTAGGTTTAATTAGTTCTAAGTTCTAGGCGACTGATGACCTCAGAAGTTAAGTCGCATAGTGCTCAGAGCCATTTGAACCATTTGAACCGTCAGACCGACGTTCACCATTAATGGATTAAAGTTAAGTATTCCACCAGCTACGTCCATTTTTCTAAATTCTAATTTCCTTGTCCTGTTCCAGACCTCACGCCAGCCTGTGTGAGCTAAAACGCGTGCCTTTCGGCCTCCTCTAGTTACCCGGTGTTGGCTCTCCGGCCAACCAAAACATTGGCGACGAGGCAAATCCGCGTTCTTATCGATATTGCCCTGATTTACTTGTGTAATGGCTTCGCCACAATCTCCAGATGTACTGTCCGAGTTTTATCGCTTACAGAATCAGCAGACGCAGGCCTTACTGGATGCCCTTGGACAGCTCGTCCAGGGTCAATGGGCAATGCAAAACGATGCGGCAGCCGCCGCTCCACCGCTAACAGAGCCACAACACGCTGTTGCACCAACTTTTCGATCTTTTGATGCTGCACTGGAAAGCTGGTCGGAGTGGTCACGCCAATTTGGATTCCATCTCGCCGCATACAGAATTCAAGGTAACGAGCGGTAGCCTTTTTTGTTAGCGTCGGTCGGCGTACACACGTACCGTGTGATAGTCAAATTATTTCCCCGACGTGACGTAGCAACTCTGTCCTACGACGAAATTTTGTCTGTATTAGAGGCATATTTCAAAGAATCAGTCAATGTAGTTGCGAAAAGGTATACCTTCTTCCGTACAAAACGTACGGCAGGTCAGACTAATCGGGAGTGGGTTGCAACCTTGCAAGGCCTTACTAGGGATTGTGCTTTTGAGTGTCAATGTGGACTCCCTTGTTCAGATACTATGCTATGTGATGCAATTGCACAGAACGTGTCTGACGTTCGTATAAGGGAACAGATTTTGAAACTAGTCAATCCCTCCCTTCAACAAGTGATGGATATATTGGATCGGCAGGACACACTTGGCTTTGCTCAGGAATCATTTGAAACTTCGCCAGCCGTGTGTCAGGTTAACCGGCCCGCCGGGCGAGCTGCACGGAGCACTAAACAGCTCTCGCGCCCGGCCGCTTTTTGCTTTTTCTGTAATAAAAAAGGACATGTTCAGAGTGTTTAACAATAAAAAGCTCAGATCGGAAACTCACAACCATTCCAGGCCCTATTCGAACCAAGGATACTCAGACTCGTGAAACTTCCCCCATGGAAATTCATGTAGTTCATTCCACTCCGCCCAGTGCCACTCTCTCTAACAGTGACTGTGTCCGTCCCACAAATAGTGTGCGTCGACATCGCCGGAAATCCCGTCAAGTCGAAAACGATTATGTACCAGTGTCAGTTCACGTTGCATGAGACAGTCGCTCTTGTCGTCAGCAGGACAATAAACTTTTTGTAGACTTGGACATTAACAGCAAAGTGATACCATTCCAGCTTGATACCGGAGCTGCAGTTTCACTGATCAATCAAGACACTTACAAACTGCTGGGCACACCTCCGTTGCGTGCCGCAAATGTTAAGCTAACTAGCTATTCAGGTCAAAATATCCCTGTGTTACGACAGTGCAGCCTTCTTGCAACATACAAAGGACAAACAAAACTTGTGTCATTTTACGTCCTTCGTTCTTCTTCTACAGTGAACTTGCTTGGTTTCGATTTATTTCAGTTGTTTAACTTGTCTATAGTAAATCAGGTCCTATTGGTGAACCAGACTGTGCCTTCAGACAGTGTTTCTCGTCTATGTGAAGAATTTGCAGACATTTTTGCATCGGGCCTTGGTTGCGCTACGAGCTATAAAGCACATTTGGAACTGAAAGTAAACGCGCAACCGATATTTTTCAGAGCGCCCAATGTTCCCCACGCATTGCGTGATAAGGTCGCAAAAACATTACACGATTTGGAATCACTAGGTGTAATTGAACGTGTGCAGGCTTCTCTCTGGGCATCACCCTTAGTAATTTTGCCAAAACCTTCCGGAAAATTGAGACTGTGTGTGGACTTCAAGGCAACAGTGAATCCACAACTAGTGATTGCAACTTTTCCTTTACCCCGCCCGGAAGATCTTTTTGACAAACTGTGCCCGGGTAAATATTTTTCGAAGTTGGACCTAGCAGATGCGTACTTGCAAATACCGGTGGACGAAGACTCCCAGTGCGTTTTGGTGGTTAACACGCATCTTGGTTTGTATCGATTCAAACGACTGCCATTCGGGTGTGCATCCGCCCCTGCATTGTTTCATCAATGTCTCCAAACTGTTTGTGCGTCGGTCCCTACTGCAGCAAACTATCTGGACGATATTGTGATCTGCGGAAAGACGGAAGAAGAACATTTAGCCAATCTCAGAACAATATTTCAGGTCTTGCGACAAAATGGTCTTCGCTTGCAGAAAGACAAATGTGTGTTTTTTGCTCGTGACTTGCCCTACTTGGGACATGTACTCAATGCCCAAGGCATACATCCCAGTCCCGAGCACCTCCGTGCCATACAAGACTTGTTTTCGCCGCAGAATTTGAAGCAGCTACAGAGTGTGCTTGGAAAAATCAACTATTATCATATATATATCCCACACGCCTCTTTCATTTCAGCTCCGCTTCATCGCTTACGCCGTAAAGGTGTTCCGTTCGTCTGGACGACGGATGGCGAACGCGCCTTTCGGCAGTTGAAATCGGCGTTGCTTTCCTATACTTGCCATACGCCATTCGATCCCCAGAAGCCCCTTTTGTTGATGGTGGATGCATCGGATTTCGGGATCGGTGCTGTGCTTGCGCACAAAGATGGATCGCACGATCGCCCTATTGCCTTTGCGTCCAAATTACTCTCGTCTGCGCAAAGAAATTATTCACAGATCGGGAAAGAAGCATTGGCTCTCGTATTTGGTGTTACCAAGTTTCATGATTTCTTGTATGGTCGTCACTTTACCATCATCACAGACCACAAACCTTTGACATCGCTTTTTCATCTGAACAAGCCTGTACCTCCACGTACAGCACAGAAATTCATTCGCTGGTCTATTTTCCTCTCGCAGTACCGCTACGATATCTTGTATCGGTCCACTGCTAAGCACGGAAACGCCGATGCGTTGTCCCGTTTGCCTGTTGCTGAGGATAGAGCATTCGATTCCTCCGAACTTGCTTGCATGTTCAATGATTCGGAAACGGATGACGTGGTCGAATCGTTTCCGATTGATTTTCGTCGTGTAGCTACAGCCACAGCTGCCGACCCTGTCCTTGCTACCGTTTTGCGTTTTGTTGCTACGCAATGGCCCTTGTCGAAGTCACGGATCGCGGATCCGTTGGTTCGCCGATTTTTTGCTCACCAGAAGAGACTTTTTGTACGACGTGGTGTTTTGCTGTGGCGTTCTGATAATGATCAGTCCAGGGTCGTGGTCCCACGTTCGTTACAGTCCTCTGTCTTACAGCTTCTCCACCAGGGACATTGGGGTATAGTGAGAACGAAAGAACTTGCTCGTCAGCACTGTACTTGGTTCGGAATCGATGCCGCGATTACGAATATGTGCTCTTCTTGCATGATGTGTGGCGAACAACAATCAGCCCCACCGCGGAAATTCTTTGCATGGCCAAAAGCCACTTCCCCTTGGCAACGCTTACACATCGATTTTGCTGGTCCATTCTGGAATGCTCGATGGTTGGTTGTGGTAGATGCATTCAGTAATTTTCCTTTTGTTGTCCGGATGTCTTCCACGACGTCATCTGCCACCATCCAAGCGTTATCTACTATATTTTGCATTGAAGGTCTTCCACAGACTATTGTTTCCGACAATGGCCCACAATTCATGTCCGCAGAATTTCAGTCATTCTGCAAGGCCAATGGTATTCAACATCTGACGTCTGCGCCGTTTTTGCCACAGTCAAACGATGCCGCTGAAAGCTTGGTCAGGACTTTCAAGTCACAGATGTTGAAGTTAAAGGAGTCGCATTCTCGGGAGGACGCGTTATTGCTCTTTTTGTCCTCGTATCGCTCTCAGCCCCGCGATGGTCGCTCGCCGGCTGAGTTGCTCCACGGTCGTCATCATCGAATCTTGATGTCTTTGCTACATCCGCCGCATCAGGTTCCTGTACAGCGGCAGACACCTGCTTTTGCTCCAGGCGACGTTGTCTACTATCGTCACTGCCGAGGTTCACGGCGTTAGCTCGAAGGGCGCATTCTTCGCTACCTCGGACGCGCTATGTATCTGGTTTTGGGGGCCTCTGGTGAGGTGCGCCGGCATCTCAATCAGCTGCGCCTCTGTCGTCGCATGGGATCTGCCGCTCGCCGTCTGCTTTCAGCGACGGTGCCGTCCGGTCAGCGCCCTGGGGACCCATCTACTGGCTCGCCTCAGCCCCAGGTGTTACCGACGCTGCCTTCCATTTTCCCCAATGGCGACGCGCCGCCGCGACCGCCGCCGCCGCCTGTTCTCCCGCCGGCGACGCCCGCAGTGCACGCGTCGCTGCAACCGCCGGGCGCCTCCCTGGGTCACGCGCTGCCGATCGCTTCCCGTGACCAGTTGTCCTCTGACATGGAACTCTTGCCCGCTCCTGACCATATGTCGCCTTTGCCCGTCGGGTGCCCCGACCCGATGGAGGTCGACCCTTCGGCCCCTCCCGTCTCTCTGCGGGCGCATACACCGCATGTTGGCGTGCACCCTGGAGCAGGTTTTCAGGCGTTTCCTAGCTCCCCGCGGTCCGAATGGCAGGGTGCGGGTGGCACAGCCTCGCCTATTGTTAGGCTCCCCACCTCGTCGCATACGTCAACATGGGGTCCTCCCCACGGCGGGCGGAAGCCTTATGCCACAACCGTACGCCGATTTGCGGGGAAGGAATGTGGTGTCACCGCCAGACACCACACTTGTTAGGTGGTAGCCTTTAAATCGGCCGCGGTCCGTTAGTATACGTCGGACCCGCGTGTCGCCACTATCAGTGGCTGCAGACCGAGCGCCGCCACACGGCAGGTCTAGAGAGGCTTCCTAGCACTCGCCTCAGTTGTACAACCGACTTTGCTAGCGATGGTTCACTGACAAAATACGCTCTCATTTGCCGCGACGGTAGTTTAACATAGCCTTCAGCTACGTCATTTGCTACGACCCAGCAAGGCGCCATTATCAATTACTATTGATCTTGTGAATCTTGTACCGTCAGACCGACGTTCACCATTATTGGATTAAAGTTAAGTATTCCAGCAGCTACGTCCGTTTTTCTAAATTCTAATTTCCTTGTCCTGTTCCAGACCTCACGCCAGCCTGCGTGAGCTAAAACGCGTGCCTTTCGGCCTCCTCTAGTAACCCGGTGTTGGCTCTCCGGCGAACCAAAACATCTATAATGCTCACCCCTGAGACAAACAAATTTGTAAATATTCATGTCGTTCTTCTTTGTATACCTACAACATACGTTTTGAACAGGGTCAGTTCGAGAACATTTTTCCAGGTTTAGGCGCTCCAGCAGATGATACGTTTACAACAGCTAGCCACCGCTCAAGAAATGCGTGTGGCATAGCTGGCGAAACTTAAAGCGGAAAAGGAAAATGGCCGAGGAAATTTCAAAATACCACCGTGACCATTCCCAGATATTGATCGAAAAATAGAAACATGGCCTAACTAGATTTCTTGAGTGGAGCAACATTTTCATCACACACCAAGTATCAAATGTTGTACAGCACAGAACGTTTCATATTCCAAATTCTGGTCATGAAGTTTTAAACCTTGTTATCTCTGTCTTGAAACAGTGATGCTTTCATATTCAGAAATTAAAGATAAGTTACAATGAAATGAAAACCCTTAGCTTTTAGAGACGTTGACATACGTCAACGGGTACAGATGAAAATGTGTGCCCCTGCCATGCAAGCAGGAGATCACGGGTTTGAGTCCTGGTCGGGGCACAAATTTTCACCTGGCCCCCGTTGATACAGATCAACGTCTGTTAGCAGCTGAAGGTATTAATATAATTCTAATTTCGTTCTATACGGCTGCAGGTCATCAATGGTATCTGTTGTTTCGGACACATATTATTATTGTATAACATATAAGTAGTACGGCACATGTTTGGTTGGCTCTATGCGGATGTGTCGTACTCCACTGAGAGCCGGGTATTATGTAGTGAACTGAACCCACTTTTCAGCTGTATGACTAATCACCTTTCCATATGGGCGGAATGCAAATACCACTACCCCTGACGGCACCTCGAAAGGGAGTTCAAATACACGTATCGTCCGTAGTCCAAGTCCCGCATGTTCCACAGTTACGTCACCGGTGTGTCCATCAGAGTGACGAAACTTAAGACCACTGCACTGCGAGTTGCACTTAAAATTTTGTGTGGCCGAGGTGTTCTAGGCGCTTCAGTCTGGAACAGCGCGACCGCTTGTCCCATAGTGCTCAGAGCCATTTGAACCATTTAAAATTTTTTCACAAATGTCTTCGTTAACCAATTTCACGTTTACCACACTGCTTACTATACACAGTTGGATGCCAACAAGATAGTTGCAAGCAATCTTGACTTCATCTCTGATAAACTGTTCGATTTTCAGTGCTTTTGGTCTGGAATATTCAGGTGCAAAGCTAATCTTCAGTGTCGATTTTCTGTGGGCATAAGCCATTCTCTGTCGAAGGAAATATAGCGCGCTAAGACGGCAGAAACACGTAAACAACTCCGCGAGCGAGCTGCGCGGCGAGGACGTAAACAAGGCGTCCGTGCCGCTAGCGTGCCGAGAGGCGATTGCCACTAGACCATGAGCTGCGGACGACAAGCCTAAAAGTCTTATTCTGATTCTCTCATACGAATAATTCTTCTTGATCTGGCGTGATCACAAGCGCCGGAACGAAGACGAAGAATGGAAGACCAGAGAAGGCGGTGAAACGACGTCGGCCAATGGTGCGCTGATTAGGGCCGTACAACGACAGGATTCCCCTGCAGGAAGTGAATATAAGCGCCGCTCCTGCCAGCCTCGGCCGCTCAGATTAGACTGAGTACTGTGGACATTAATTATCAGTGACATGGCATAGGCAATAATATTACTATTTGCATGTCACCCATCGATTGCGACTACTCCTTGTAAACCTTCAAGTTAAGTACTGTTAATCTGCTTAGTAGAAACAAAACTACTAATGTTATTTGCTTGAACTGTTCTATTGCATTCCAAGAACGCAGCATCCTTTAAGGCACCCTACATGAAACGAGTGGGCAAGACCCAACAATTGGCGACGAGGTGTTACAAACAAACCCTGTGCCTGACGACCACGGCATTTTGTGTATATTGTGCTGGCGTCTTAATTCTCTCTTGTCTTTACTTTGCAGTTTCTTGTTGTTTTTACTAATCAGTGTTTTCAGCTGGGCATTGCAGAAACTTTCTTTGTACATATTTTTGTCTATTTGTTACATTTGTGTCTTCCAACATGCCCCCATCTGTCCCGCCCCCTGCTCAGGCGCCACAGCCACAAGCGTTAGATCCCTCACAGCTAATGCAGATGTTTCAGTTGCAGTCTCGGCAGATTTTACACTGCTCAACACGGTGCAGCAGCAACTGGCCAACGCTGCGCACCCGACGGAACAAGCACCGACTACTACAGCTGCTATACGACCTTTTCCACAGTTACTGAACAGACGAGGAATGGCTTGAGTGGCTTCAGCAGTACGACGCACATTTACTGGCTCACAATATACCAGGTGCTGTGAAGCTTACTTATTCACTATCAACGGTAGGAAGTGCACTGTTCCACCTAATTCAGAAACTCTTTCCTAACGCCACTCCAAGTGAACTGTTGTTCGACCAAGTAGTACAGTCCCTAACAAACTATTATGTCCAACAAGTGAATGTGGCTGCTACGTATCAATTCTTTAAAGTAGGTAACATATTTGCAATGTATGGCAAGGAAATATAAATTCCAATGCGCCTGCGATGCTTTATGTTCAGATATTATGTTGCGTGATGCGATCGTGTACAGTGTGCCTGATCTCAAACTCAGAGAACAGATTTGGAACAGTCCGGTCCTTCATTTCAGCAGGTAGTACAAATACTAGATCAGTACGATTCTGGTGCCGTGTCAGCTCATACATTTGAGCAGCCCACTATTTGTCGGGTTGAATCCCTTGTTTGTGATCGCCCCATTCCGCACCGGCGGCTTGCCCTAGCCAAGCCGAGCGAACAACGTTACACGCCGCGCAAGCAGTTAGCTACACAGGGGGCTACACGGACGAACAGAATTATTAAGTCTTGCCCTCGCTGTTACTCACGGCACAAACGCCAAGACTGCCCCTCCCGACAAGCTGAGTGTTACGCTCGTGGTAGGAAAGGACATGTGCAATCCATATATTTGCAACGGAAGAAACATCAGAATTCGGCCCACTCACAAAAATCTGCTCACGAGGCCCATGTCATTAATGCAGTATATTCCAAGTCTGTAACAGGCATTAGCAAAACTAGCAAGCGTGCAGTTTCTACAGTGATACGCCAGTCAAACAAACTGTTTGTTCATTTACTTATTTGTGGGAAACATGTGAAATTTCAGTTGGACACGGGTGCCTCTGTCACATTACTAAACCGTCACACATATGAACTGTTAGGCTCCTCACGCCTCTCTATAGCTAGCACGCAACTGACGGCTTATAATGGACAAGACTTGCTGATTAAAACTAAGTCTGCCGGCCGATGTGGCCGAGCGGTTCTAGGCGCTTCAGTCTGGAACCGCGTGACCGCTACGGTCGCAGGTTCGAATCCTGCCTCGGGCTTGGATGTGTGTGATGTCCTTAGGTTAGTTAGGTTTAAGTAGTTCTAAGTTCTAGGGGACTGATGACATCAGACGTTAAGTCCCATAGTGGTCAGAGCCATTTGAACCTTTTTTTTTTTACTGCGCAATATACACTCCTGGAAATTGAAATAAGAACACCGTGAATTCATTGTCCCAGGAAGGGGAAACTTTATTGACACATTCCTGGGGTCAGATACATCACATGATCACACTGACAGAACCACAGGCACATAGACACAGGCAACAGAGCATGCACAATGTCGGCACTAGTACAGTGTATATCCACCTTTCGCAGCAATGCAGGCTGCTATTCTCCCATGGAGACGATCGTAGAGATGCTGGATGTAGACCTGTGGAACGGCTTGCCATGCCATTTCCACCTGGCGCCTCAGTTGGACCAGCGTTCGTGCTGGACGTGCAGACCGCGTGAGACGACGCTTCATCCAGTCCCAAACATGCACAATGGGGGACAGATCCGGAGATCTTGCTGGCCAGGGTAGTTGACTTACACCTTCTAGAGCACGTTGGGTGGCACGGGATACATGCGGACGTGCATTGTCCTGTTGGAACAGCAAGTTCCCTTGCCGGTCTAGGAATGGTAGAACGATGGGTTCGATGACGGTTTGGATGTACCGTGCACTATTCAGTGTCCCCTCGACGATCACCAGTGGTGTACGGCCAGTGTAGGAGATCGCTCCCCACACCATGATGCCGGGTGTTGGCCCTGTGTGCCTCGGTCGTATGCAGTCCTGATTGTGGAGCTCACCTGCACGGCGCCAAACACGCATACGACCATCATTGGCACCAAGGCAGAAGCGACTCTCATCGCTGAAGACGAGACGTCTCCATTCGTCCCTCCATTCACGCCTGTCGCGACACCACTGGAGGCGGGCTGCACGATGTTGGGGCGTGAGCGGAAGACGGCCTAACGGTGTGCGGGACCGTAGCCCAGCTTCATGGAGACGGTTGCGAATGGTCCTCGCCGATACCCTAGGAGCAACAGTGTCCCTAATTTGCTGGGAAGTGGCGGTGCGGTCCCCTACGGCACTGCGTAGGATCCTACGGTCTTGGCGTGCATCCGTGCGTCGCTGCGGTCCGGTCCCAGGTCGACGGGCACGTGCACCTTCCGCCGACCACTGGCGACAACATCGATGTACTGTGGAGACCTCACGCCCCACGTGTTGAGCAATTCGGCGGTACGTCCACCCGGCCTCCCGCATGCCCACTATACGCCCTCGCTCAAAGTCCGTCAACTGCACATACGGTTCACGTCCACGCTGTCGCGGCATGCTACCAGTGTTAAAGACTGCGATGGAGCTCCGTATGCCACGGCAAACTGGCTGACACTGACGGCGGCGGTGCACAAATGCTGCGCAGCTAGCGCCATTCGACGGCCAACACCGCGCTTCCTGGTGTGTCCGCTGCGCCGTGCGTGTGATCATTGGTTGTACAGCCCTCTCACAGTGTCCGGAGCAAGTATGGTGGGTCTGACACACCGGTGTCAATGTGTTCTTTTTTCCATTTCCAGGAGTGTAGTGGTAGCAGGTCGCACACCTGAATAACACATTGCAAATTTTCGTACATTGTTTTGGGTATTTTCTGATGCAGGACTGAAGTGTAGACTGGACAAGTGTAATTTTTTAGGGCTGAGTTGCAGTATCTTGCTTAGATCATAGACAGTCAAGGTGTACATCCTCGTCAGTCACATTTCTTAGCCATACGAGACTTGCCAGTTCCTCGCAATGTGACGGAATTGCAGTCACTTTTGAGGAAAATGAACTATTACATTCGGTTCATACCGAATGCTGCGCAAATTGCAGCTCCACTGCATCGCTTGCTTCGCAAGAATTTCCCCTTAAAAAAATGGTTCAAATGGCTTTGAGCACTATGGGACTTAACATCTATGGTCATCAGTCCCCTAGAACTTAGAACTACTTAAACCTAACTAACCTAAGGACAGCACACAACACCCAGTGAATTTCCCCTTAGTTTGGACAGATGAGTGCCAAATAGCTTTTAAAAACTTAAAGATGCACTGCTCAGTGATCGCTGCTTAGTTCACTTTGATCTTGAAACATCAGTTGCACTGTAAGTTGAGGCTTCCTCTCACGGAATCGGTGCAGTGCTTTCGCACAGAATTGCTGATTCAGACAGACCTATTTTTTCACATCCAAAGTGTTTCCAAAGCCCAGTGAAACTATTTACAAATTGAAAAAGAGACTTTGGCTATTGTATATGGTGTCACCAAACTCCACCACTATTTGTACGGCACAAAATTCTACTTAGTAACAGATCACAAGCCTTTGCAGTCCTTGTTTCATCCGACGAAACCGGTTCCTGTACGAACTGATCAAAAATTGTAAAGATGTCCTTTGTTGATGTCTCAATACCAGTACGAGATTGTGTATAGTCCGACAGTTAAACATGGTAATGCGGACGCACTTTCACGCCTTCCGATTGGCCCTGACACAGACTTTGACGCTTCTGCTGCATCTTGTTTTCACATCGATGCTCAGGGTCTTAAATCGCTTCAGTCTTTCCCGCTGAACTATGAGAAAATTGCATAGGCCACGGAAACTGGTCCAGATTTGAACATGTTGTTCAACTGCATTCGCACATCTTGGCCTCGTTCTTTGAATAGCATAAGAACTCTGTAGTACACCGATACTTTGCACTTCGGCATAGCCTCGATCTACAGAAAGGTGTTGTTCTTATTCCGAATGACGTACATAATCGCATGTGTTGATCCCTAAAGCTTTGCAAAAAGAAGTATTACAGTTACTTCACCAACGACACTGGCGGATTGTTCGTACGAAACAGTTAGCGCGTCGACACTGTACTTGGCTCGGTATGGACGCCCAAATAGAACAGATGACGTCACAGTGGCACGCATGTGTGGAAAATCAGTCCGCTCCACCACAAAAATTCTTTGCTTGGCCTAAGTCGCGATCACCATGGCAACGCGTGCACATAGACTTTGCTGTACCTTTTTGGAACACCCGTTTGTCGATTGTGGTTGACTCTTATAGCAAGTTTCCTTCTGCTATGCCAATGAACTCGACAACGTCACATAGCTCTGTTCAGGTGTTGTCATAGATTTTTTGCCTAGAAGGCTTACCTGAAGTAATAGTGTCAGACCTCTGTTCACGTCAAATGAATTTGAAACAATGGCATACAGCATCTAAATAATGCACCGTTCCATCCATAGTCAAACGGCGAAGCGGAACGTTTTGTCAAGACTTTCAAGCAGCAGATGGCAAAACCTCGCTCCGCACACACCAAGGATCAAGCATTGCAGCTGTTCCTCGCCTTGTATCGTCCGCACCCACGAGATGGGCCATCGCCGGCGGGATTGCTTCACGGCCGCCGCTATCGCACACTGCTCCACCTGCTCCACCCTCCTCAGGATCCGACGCCGAAGGAAAGCAGCAAGTATCGCTTCGCGCCGCATGATATTGTCTTTTACAGGGTTTTTAGCTCTAGCAGACGGTGGGCCCGCGGCGAGATCATCTGTCGACTTGGCGCCTGCATGTATCTTCTTTCGGGTCCAGATGGCTTTCACCACCTCCATTAGAATCAACTTTGTCTCTCTCATGCACACGATGCTCTTTCAGTCACTCTTCTCCCAGATTCACGGGTCCAGAGGACAGCGCGTCAACAGCAACTGCCAGAGGGTGTCATCACGACACCGCGGGACGACCCCATGGAGACCGAGCCTTCGCCTCCTCCGCCTTCTCTCTTCCTACGCATGGAGCTGGGCCCGCCCACACCCTTACAGTCGCCGCCTTCTTCATTTGGTTCGTGGCAGCAGGAGGTTCACGCGTACCCTTCTGGTCGTTTTCCGGGAGACGGTTCCACCAGAGCGCAAGCCGGATGGCGGGGTACGGCCGGAATCTAGACGTCCTTTGCAGCCTCAGCTTCCGACCCAACGTTGCGCCCACACTTTTGCATCCCCCGCCGTCGTCGCACTCCATACACGATCGACGATCCGTCGCTTTGGGGGAGGGAGGGGAGGGAGAGGAATATTCTGGTCTAACCACAAGCGCCGGAATGAAGACGAAGAACAGAAGACCAGAGAAGGCGGTGAAACGACGTCGGCCTATGGTGAGCTTATTAGGGCCGCACCCTCCGATCGGACTCAATATCGCGGACATTAGTTATCAGTGACGTGGCATAGCCAAGAATATTACTGTTTGCATGTCGCCCATCATTTGTGGCTACTCCGTGTAAATCTTCAAGTTAAGTATTGTTAATCTGCTTGATAGAAATAAAACTATTAATTTTATTTGCTTGAATTGTTGTATAGCATTTCGAGAACGCAGCATCCTTTAAGGCACCCTATACGAGACGAGTGGGTAAGACCCAACACTCGCCTGACATTGAATTAAAGAAAAACCTGCTTAGTTTGTCAACTCTGTCGTTGCGAGACCGTTTGCCTTTGATATTGGTCTGGTATTTGTGAGTGTGCTTGCGTCGTTCATCGAAGTCTCAGCAGGTTTACATTTCGTGGCGTGCAGTTACAGCTGCAGCGGTTCTGAAGCTAAGTACTGACTAAGTTGTTTGAACACTGTTATTCGGTTATTAAATTTATTAGGTTTCAACGGTGTCTCGTGCTGTTTCTGGTGAAATAACGGTTTAATAAACTTCTGAAAACTTTCACCCATTGTGTATTATAGAGTTGTTTGTGTATTGTTGTAATTTACTAAATTTAGTACGGTAGTTTCCAGCTGACGTTTCTTATTGTTTGTAGCGAAATATTTCAGTGAAACTTTGGTTCATTGTGTTTAATTTCGTTGATCGTTTCAGTGGTGGCTTGAAGTTTTTGTTTTAGATAAGAAACTGTGTGAAGTTTCTGTGACATTTGTTTCGAAATGCATAATGCAGGCACTGTAAAAAGTCAGGGCACAAACCAGAAGTGTTCAACATGAAGCACATAGGGCAACGTAATAAGAGTCAGGCACAGTAATAGAAATATTAATGATGTTCACGACACATGGGAGCAGATTAATAAAATTTTACAAACTAGAAGCAAAGTGAATGCTGTTTTTTCAGTGAATGAAAAGCCTTTATCTGTGACACTCGGAGTTAACAAAGGGCACTGAAATTCCAAACTGAAACAGGTTCATCAGTTTCTTTCCTTAATTAGGTCCCCCGAAATTAACTGAATTTCAGAGTTCGCTATTTAACTAAAGCGACCAACAGATTCTGGTCAAAGGTAAATTTATTACCGATGCTGCGTACGAGCAATTTATAAGGTGGGCCAGATTTATACCGGGTGGTTATAATTAAAGTGCAATTACTCACAGAGGTGCAACGTGGGCTGTGATTATCGTATGACAGCGAAACTTGGTAGATATGGTAATGCGTTAATGCGGAACCGATTTACGCTGAAAGCATTAGTTCGAGTTGTGGCCACAAGATGCAAATCTGTATCTGTGAATTCAATAAATACGTATAGAAATATTTCCAAATGTAATGGGTTAGGAACGGGACGTGGGCAGAAAAGATTAAACAAGTGGAAAAGGCATAATGGTGATTTTATTATTAACCACCGCTTACACAATTTGTTCAGTGTGAGCGCCGGAGACGTCGACGAGATGTTGAATTCGTAAAACGACGTGATCAACAGTTGCTCGCAGCAGTTCCGGCGAAATCTAAGCAACGTGTTTCTGTATAGTGGCCTTCAGATAAGACAGAGACCCAAAGCGTCCCCAGCATAACCCGTCCTTTAGATTTGCCCAGAGCCAAAACTCACATGGATTCATATCAGGTGATTTTGCAGGTCATGCATCTGGAGCACCTCTGGAGATAACACGTTCGTGGAAGGTAGTATCAAGCAGATCTTTCACTGTGAGAGTTACATGAGGTGTGCCCACGCAGTTGTGCTCTTCTAAAGCAGGTACCACATGCTGTACAAGGAGTGCTCGATAACGTGCAGCGTCATGATGCACTTGACAGGCCCTCTGGGTGTATCCTTTTCAAAGAAGAGCAGACCGAAAATAAAGGTGCTTGTGAATCCACACCACATAGTCACACATAGCGTATGCAATGCGTTTTCGTGCACATCACGCGGTATAGCAGTACCCCCACCCCTACCCCCCACCCCCCACCCCCACCCCCAATTCGACAGTTCTGTGTATTCACTCCATTCTGTAGTGTAAAATGTGCCTCGTCACTCCATAGAATATTGCCTGCTCACATGTCATCAATCCGTGCCAAAAACCGAAGAGCAAAATTAATTTAGAGTGTTGCTGCGGATCATGAGGTTTCAGTTTTGCTCCGTCTGGATCTTGTATAGATACCAGTGTGAAATAGGCCGCAAAACTTTCCGTGGTGTTGACCATGGTATGGACAATTCTCGTGTTACGTCTGCCACAGACGGCCCCTGCCAGGCAGACTACACTCAAGACACCTCTGTGTACCATATAACATACACAAGCACTTGCAGGCGCAACCAAGAGGAAAATAATTCTTCAAAATAAACAGAACTTGCTAGAGACTAACGCGAACCATTTTCTGCAGAGGTCGCCTCACAGACACAGGGAAAGTTGGAGTACTCCGCCGACCTCCTCCGGCTTTATAAGGCCAGTGCACCAGCAGTAAAGCCAGTTCCTCGCTGAGATTGGACCAGCTCCGACGGACCTCACCGACGCTCTTAATGAATAGTCGTCTACACGTTATTTGTTTTCTTTGTGTGTATATAGAGATTGTTCGATAAGTTTAGTTCAGTTTCAATAAACGAAATTATACTGAGTGTTCTACAATACCGAGTATTCTTCATCTCGTGACACTGTACGATAGCTAGCACTACCAGAGGCACGTGCTGCATAGTCAGTTACAGCAAAAGCAACCTCGTCAATAACTTCCACGGGTATAGGACGCCTTCCTCCTCAAAGTGTGTTTTTGAATTTCATTGTTATCTGCTTCAAACTATTTAATGATATCGGGCCCGTCCTCAGGCCTTTCAGTCAGCAATATTCTCTCAATGCAGCACTGCAGTTCTCTTCTCTGTAGCCATACTGTTCACTCACGTTATGGTTTGTCAAAAGATAACGTGAATATTATACCGTCATATAAACAGCGTACAGTGCAAGATTTTAGCTTTGTGGCCAAAATTGGAACTTTACGCATAGCTGATGACATTTGGAAGTTTTCGTGTGGCCCTGAGTCATGCTCAGATAGCCTAATGCTAAGACAAACGTTCGCGATAAGTGGGAAATCCGAGTTCGAGTCCCGATTCGGCCCATGTTTTCATTGTCGTCATTCCATTATACAGTTGATGGTAATTCATATTTGCAACTGCAAATTCATTTCACGTATTTCATAACGGTCGCCGCAGCGCCTGTTCCTTCGGACATGCATGCATGTTCGAAGGAATATTGCGTCGTGCTTCTGAACAACACAGGCACTCCAATATTGCATTTTCAAAACGTCCGTATGTAATACAGATTTAATCGATTACTTCTATGATAACGATTCAAGATCTAACAGACCAAGCGAGGCGGTTAAGTGGTTAGCACACTGGACTCGCATTCGGGAGGACGACGGTTCATTCCGCCTCCGGCTATCCTGATTTAGGTCTTCCGTGATTTCCCTAAATCACTCCAGGCAAATGCCGGGATGGCTCCTTTGAAAGGGCACGGCCGACTTCCTTCCCGTCCTTCCCTAATCCGATGAGACCGATGACCTTGCTGTCTGGTCTCCTCCCCCACAACAACCAAACCCCAAGATCAAACAAGCATTTTTCTTATTGACTGTTGCCAAAATTAATAGTTACAGACAATGGCACTTAATTTTCGTCTCACAAGTTCAAACATTTTTGTGAAAGGAATGGGGGTTTCACATTTAGAATGGTGGTTCAAATGGCTCTGAGCACTATGGGACTTAACTGCTGAGGTCATCAGTCCCCTAGAACTTAGAACTACTTAAACCTAACTATCCTAAGGACGTCACACACATCCATGCCCGAGGCAGGATTCGAACCTGCGACCGTAGCGGTCGCGCGGTTCCGGACTGCAGCGCCTAGAACCGCTCGGCCTCACATTTAGAAGCGGCCTTGTTTCATCCTGCAGCCAAATAAATTGCTAAATTATTTGTATGGATGTTCAAGTCCCTCATGACCACGTTCGCTCATCAGTACAGTAACGATAATATAGTGCTAATATTTTTCTATTTCAGTACAGAGGGACTCGAAATGATACAATATCTCCCACTTAATAACTGTATGGGAGACCACACCGAACTCTAATGCCAATTTTAAAGCTATTCGTGCATCCACAGACCGAGCATCAACAATAGTTGAAACAAAAGTTTTTAAAAGTAAATAAGACATTCTTTACCATCCATAAATGTGGAAAGAAAGCTTGAATACCATGCAGAGCTGTAAAGCAACTTGACAACGTTATTTATAAAGTATAAATTGCTAATGGTGTCACAACGCACCACAGAAATCAACTGAGACTACTACGGAGTTATACACATACAGGCATAATTCCCAGCCTTCTCTCTCTCTCTCTCTCTCTGTCTCTGTCTCTGTCTGTCTATCTGTCTCTCTCTCTCTCTTTCTCTCTCTCTCTCTCTCTCCCTCTCTCTCTCCCCTCTCTCTCTCTTTTTCTTTCCCTCTCCCTCTCTCTCTTTTTGTTTCACTGCAGCAAGACCTCTCGGGGATCTGTATTTGCAGCTGGCAGCTGCCTCTGCCTTCATCTCCAGCAGCAGGGGCCAGCTGCAGCCGACAGATGATTGACAGCACCCAGATGGAGGTGGATGTCATGCCTCCCCACACAGACAAGCCTATGGAACTAGACTTGGCAAATAACTCAACTGACCACATCCTCACCAAGGTTTTGGCGATGGTATTCCCTGGTGCCACAATAAAATTCCAGGGGAAGCAACATTTGGGCATCCACCATGTTTGCCCATCAGTAAATAAGGGAGCATGAAGCTAACGAAGCAAGCTGGCTGATGGGGTTATTGAACATAGTGACAGACTATCGGGTGCACCCATCATTCTGGTTCCAAAGAAGCCACCGGATGGCACTAAGAAATATAGATTTTGCTGTGATTAGTGACAGACTATGGGCTGCACCCATCGTTCTGTTAGTACTACACACACTGGCAGATGATGTTCACCGGGCATTTGCCATACCCACAATCTGCCATCGGATAGCCACATTGTGTACCGTGATTCGTCACTCCACACAACGTTTTCCACTTTGAATCGTCCAATGTTTACGCTCCTTACACCAAGCGAGGCGTCGTTTGGCATTTACCGGCGTGATGTGTGGCTTATGAGCAGCCTCTCGACCATGAAATCCAAGTTTTCTCACCTCCCGCCTAACTGTCATAGGATCTCTGGTGTGACATCACGTGTACTGGACTGCTGTTGAAACTGCTCGTTAATATTTTATAAAGTTTTAGTCTTTACTTACTTATGTAGCAGCAACTTCTGCCACCAAATGTAACAGCAACACCAAATTTAGCAGGAAGAGGTAGAAGGCACCGTATTAAGACTCGTCCGACCTTTCCAAGTGATTTATTGTTTCCAGCTATAGTGCCCCCATTCCTCTCAATCTGTGTCACTGGGTCCCGCAATGCTGAGGACACCACTTCGCTGTCTGCAAAACGGCTTGGCACAGAATGGCTGCCTCAGCAACCTGTGCATGCACTGCTGTGTGTCGGCCTTGTACAGCAGCGGAGTTGTGGTGTCGTCAGGATGCCAGCAGTTGTCTCAGCGCTGCTCAGTGTGAGCCATAGGCGGCCAGCTGAGTGCTTCTCGCTGGCGTGGCTAAGATTGCAGTGACAAGAAGCGCCCACGATCTGGAGCCTGAATCTGCAGCCCTCACCTCGGGATGCCTCCGGCATGTGTTGCAAACCAGGACGACTGCCTGCAGTAGCGAGCCAAAGAGTCGGCCTCAGAGGATCGAACCAGCGACCCACCATGGACTGGAACGCTGGCGCCCTATCTGCTGCTGCGTGTAGCTGGTGGTGTGACGTTCCCCGCCGTCCAGGAGAGATGCCACACTTGAATGAATCTCGTTAGAAACCCGCACCTATTTATACGTGGCTATGGGCCTCTGTTTTGCCAGATGGGCCGCTTTGCGTCATGTACACACAACACGCTAGGTTGGCCAGTGGGCCACTTCTGCCTGTGATTTGCGACGTGCAAAACCGCTACGTATACTCTTTCAGCAATTTGTCGGCCCTGTGGCCTCTATTCTACTTCGCAACTGTTGGTATGCGTAACTCACTGCAATCCGGCCCGCACCTGGCTTTAACTTGTGCTCAGAATATTGCACAAACCTAACTTTCCCTATCCTAAACGGTGGTGCCACTATATTATTCCCCTCTTTGGAAAGACCTGGTCCTTGGGTTGACCTTTAACTAGCTCTTAACTTGTTTGAGTTGGCACCTATTTACTGTTAGAAAAATTAAATGTGGTCTAGTGCCCCTTAAAACCATGTTATGAAACAAAACGCAAAAATTCCTTACTGGGCGACCACTGCTCGATCAATCCCTTACCTACTCATCTCACGCCCTCGGCATCCAATCCACTGGGACTTGGACTACCCTTGGTTCCCTCTGGAAATTAGCTCTCCTCCTGATCAGAAAGAAAACAACACATAACAATGTTAAGGATGCGATGACACTTGGCAAAGAGGTGCTCAAAATGATCGTTATTTGCCGTTGCCTTTCCCTATACTGAGAGACATGTTGCACAAGCTGTTCAGATGATATGCGCCCCTCTTGCTCTAAAATGAACTGGTTTACGGATCGTAACAGACCTGGCTTCAGAGTTTGATTTAACAAGGTAAGATTCTGCCTTGGCAAAAACTCTAAAGTGGCCTCTGGCCAGTACAGCTGTGGCTGCGTAACATTCAATTGCGTGACTCCTGAAATCGACGCTGGCAGGTGGAAGGTTAGTCCTGTTGTGTTATACTTAGTTCTGTTGATTAAAATTCCGCTTCCTTCGAGCTCTATACGTTTCGCTTCTGCAAATACTCCCCACTCAAAACAACTGGCTACTACTACCAAATTCTCGTAGTGGAGAAGATGCACTGCAACCCGACCCGTTGCAAGCTCAATTTTGGCTCCACGATGTCCCTTGGACAGTCTATTCCTTTCCCCCTAGCTAAAAATAACTGCACCGTGCACTTGTCCCATATTTGTAGCTTCACAGATTTTCCTCCAACATTCACTATTTTTTATCCAAACTCAACACCTATTGTGTGACTACTTTCATCTTTAAATTTACATTATATGAACTGGTGCAATAAACACGACTTTCCTGACCCAGCACTGTCGATAACTAAAAATTTAAACAGGAAATCGTACAACTCTGACATCATTCAACACATATTTATTACGGATTTGCTGCAAAATTTACTCGGACGCATTTATTTCTCCAGAACTGCTTTCGATTTCTCCTCCAACAACACTCCACATACGCTACACTTCCCTTTTCAGTGACATGAGGACAGGGATCACCATCACCCTTCCTCCCTCTTCAAAAAGACTGCTGTCCACAGCAGGCTCTATTCGAAAATACATACAACATATGAAAATACAATGCCTAGTTACTCTACGCAAACCCAATGGTACATGACACGAAAAAATAAAACTACAAATACTCTACTAGTTTGTGGATCGCAAAGCATATGGTACTTCATGCTGTACTCTATCTTCCTGGTTTTCTCTTTGCTTAGCACCTCTCTTCACTCTCTCTTTCTTCTTCTCTCCTTCCCGTGACACACCTGGAATCACATCCAGCCAACTCTTAAATGTCCGTAACCGCCCAATGTGTGCCATCGTTGTTCTAGTTGGCAGCTGAAGCTTAACATTAACGGGGGTGTGGTTTCAACAACTTGGTATGGCCCTTGATACCTTGTGAGGAACTTCTTCGTTTTCCCTTTTTGCATATAGGGTCTGGACAGCATTACCCATTGCCCCACTCTATACAGCGGTTAACTTTCTTTCCGGTTCACTGCGTCTTCCTGCCTTTCCAAAGCCTTCGTATTCGCCTTTTGTACCCATTCCCAAACTCCCAAATTGTTCTAGCGAACTGACGTACAGATTCACCTGTCCCTCCTTTCTGTAGCTTCAATAAATCAAACGGTGACGGCATTCTTCGCCCGTACACTACCTCATATAGAGACAAACCGGTGTTTGTATAGACTTTTGCATTGTACGCGCACACAATATGCTTCAAATGCTGGTCCCACTGACGGTGATTAGAATCCATATAAAAACTCAGCATCTTTCTGATTGTTCTGTGTACCCGTTCTGTCCTTCCGTTGGCCTGTGGATGCAACGCGCTGGTCCTCAACTTCTTTACGTTCAACAATTTACACTGTTCCTTCATTAAATCCGACATGAAGATGGTTCCTTGGTCAAACTTCAAAATCCAGTTGTTTACTAACGCTTGTGCGACCACTGCTGCCTGTTGATTTGGCATAGCCACCATCTCCACATACCTCAAAAAATGGTTTATTATTGTTAGAACGAATCTATTCCCCGATGATGTTCACCTGAAAGGTCCTAAGACATCGATCCCCAGCATAGAGGTTGCCGCCCGAGGTGGCCGAGCTGTTCTAGGCGCTTCAGTCCGGAACCGCGTAACTGCTACGGTCGCCAGTTCAAATCCTGCCTCGGGCATGGATGTGTGTGATGTCCTTAGGTTAGTTATTTTTAAGTAGTTCTAAGTTCTAGGGGACTGATGACCTCAGATGTTAAGTCCCATAGTGCTCAGAGCCATTTTGAACCAGCACAGAGAATGGACATGTCGCTTCCGGCAACCGTTGTAGCTGTATCTGTTTCCGGCTCAAATCTGCTCTCTGTGCACGTGGTATACAATTATTGACACACTGATCCACATCTACTTTTCTACTTCTCCACCAATACCTCTTCCGCCACTCTCCTATTCGTCGCTCTACACCCTCTATGACCAGATAACACGTGATCTTGTACTTCCTTTAAAACCTCATCCCTCAACTTCGCTGCCACCACTACCCTTGGCCCTAACTTCGTTTCCCTGCACGAAAGACAGTCGTACGTATTAAATTGTGACTGTGTCTGATACAATTTACAATCGTTGTTCTCATTCTGTAATTCTTGCCATACTGCTAGGTCATAACCTATGACTTCTACTTTTGCCACCTTCCTACTTAGTGCTTCACATTACTGTGCTGCTTCCTAGGCTTGTGAACTCCCCGTTGTCGAATTCACTAAGCCTCACAGTCCAACTAGCGAGTCTAGTGGACGGATTCTTCAACCCCAACAACCACTTCAATGCAGCATGATCTGTCACTACCCGAAATCTTCTCCCATATAAATAACATTTAAAATATGTGATTCCATAGATTACGCTAAGCATCTCCCTCTCAGTTGTTGAGTAATTCCTCCATACTGCATTCAACTGCTTAGACGCATAGGGTACAGGATGTTCTTTCCCATCAATTTCCTGACTAAGAACGCACCCTAATGCTTGATTCGATGCATCGCACGCTAGTATAAACTCATTTTCAAAATCTGGAAACACAAGAACCGGACTTGATGTTAATAATTCTTTCAGTTTGTCAAACGCTTTCTGACGCTCTTCTGTCCACTCAAATTTCACACCCTTCCGAAACAATCGCGTCAACGGCTGTGCTAAATCTGCAAAACCCTTCACGAACTTTCGATAGAAATGGGAAATTCCGATGAAGGACAGCACTTCCTTAACTGTTTTCGGTTCCTGAAAATCCCTTACAACCTGTACCAACCTCGCATCTCTTCGTACTCCGTCCTTACTGATAATATGACCCAAATATTTTGCTTCTTCTAATGCAAAATCACACTTCTCCTGGCTCAACGTCAAACGGGCTGCTCTTAACCTCTTAAAGACTTCCCTTAACCGCTGTCTATCTTGCTCCATACTACTTGAAAACACTATAATGTCATCCAAATAGACCAGAGACTACCGTGGTATCAAACCCCTCAAGACACTGTCTAGCAGCCTCTGAAACGTTTCTGGAGCGTTTTTCAAACCGAATGGCATTCTAATGTACTGGCAATGGCCTCCTCTGGAGCCACCTCTAACTGATGATAACCACTTGTCAAATCCATCGTAGAAAAATAGTGTCACTGTCCTAAGTGATCCAAAGTCTCCGATATGTTTGGAATGGTGTATGCCTCAGTTACTGTCTTATTATTGAAGTATCGGTAGTCACAACAGAACCTGCATTTCTTAGTTCCATCTGTAGATTTGTTTAGGCACAACGACAGTTCCCGCTCCCCAGCAACTATTACTATGCTCTATAATACCGCCCGCAAGCCGCTTATCAATGAAATCCTCCACAATCGGTTGTAAATACCTCGGTATTCTGTATGGTTTAAGGTAACCAGGTACTTCATTGGCTGTTGGTATCCATTGTTGAACTAATGGAGTTGCTGGTAATGACCCTTGTGGAAAAAACAAATCTTTAAATACCCGCAATAATTCTTTCATCTGCTCTATTTCTCCTCCTTTCAAATGCTTAGTTTTGTCACCCAATGCAGTTCTATCGGCAGTTAGTGGTTGATCGCTTCGCCTACTTCTCGAACACAAGTCTTCGTTATTTGGCACATACAAATTTGCTACTAAAACTCCTTTCCTCAAATCCGCGTCTACAGCGCTAAAATTATCCACGTTCACGGGAACTACTCGCCCGTCGTTCCCCTCCTGTACGCGTAAAACACTAAGTTTTACACAAAACAACCCAATGGAGCCAACACTTCATTATCCTCCAATGGTTCAATAACACAATATTAGTCGATTTTCATTAATCTCAGTCTTTCTTCCTGTGTTATTGACTCGAGTAGTCTGTTATTCGTGAGTGTGCGTACGTCGTTCGTCCAAGCCTTACGCCTCAGTAGTGTGTTTACATTTTGCGGCGTGCAGTTGCAGCTGTAGCGGCTATAAACCTAAGTACTGACAAAGTTATTTTTGCACTGTTATACAGTTATGAAATTTCATTGTTTTCAGTGGTGTTTCATGCTGTTTCTGGAGAAATAACGATTTCATAAACTTTTGGAAACGTTCGATCGCTGTGTTTTTTAGAGTTTTCTGTGGTTAGAAGTACCGTTTAGTAAAGCTTTAGTAAGTTTTCAGCGGACGTTTCTTATTGTTCCTAGTGAAAAATATCAATAAAATTTTCATTCAGTGTTTTCACTTCGTTGAGTGTTCCAGTGGCCGCTTGACTTTATTGTTTTAGCAAATAATTTTGTGAAGTTTTGTTGGTATTGGTATTAGTTGTGGTTTAGTAATGTTAGTAGTTGATTTCTTAGTAGAAAGAGAATTTCGAGAGCGCTACTGTTAGTTCTATAAATAGTTGTACTGATGTAACTGAACTTAGGTAATGTAGACATATAGTTTTTTCAGTAACTGTATAATTTTACCATGAGTGAGAAGAGTGGGCTCTGTCGTAGATCTGTGAGTAGTGGGTTACGGTGTGGGATTTGTCCAAAGTAGCGGGAATGCAGTGGGGAAGCCAGTGGACATTCTAGCGAGATCCTCTCCTGCGACTGCTGAATATACAGTAGAAATAAGTTGATAGAGGAGCAGGAGTGTAAGATCTGTGCCATTCAGGGGCAATTACAACGCGGAAACGAGGAACTAGATGAGTTGAGAGGGTGAAGGGTGGCAGGGACTGGGAACTGGCAGTTGACGAGAAGGCAGGTAGGTGGAGGATGTATTCAGACAGTTATACTTTGGGTACATGCAATAGATTTGACCAACTGTCAGAGTTGAGTGGAGAGGAGCCTCTTGTAGCTGTAGATGTAGGGAATATGCAGCAGTCCTCAGCAGTTAGGAGGTCTAGGTCAGTTGCAAAGTCTAACAGAAAGAAGAAGGTTCTGCTGCTAGGTAGTTCGCACGGTAGAGGTGTGGGCCAGCAGTTGCAGGAAGTGTTGGGGAGTGAGTACCAGGTCACCAGCATTGTGAAGCCTAGTGCAGGGTTGGCTCAGGTGACTGACAGAATAGGGGAGTTACGTAGAAATTTTATGAAGGAGAATAAGGTAGTGATAGCGGGTGGAGCAGGGAACAGTCTTGGTAGGGACGGGGAATATGGTGTAGGTGGGGACCTGATAAAGATAGCTACTCAAACTGGTGGTACTAATGTGCATTTCGTGCCACTGTTTCGGAGTCATGTTCGGCGTCATCTTAATGTGGCTGTTAGGCGCGTTAACATGGGGCTGGAGAGGGCGCTGATGACAGACGGCATGGGTCACATTTCAGTGGTGCCAGTTGGGTCCATCAGTACGTCGGGTTTCACTAGGAATGGCCTGCACCTCAATGGATGTGGGAAAGGGAGGCTAGCAAAGCTTATAGGTGACAGTGTAGTGGGTGGTGGTGGGATCACTCATGGAAAAATTCCTGTACTAGTTGCTGTAAGAGCTGCACACTTTCTTAGATTGAAGTTAGCTGCTTAAAGGAAGTCCCTCTGACTAAGGGCTCACCTTCAGAGGATGTCATGTTTCCAAGAAGAGAAGGAATTAGCATATTTCATCAAAATATAAGCGATATTAGAAATAAAGTTAGTGAACTGCTTTTAGACATTGACTCTGAAGTTATTGGTATATCGGAGCACCATTTAAATAATTTGACAATTCAGAGGGTTCCTTTACGAGGATACAGATTAGCTGGCTGTTTTTCAAGGAGTGCCTTGCGGGGTGGGGGAGTGGCTATGTACATAAGAAACAGTATTCCATTTGAGTCCATAGGCGTATCACGACAGTCACTGAACAGACATTTGAATGTTGTGCAGGGGAAGTTGAATTTAGAGAAACTAAACTTCTAATTGTTATTGTTTATAGGTCCCCTAACTCCGACTTAGAGCATTTTTTCTCAAGCTAGAGATGGTTCTTTGTTCACTTTGTAGGAAGTGCCAGAAATTAGTTATATCTGGTACCTTCAATATAATTTTTCTGTATGATGGTGCAAGAAAAAGAACGTTGCTACATCTCCTACATTCATATGATCTGATGTAGACTGTGTTTTCTCCACCTACTGTGCAGGGGAATAGTAGCACAGTCATAGATAATATTCTTATTCATTCTTCATTAATAGAAGGGCATTCTGTAAGTAAAAGGGTGAATGGGCTTTCAGATGAGATGCACAAATTTTAGCACTAAAAGGCTTTTGTACTCAAAGAAATGTCACATATAATTACAAACCATGCAGGAAAGCTAATCCAATGGCAATAGAGAGTTTTTAAACCTTGTCATGGATCAAGAGTGGCAGGACGTTTATAGTGCCGATAACATAGATGATAAATATAATGCTTTCCTTAACACATTTCCGATGCTCTTTCCATTAGAACGTTGAATGGGGTACTAGCAGTAATAGGAAGCTCGGATGGCTGACTAGTGGGATAAGGGTATCATGTAGAACAAAGCGGGAATTATATGAAAATGTTAGAAGTAGTCACCATCAAGTCACAGTAGCCCACTATGAACAGCATTGTAAGGAGCTTAAAATATTATCAGGAAGGCACAGAGTGTGTGGTATGCAAATAGAATAGCTAATTTGCAGGATAAAATTAAAACCATATGGTCAGTTGTGATGGAAGTGTCTGGTCAGCAGCACAAAGTCGACGATATAAAGTCAGTTCGTAGTAAAAATATTTCTGTTACTGATAAATCAGATATGTGTACAGTATTTAACAATCATTTTCTGAACATTGCTGGTCAATTAAATAAAAATTTAGTTTCTGCAGGGAATCATGTAACTTTCCTGACGAATGCCTTTCCGAGACTGATGTCTGAAATAATCCCGTGTGATACAGACAAGGGGGAGACTGAGTCAATAATTAAGTCACTGAAGACTCTCATGGATATGGTGGAGTGCCCAGCAGAATATTACAGTACTGTGTTGCACATGTTATCCCTGTACTTAGCCATATTTGTAATTCTTCCATTAGGAATGGTCAGTTTCCTGAACGATTAAGGTACTCAGTAGTAAAGCAGCTTTATAAAAAGGGAGAAAGGGATAATGTAGACAATTTTAGACCGATTTCTATGCCTTCAGTGTTTGTTAAAGTTGTTGAAAAGGGTGTAAGCATAATTGATCATTTTATATCACACGATTTGCTATCAAATGTACAGTTCGGCTTTAGGAGTCGTTTAACAACTGAAAATGCTGTATTGTCTTTTCTGTGTGAGGTACTGAGTGGGTTAAACAAAAGGTTTCGAACGCTAGGCATATTTTTTGATTTAACTGATGTGTTTGATTGTGTTGATCACAACATATTGCTCCAGAAGTTGGACCATTACAGAATACGGGGAGTAGGTCACAATTGGTTCACCTCTTACCTTACCAACAGACAGCAAAAGGTCATTATTCACAATGTTGAGAATGGTTGCGATGTGGGGTCTGAGTGGTGTGCAGTCAAGTGGGGGGTGCCACAGCGATCAGTGTTGGCCCCTCTCCTGTTCCTTATTTATGTAAATGATATGCCCTCTAGTATTATGGGTTACTCAAAAATGTACCTATTTGCTGATGGCACTAGCTTGGTAGTAAAGGATGTTGTGTGCAGCATTTGCTCGGTTTCAAATAGTGCAGTTCACTTGTAGAAAATAAACTAACGCTAAATTACAGTAAGACTTAGTTTTTACAGTTTTTAACACACAATTCAACAAAACCTGACGTTTTAATTTCACAGAATGGGCACGTGGTTAGTGAAACTGAACAGTTCCAATTTCTAAATGTTGAGATTGATAGTAAACTGTTGTGGAAAGCTCATGTTCAGGACCTTGTTCAAGAACTTAATGCTGCCATTTTTACTATTCGAAGTGTATCTGAAGTGAGTGATGGTTCGACACGAAAATTAGTCTACTTTGCTTATTTTCATTCACTTATGTAGTATGATATTATATTTTGGGGTCACTCTTCCCATTCTAAAAGGATATTTTTGGCTTTGAAACGGGCGGTTCGGGCAATAAATGGTGTAAGTTCACGAACCTCTTGTCGACCACTGTTCACGAGTCTGGGTATTTTGACATTGGCCTCTAAATATATATATTAATTACCGTAATTTCTTTTCAACAATATTAGCTTATTCCCAAGAATAAGTAGTTTTCACTCAGTTAATAGTCGGCAAATATCAAATGTGCATTTGGATCGGACTTCCTTAACTCTTGTGCCCAAAGGTGTGTAGAATATTTCTGCATCAATTTTCAATAAGCTACCACTCGAATTCAAAAATATTAGCAGTAATCCACCCGCTTTCAAATCGAAACTGAAGAGTTTCCTCATGGGTCACTCTTTCTATTCTGTAGAGGAGTTTCTTGAAAAATTGAGCTGATTCTTGTTGTACTGTTGACTGCGTTTACTTAAGATTATGGGTTGAAATTTTTCTGGGTCATAAACATTTTTTTCATCTGTTATTACTTTTATGTTGTAGTTTCATGTACTGATACGTTCCATGATCTTGGAGATTTGCTCCTCAATTTGGTCCTACGGAACTTGTAAATAAAAAATTAGTAAATAATAAACTTGTAGTTGATCCTGATGCAGTTTGGAATTTCTGTGTGCTGTGTGATAGTCTGGATGGATGTCTGGCTATTACGCATTACGACCCTCTTCAACTGTCGGCGGTCTCTGTCAGCCAACAGAGGCGATCCATCTGTACGCTTCTGCTTGATGATGTTCTTTGGCTTGTAGGGCGCTCAGCTGTGCGGTCATCAGCGCCCGTACAAAGTCAAAATTTTTACGTAATCCATTTTTTTTTGCACAGTCCAATCTAGCCACTGTCTCGAATGATTATGATGATGAAATGATGAGGACAACACAAACACCCAGTCCGCGGGCAGGGAAAATCCCCAACCCTGCCGGGAATCAGACCCGAGACTCCGTGATCCAGAGGCAGCAATGCTAGCCACTAGACCATGAACTGCTGACGTACGCTTTTGTGCTGCACGAGTCACCTCACGTTTCCACTTCACTATCGCATCGTAAACAGTGGACCTAGGGATGTTTAGGAGTGTGGAAATCTCTTGTACAGACATATGGCTCAAGTGACGCCAAATCACCTGACCACGTTCGAAGTCCATGAGCTGCACGGAGCGCCCCATCTGCTCTCTCAAGATGTTTAATGACTACTGAGGTCGCTGAGATCGAGCACTTGGAGGTAGGTGGCAGCACAATGCACCTGATATGAAAAACATATGTTTTTGGGAGTGTCCGGATACTTTTGATCACATAGTGTAGTTAGACAGAGCCTCTCGAGTGGAAATTACACACGTATTTCTTGTCGACGGATATTCTTCCAGGCAATTCAACAGGTACTTTGGACTAATAAAATCAAAATTGAAGAAAATGGAGACAATCATAACTGTGTTACTAAATTTTTCAGCTGTGGTAGGGTGTAGAACTAAACCTTCGTCATTTGAAGTTTGTACGGACAGTATCCTAATAAAGAACTGGGGAAATGGTATCAACAAATATTGTCCCCCTAAACACATGACGTTAGGGAGTGTATTCAAGGTAATATCATACAATTTGTGGTACTATACTGTGCTCACTAACTTACTTGGGTACATTAACCTCGTTTCGTCTATGGAAAGAGAAATGTAGTACTCAACACCTAAGGGGTATTGAACTTGAAACTGTGAATCTCACACCAGTAACACCTATGAAAGATGAAGATGTTCGTGGCTTGTTTAAATACAAGGATTGGGAGATATGTGTTTGGCTGGCTAGGATGTTTGATGAAGCAAGGCATGAAATGTAAGAAACTGTAATAAATAAAGAAATATATTATTCTGCACCGCTACATTATTGAATGTAGAGTCTAATATTGTTACTACTGCTTCTAAAGTCTAACATATTACGGCATACTTACTTTTATAAAACTCATTTACGGCTGATTTATGGAAAAAGGACCCATATGCAAGTTTACTGTTATTCTTATATTTTTAAGACTGTGGCACTTTTAATTCTCAAAATAAAATATTTCTGTTCAGCAAACTCAAATATATCAAAAAGTTGACTAAAATATATATTACATGCAGTTTTTATTAAAATGAACATTCTAAACGTCTTTAGTTGTAAATATCTTAATTTGCCATATCGCCTTATGGGTCCTTCTTCCATAAACGTCCGCAGTTATTATACAACATATGTGCAGAATTTTGCCGAGATTGCCAAACCTTTGAACCGTTTATTACGGAAAGGAGCAAACTTTGAATGGTCTACAGACTGGCAGTATATGTCACCTTGAAGAAGGGACAGGTGGTCCCACAGCGGAGATATGCTGTGTCCACTGTCACACGTGGTATGCAGCTATAACCACAGATGACACCACCAGCTAGGTAGTTTCCAGGGTGACGCCACACACTTCCAAACAGTTGCCGCGTAGGGGTCACACGTAAGAGGAACCTATCGATGCTTTTTTTCCGCTCCATCCATCAGCGCCGAGTGTCAAAGTGTTTTCATTATTAGAGCTAGAACTATAAAGTGTCTTGTCCGTCCAGACTAAACAGCTGTTACATTAGTTATCCACATTCATTGGGTTCAGTGAGACCAGTTTTGAAAATTTTGCCCACTGCGCTTCTACTGTTCATAAAACTAAAGTGAAGTACTTACATTGGTCATACTTTTTTTACTAATGATTGCTATTTGTTATTTGTGGTGTTGCCAACGTTATTTGTGTTTTACTTTACTATAAGCCTGCGATGAGTCTGGCTGCAAACAAGCAGGCACACCAGATAAATGCAGCGACTACTTTCCTGAGGTAGGGGGTTCGGTTTCTGCTACTTTTTATGTTGGGCACCAAACTTATTTGGTGAATACAACAAGGGCTATCAAAGTGTGTGCCAGTGATGTACAGAGACAGTGTTCAAACTACCGTACGATGAATATTGTTTTAGGGATGTTGCTCACCTGCCGGCCGTGTGGCCGAGGGGTTCTAGGCGCTTCAGTCCGGAACCGCGCTGCTGCTACGGCCGCAGGTTCGAGTCCTGCCTCGGGCGTGGATGTGTGTGATGTTCTTAGGTTAGTTAGGTTTAAGTAATTCTAAGTCTAGGGGACTGATGACCTCAGATGTTAAGTCCCATAGTGCTCAGAACCATTTGAACCATTTTGTTGCTCACCTCCTATTGGTTTCTTTTTGTGGGGAAGATGAAGCATTTGGTGTACGAGACAACTATAGACTCTCCAGAAGAGATGGTTGCCCTTTTGGCTGAAGCTGCAGCCGTTTTTCACGAAACAATTGGTCATTACCACGCTGGTGCTTTTGTACTTAAAAGTAAACTGACACAGGGTTATTTGGTAACCGTGATAGCGTTACGGAGATGTTTAACAAACTCAAGTGGCAGACTCTGCAAGAGAGGCGCTCTGCATCGCGGTGTAGCTTGCTGTCCAGGTTTCGAGAGGGTGCGTTTCTGGATGAGGTATCGATTATATTGCTTCCCCCTACTTATACCTCCCGAGGAGATCACGAATGTAAAATTAGAGAGATTAGAGCTCGTACGGAGGCTTTCAGACAGTCGTTCTTCCCGCGAACCATACGCGACTGGAACAGGAAAGGGAGGTAATGACAGTGGCACGTAAAGTGCCCTCCACCACACACCGTTGGGTGGCTTGCGGAGTATAAATGTAGAGTAGATGTAGAACATTTTCAGCAACATCTTTATTACATTAGCGTCAAAATCTTCATTAATTCCAAGGGTGGAAACGATGCACTTGTGACATTTTTGTCACGAATAAAGAGTTTCTTTTTATGTCCTCTAAGCACTCTAAAATTTTGTATACGTACCTTTTTTACACCCTGTATGCCCGAGGCTTACTTACGATTTCTTCCTTGTGTAATAAGAAAATTCTTAAATTTTTCTAGTCTTCCAAAATAGAATCCCAACATGTTAAGTTCAAGGTACCGCTTTCAATGGCTGAAGTTGACTGTCCACACAATCGATATTTTGAAAAATTTTGACCTAAGGTATGTCTTTATAAACTTGAGTTTTGAAAAACTCATTTCATATTAGCTGCAGATATGGACAAAGTCAGGATGAATCGCAGGCTTACAAAAATATTGGAAAAATGACAATAAAATTGTTTGTGATAATATGAGTTTTGGGGAGAACTTACAGCAGGAAGAACTTGCGTAAAGATAAAAACTTGATTGTTGAGGTTAGACATAGGCAACCTCTGGTGACCTGTCGGCCTGCTTCACATATTTACTAGTGGGCCACCTCGTGACGCGGCATAACTGCACCGCACTTGGCGCAAGAACTCAAAACCATAGCGCCCTTCTTTAAAGGGTAACGCACCGATATGAATGACACACCTTTCCACCCACGCCACGCCAACGAACTGTGACTCAAAACAAGCGTTTTTGAGAGTAAAATCGTTTTATGTTCAAGCTATATTCAGATGTTTACAGCTATTTACGCGTCACGAACATTGTTTCTTTACTTACGATGTTTTACGAAAGCTGTTTAAAAACTTCCGTTGTAAAATTTAGCAGCATCTCGCTCTCTCTCTCTCCCACAAATTTCTTTTACGAGCCGGAATGAAACCAATCGCGGACCGAGTCAAGCCCGGGCCCACCGATTGCCCAACCATGATTTAGATTCTTTGGACTAACGTCACATTCATCACCATCACCTAACACAGTCTTAAGAGTAACATACAGGGCTTTAGTTTAACACCATCCAACGTCTGCAGATCATGAATATCATATATACCCCTAAAGCTGAAGCTCTTGCTATGACTGTCCGTAATCTCAAAGCTATCTTTTAGTGAGCAGAGAAATTAAACTTAAAGGAAAGTTCTTCTTGTCCCTCATCAGTAGGTACTACATCTACATCTAAATGTACATCTGCATACATACTCCGCAATCCACCATACGGTGCGTGGCGGAGGGTACCTCGTACCACAACTAGCATCTTCTCTCCCTGTTTCACTCCCAAACAGAACGAGGGAGAAATGACTGCCTATATGCCTCTGTACGAGCCCTAATCTCTCTTATTTTATCTTTGTGGTCTTTCCGCAAAATGTAAGCTGGCGGCAGTAAAATTGTACTGCAGTCAGCCTCAAATACTGGTTCTGTTAATTTCCTCAGTAGCGATTCACGAAAAGAACGTCTCCTTTCCTCTAGAGACTCCCACCTGAGTTCCTGAAGCATTTCGGTAACACTCGCGTGATGATCAAACCTACCAGTAACAAATCTAGCAGCCCGCCTCTGAATTGCTTCTATGTCCTGCCTCAATCCGACCTGATAGGGATCCCAAACGCTCGAACAGTACTCAAGAATAGGTCGTATTAGTGTTTTATAAGCGGTCTCCTTTACAGACGAACCACATCTTCCCAAAATTCTACCAATGAACCGAAGACGACTATCCGCCTTCCCCACAACTGCCATTACATGCTTGTGCCACTTCATATCGCTCTGCAGTGTTACGCCCAAATATTTAATCGACGTGACTGTGTGAGGCGCTACACTACTAATGGAGTATTCAAACATTACAGGATTCTTTTTCCTATTCATCTGCATTAATTTACATTTATCTGTATTTAGAGGTAGCTGCCATTCTTTACACCAATCACAAATCCTGTCCAAGTCATCTTGTTTCCTCCTACAATCACTCAACGACGACACCTTCCCGTACACCACAGCATCATCAGCAAACAGCCGCACATTGCTATTCACCCTATCCAAAAGATCATTTATGTGGATAGAAAACAACAGCGGACCTACCACACTTCCCTGGGGCACTCCAGATGATACCCTCACCTCCGATGAACACTCACCATCGAGGACAACGTGCTGGGTTCCATTACTTAAGACGTCTTCGAGCCACTCCAATACTTGGGAACCAATCCCATATGCTCGTACCTTAGTTAGGAGTCTGCAGTGGGGCACCGAGTCAAACGCTTTCCAGAAGTCAAGGAATATGGCATCCGTCTGATACCCTTCATCCATGGTTCGCAAGATATCGTGTGAAAAAAGGGCGAGTTTCGTTTCGCAGCAGCGATGCTTTCTAACAATTTCTCTGTCTCAAGGAAATTCATTATATTCGAACTGAGAATATGTTCGAGAATCCTGCAACAAACTGATGTTAAGGATATTGGTCTGTAACTTTGAGGATCCGTCCTTCTACCCCTCTTATATACAGGCGTCACCTGCGCTTTTTTCCAGTCGCTCTGGACTTTACCTTAGGCAAGGTTCATCGTTAGACTCATAGGCAAATTGCTTTTTCACTCTCCTGGGACGAATTTTAATTCATTTTGAAAGTTTGAGTTGGATGCAAGTTATTCAGAAAAGACTTTTGCCTCAGTTGTCACACTATTAAAGCACTTTTCTGAGCTCATCTCCTTCAGAAAAGCTGTCAACTCTTTCAACTAGAACGATAACACTATGTAGGTTCACTGCAATTCATCGTTACGCTCCGTTGATCTGGTAGGTTCTAAACATAACAGACCACTGTACAGCAAATGTATCAGAATTTTTGTAGTTTTATTGAAATGGCGGCAGCACTGTTTCTTCCAAAAGCATCTATTTTAGGATCTTCGCAAACTTCATAATCAGCGTCATGAACTGATTCAATGTAGTATCTAAGAGGCTCCAAGGCATCTATTCGACTTCCCTACGGGAACCCGTGCGAGGATTTACTGTCAGATTAGCTACAAGCTTCTTCAAAATACCCCGTAGATAGGCAGATAAAAAAATCAAATGTGTGTGAAATCTTATGGGACTTAACGGCTAAGGTCATCAGTCCCGAAGCTTACACACTACTTAACCTAAATTATCCTAAGGACAAACCCCATGCCCGAGGGAGGACTCGAACCTCCGCCAGGACCAGCCGCACAGTCTATGACTGCAGTGCCTGAGACCGCTCGGCTAATCCCGCGCGGCTAGGCAGATTGAAAGAGAACTGAAAACTTCTTGAAGTGTACGTAAAAAATTGACATCAACAGGATATGATAGCGCTGCATCGTTCACGATATTGTTTAAAAAATAAACTACATATAAAACAGAAAATGGTCAAGGGTTAAGACCTTTAATCCATTTTTGAAAACCGATAATCTTACATTTCATATTTGAATGGTTATCATATCCATGGCTTCGCATATTTGTCACAGACATCTGACATCTTACCAACTCCTTTAAGACAGCACCGGTTACATATTTACTAGTAGCGCCTGAATTTATTCACCAGTTGTATCAGTAACTGGGATAAAGACAAGGAAATGTTCTCTCATAGTTATTTCTTTACCATGCTCTGCGTGACCAAAACAAATGACCAACATTTTTTTCTGTGTGAATCACGTCAGAAGAAAAGTTTAAGGCACACTGCCTGACAAAAAAAGTGAAGGGCATAAAAGACATGGTCTGATTTACTTTAGCTTCGCATACATACATAGCATCAGCGAGTATATGTAATCAAATTTTGGGAATACATTTCTCTGAGTAACATATGAAGATTTTGACATAGCAAGAACACAAGTTACGTAAACGCGACATAAGTCATTACAAATGTGAAATGCTGGTATACGATGTAGCCTCCAGGATGTTGAATGCAAGCAAGCAGATGTGCGTGTATTGTGTTGGACACGAGCCAAATGTCAGTTTGTGGGATGGAGTTCCATGCCTATTGCAGTTGGTTGGTCACTACAGGGACGATTAATGCAGTTGCTGATGACGCTAAAGTTGTTGTCCCATGATGTCCCATATGTGCTCGATTGGAGAAAGTTATAGTGATCAAGCAGGCCAAAGCAACATATCGACACCCTGCAGAGTACACTGAGTTACAACAGCGATATGTGGGCGAGCATTATCCTCTTGGGAAACACCCCATGGAATCAGAATGAGATTTTCACTCTGCAGCGGAGTGTGCGCTGATATGAAACTTCCTGGCAGATTAAAACTGTGTGCCCGACCGATACTCGAACTAGGGACCTTTGCCTTTCGCGGGCAAGTGCTCTACCAACTGAGCTACCGAAGCACGACTCACGCCCGGTACTCACAGCTTTACTTCTGCCCGTATCTCGTCTCCTACCTTCCAAACTTTACAGAAGCTCTCCTGCGAACCTTGCAGAACTAGCACTCCTGAAAGAAAGGATATTGCGGAGACATGGCTTAGCCACAGCCTGGGGGATGTTTCCAGAATGAGATTTTCACTCTGCAGCGGAGTGTGCGCTGATATGAAACTTCCTGGCAGATTAAAACTGTGTGCCCGTCCGAGACTCGAACTCGGGACCTTTGCCTTTCGCGGGCAAGTGCTCTACCAACTGAGCTACCGAAGTACAGAAGTAAAGCTGTGAGTACCGGGCGTGAGTCGTGCTTCGGTAGCTCAGTTGGTAGAGCACTTGCCCGCGAAAGGCAAAGGTCCCGAGTTCGAGTCTCGGTCGGGCACACAGCTTTAATCTGCCAGGAAGTTCCGACCCCATGGAATGTTGTTCATGAATGGCAGCTCAACACTTCGAATCACCAGACTGACGTTTAGTTTTCCAGTCGGGGAGCTCGGGCTTGTCACGAGAGTGCTTCTGGTGTCATACGAAATCGCACCCCAGACCGTAACTCCAATGTAGATCCAGTGTGTCTGACATGCAGGCACGTTGGGTGCAGGTCCTCAGCCGGCCTCCGTTGAACCAACACACGGCCATCATTGGCACCGAGGCAGAACCACTTTTCATCGGAAAACGCAACAGACCTCCGCCCTGCTCTCCAATGAGCTCTCGTTTGGCGGCAATGAAGTCGCAAATTGTAGTGGTTTGGAGTCGGTGGAATGGAATCTACAGGTAGTCTGGCTCGGGGCTTTCCTTGAGCGAACTGATTTGTAACTGTTCGATGTGTCACTGTGGTGTCAACTGCTGCTGAAATTGCTGCTGCATATACTGTACGATACGCCAGAGCGGACCGTTGTGGCCGAACGGATCTAGGCGCTTCAGTCCGGAACCACGCGGCTGCTACGGTCGCAGGTTCGAATTCTGCCTCGGGCATGGATGTGTGTGATGTACTTAGGTTAGTTAGGTTTAAGTAGTTCTATGTCTAGATGACTGATGACCTCAGATATTAAGTTCCATAGTGCTTACAGTCATTTGAACCATTTTTGAACGATTTGATACGTCATAGCCATACGCCTCTCGGTAGTACCACGTGACCGTCCAGAGCGCGGTCTTAAGCAAACAAGATTTTCATCCTCATTGTGGGGCTACTAGTGTCACTATGATGCGTCTGGCGGGAAATCTGAATAGACATCATCTTTGAGATATAGAAACACACCTATCAACCTTCGTTTACGTCATAGAACTGCTTCTGGTTGTTGCAATTTTTTTCCGTCAGTGCACATGACTAGAGTTGCAATTCTGTGTGACAGGTACAACGGACATCAGAGTGCATCAGTGTTGTTCTTGTTTAGCGTTGATGTCAGACCTAGTTGGGTAGACCATATATACGGTGTAAGAGTAGCGTCAGGAGTTGAGCAGTCACTGCGAAGGACACGGAGATGCGGCGTGCTCTAGTGGGACAGCCCTGTCACCACCTGACGAAGTATGAAATTTGCCTCATTGTAGGTCTCTGTTTGGCTCGCTGGGCGAATAGGGCTATATCCAAATTTGTGGGGCATTCGGGTGTAAAATTGGCCCAATGTTGGACTGCAAGAGAACATGACGGAAGGCATACCTGTTGTCAAGTTTCCGGTCGATCACGTCTGATCACCACAAGGGAGGTCGCCGTGTTGTGCACCAGAAACATCGTAAGCCCTTCACATCTGCGCCTGCCATCCGAGAACAGGTAATGAACTTCCTGCAACATTCTGTGTCATTAAGCACCAATGACGGGAAACTAGCAGCAACCTACTAGGAAATTACTGTCCTACACATCGGTTGGCGTTAACACCACAACACAAACGGCTGTGACTGAAGTTGTACCGTGACCGCGAAGCAGTGACTGCTAATGAATCGCGTCGCGTTGTTTTCAACGATGAATTGCGGTTTTGCACTACCCCGGATGAACATCGTGCCGAGTATGGCGACGACCTGGGGAAAGGTCCCATTCCTACAAGTATTGGAGAGGCACATCGATGTTGCTCCTGGCGTCATGGGATGTGGACGTATAGGTTGTGACTTCAGGTCACGACTGGTAGTGACTCAAGGAACTCTGGTAGCACAACTATACAAGAACTTCTTGCATACTCAGGAGTTACAACTCATGCGACACTGTCGCGGTGCTATTTTGCAACAGGCCAATGCTCGCCCACTCGCGACACGTCTCTCTATGAAGTACCTGCGTCATGCCGAAGTACTCCGGTCGTCAGCAACATCCATAGATGTGTGCCTCCAATAAAACATGAGTGAAATCAGCTCAGTAGCCAACCCTGCCCCGCAAACAGTATATAGGTTGTCAAAGACGAGCTACAGCAGCTGTGGACCAACTTGCCTCGGGAGAGGATACAACGGCTTTCCGTGAGAATCAGTGCATGCCTCCAGGCCAGACGGGATGCGACATCATAACGACAAGAGGGTTCGTGGTGCAAAGACCTTTCTAAACTTGAATCTAGTTTGTAATACACTACTGGCCATTAAAATTGCTACACCAAGAAGAAATGCAGATTATAAACGGCTATTCATTGGACAAATATATTATACTAGAACTGACATGCGATTACAATTTCACGCAATTTGGGTGCATAGATCCTGAGAAATCAGTACCCAGAACAACCACATCTGGCCGTAATAACGGCCTTGATACGCCTGGGCATTGAGTGAAACAGAGCTTGGATGGCGTGTACAGGTACAGCTACAGCTGCCCATGCAGCTTCAACACGATACCACAGTTCATCAAGAGTGGTGACTGACGTATTGTGACGAGCCAGTTGCGCGGCCACCAAATTACCAGACGTTTTCAATTGGTGAGAGATCTGGAGAATGTGCTGGCCAGGGCAGCAGTCGAGCATTTTCTGTATCCAGAAAGGCCCGTACAGGACCTGCAACATGTGGTCGTGCATTATCTTGCTGAAATGTAGGGTTTTGCAGGGATCGAATGAAGGGTAGAGCAACGGGTCCTAACACATCTGAAATGTAGCGTCCACTATTCAAAGTGCCGTCAATGCTAACAAGAGGTGACCGAGACGTGTAACCAATGGCACCCCATACCATCACGCCGGGTGATACGCCAGTATGGCGATGACGAATACACTCTTCCAATGTGCGTTCACCGCGATGTCGCCAAACGCGGATGAGACCATCATGATGCTGTAAACAGAACCTGGATTCATCCGAAAAATTAAGTTTTGCCATTCGAGCACCCAGGTTTGTCGTTGAGTACATCATCGCAGGCGCTCCTGTCTGTGATGCCGCGTCAAGGGTAACCGCAGCCATGGTCTTCGAGCTGATAGTCCATGCTGCTGCAAACGTCGTCGAACTGTTCGTGCAGATGGTTGTTGTCTTGCAAACGTACCCATCTGTTGACTCAGGGATCGAGACGTGGCTGCACGATCCGTTACAGCCATGCGGATAAGATGCCTGTCATCTCGATTGCTAGTGGTGCGAGGCCGTTGGGATTCAGCACGGCGTTCCGTATTACCCTCCTGACCCCACCGATTCCATATTCTGCTAACAGTCATTGGATCTCGACCAACGCGAGCAGAAATGTCGCGATACGATAAACCGCAATCGCGATAGGCTACAATCCGACCTTTATCAAAGTCGGAAACGTGATGGTACGCATTTCCCCTCCTTATCGGGGCATCACAACAACGTTTCACCAGGCAACGCCGTTCAACTGCTGTTTGTTTATGAGAAATCGGTTGGAAAAGTTCCTCATGTCAGCACGTTGTAGGTGTCACCACCGGCGCCAACCTTGTGTGTATGCTCTGAAAAGCTGATCATTTGCATATCACAGCATCTTCTTCCTGTCGGTTAAATTTCGCGTCTGTAGCACTTCATCTTAGTGGTGTAGCAATTTTAATGGCCAGTAGTGTAGCTGAAATAACATCACATAACCTCTCAACCGATGAAATTTTAATGTAGTTTCCTCCTCTCCTTCTTGATGCTTCACTTTTTTTTCAGGTAGTGAAACTGAACAGTATGTTGGTTTTTTAAGTGCAATTGCAGGGCCATCTTACATGAGGATAACAGAGTGATTAATCCATTTTGTATTACTTTACTGAGACACTGATACGTCGTTTAATGAGAACTTATTCTTTCAAAACAATGTTTCGATACAACATCAAATGTGGTGATGTGGTCTTTGAATTGCAAGAAATTCCCGTCATATTCTTTCGATAAATATTGTTTCGCGAAACGCCAACCTCTGTGTCCCCAGGAACTGTGTTACTCAAAGTAACCTTTTTAATACCTTATGCTAATGTTCAGATTCACCCTGATTATCTGATTTTCGTCATCAAGCATTTTCCGTAGACGCAAACGTAAGCGTAATTCTCGCCATGATTGGTACGGATTTCCAAAGTTTGGAAATTTTTCGTATTGAGCTAGAAATTCGGACTCATTTTTCCAGAGTGAAAACCATGATAAATTCAGCACTGAACAGTTTTCAACAAAAAATAAAACTGGAAGTCTTTGAAAGAGAATAAATGAGCCACTCTCTGCGGATTTATTCGCCGTTAAACAGTTTTTTGCAGTTTGCTGGAGTAAAGCTTCTACATCAGTTACTTGAAAAGCGCCTCTTTATGCGAAAGTCTGTCATGTGTCATCAGTTATTTCATGTGAATGTTGTCCACAGTCAGACGATAGGTTACCGATACGTTAAGCATTGGCGCAGACTCAAGCAATGGTTAAAATTAATAAATTACTCTTTCTTCTTTTCCCTGGAATACAAAATGCAATTTTTTAAAAGTTAAATAAACAGTTAAACAGCTCACGTCCCTATCAATGAGGTGAAAACTTGACATGGTACACACACCTTAAAAGTGTGAAAAGAAAAAAGTCAAGAAATCACTATTTTTTTATTCTTCTGCAGAGCCGCACAGATCTACGCTATTGTATGTAATGGAATAGGAATATATGTCTGAATACCTGTGCCTTTTTACTCAATGCGACTGCAAATTGTTTCCAGTCCATCATTTAAACTTTGTTTGTACTTCCACAGATTGTTAATATTCTGTTAACCATAAATATTTGCATGTCATATTTTCTTGAGCATTTTTTCTTATGTACAATAATCTCTAAAGTTTAGACGTGCTCGTGTAGCGTAACGCGCAGCCAGCTAGCTAGCTATACAAGTTAAATTACCCAGACTCGGATCGAATTCGTGTTGAGCATTAACGGCCGCGGGCCTGCGTGTGGTTTTAGGCGATTTCCCATACTCATTTAGACAAATTCCGTCTCGGGAAACACAAACAATTAAAATACGATAACACACAGAACAAAGATTATACGATTCACATACGGATGTCGCTCACGACTTCCGTTCCTTAGGTTGCCTTGAAAATTGTGACACCAGAAAGTGCATTTGTCCACAAAGTTAAATAATAAAAATATAATTTACCAAATGCTGAAGTAGTGGACTATGTACTACATACACGATTGTATGCTCTCAGTGACAGACAGTAGCAAGGTGACACGTCTACCAATCCAATTTCTTTCCCATCAACACTGGACCCCGACACAGCCACACTTACAAATTCAGCATTTCTCAGACATTGTTTATAGGAATGTATTTGAAATAAAAGCTCACTGAGCAACTGCAGTTACAGTGATCGAAAAGAATTGTAACACCGGAAAATAATTAATGTGGAGTAATGACATTTTGGGAACACATCTGTCAAGGTAATATTTTTAAGTGAGTAACAATGCAAGGCGCAGATTAATGTAAGCGCGAGATAAGCCATTGCGGATGCGAGATGTTGGTACATCAATAACCGGTGTAGCTGCCAAACCGTTGAATGCAGGCATGTAAACGTGCAAGTGTTGTGTTGTAGATGTGCAGGATGTCAGTTCGTGGGATGGACTTCCACGCCTGTTGCTCTTGGTCGGTCAATACAAGGCCGCTTAATGCAGTTTGTGGAAGACGCTGAAGTTGTCCGATGATATTCCGTATGTGCACGATTGGAGACAGTCCTGGTGATCGAGCAAGCCAAGGCAACATGTCGATGCTCTGTATAACACGTTGAGTTACAACAGCGATGTGTGGGCGAGCACAATCCTCTTGGGATACACCTTCTGGAATGCTGTTCCTGAATCACAGCGCAACACGTCGAATCACCAGACTGACGTAGAGTTTTGCAGTCAGAGTGCGTGGGCTAATTACGAGAGTACTGCTGTCATACGTAACTCCAGATGTAGATCCAGTGTGCGTAGCATTTAGGCACGTTGGGTGCAGGTCCTCAGCTGGCCTCCCTTTAACCAACACACGGCCATCACTCGCACCGAGACCGAACCAGCTTTCATCAGAAAACACAACAGACCTCCGCCCTGTCCTTCAATGAACTCCCGCTTGACGTCAACGAAGTCGCAAATGGTAGTGGTTTGGAGTCAGTGGAGTGTACTCTACAGGGCGTCTGACTCGAGGCTGTCTTTCACGTAACCGGTTTGTAACGGTGCGATGTGTCACTGTGGTGGCAACTACTGCTGAAATTGTTGGTGTACATGCAATACTATGAGCCAGAGTCATACGCGAACACGATGGTCTTCCCTCTCGGTAGTGCCACGTGGCCGTTCGGAGCCCGGTTTTGTTGCGACTGCAAATTATCCTGACAACAGCTGCCAGCACTCATGCACAGTGGCTACATTTCTGCCAGGTATTTCTGCAATGTCGCAGAAGAAACATCCAGCTTCTCGTAGCGACCTCGTTCAAACTGTGTAAGGTGTTGACAATGGTGGCTTTGTCGCCTTAGAAGCACTCTTGACTAACATCAACTCACCAGTCCTAGTCTGAAACGTAACTAAAGCTCGCGACCGTTACATCGTACATTTAAAGCAAACCTGATTTTCGTCCTCATTGTGGCGCTACTAGTGCTACTCTTATGCGACTGGTGCGAGTTTTGAACAGATATCATCTTTGAAATATAGAAACACACCTACCAGTTTTCGTTTATGTCGTACAACTCCTTCTTGGTGCTACGATTTTTTTCCTGTCAGTGTTTGTGTTCACGTAATAAACTGAAAATAACTCCACTGTATAAACACTAGCCCACTGAAGTTATTTTGTCTAGTTTCATAAGAGAACTGGGAAAGAACAGTCTGTCTGTAAACTGAAAAGCGAGCAGAGCTCCTCGTGAAGGAAGTGGCCTTCCCCAGAAGAACTCTATAACTGCCGCACAGGATGATTAAGAATCAAATTTACGCTGAAGCAGTATAGGGTAGTGTGCAGAGCGTTACGTAGAATCTGTACATACCCTTTTTTGCGTTTGTATTGCTAGCATCTCATTTTTGTGCTCCATGTAGTGCTAACACACTTCGTGGAAAATTAACCTCCCCCCCCCCCCCCGGCCCCCTCCATCCCTCTGTGAATATCTGGGCACCGTGTTGCCAGAGTTATTCATAAGGTGAGCTGTGGAAGGGTCGGTATAACTTTGTAAAACACACTGTGGTTGCTTTTTGCGACGTAGTGCGGAAGAGAGAATGGGAAATTGCCCGCTCGCCCTTCATTTTGCAGACTTATGAAGGAGGGAAGTGCATGAGGACAATACGCTGACTACCTTTCTTCACGCTTCTATCCTTCACCCCAGTGTTTCCATCCTCTTAATCCCTGAGAACACAGTTTATCCCTTAATACGGTTCTACTGCAGTTAGATGTGGTGCACACAGTTAATATTTGCTGTTAAACAACTTTATTTAACGTTAAATATTAATTTTATACTATTGAAAAAAGTGTGTGAAACCTTACGGGACTTAACTGCTAAGGTCATCAGTCCCTAACCTTACACACTAATTAACCTAAATTATCCTAAGGACAAACACACACACCCATGCTCGAGGGAGGACTCGAACCTCCGCTGGGACCAGCCACACAGTCCATGACTGCAGCGCCTCAGACCGCTCGGCTAATCCCGCGCGGCTATACCATTAAAGCTCTATTTTTAATGATCTGTGATTTCTTCATCCCCTGCAACGTTGAAATTATTAGTCCTAGAGAAAAACTGAATAGGACCTTTTTCGTAAGAAATATAATGCAATTTAATTTCGTAGTGGGAAACATTATAACTAAATGCTGTGGTTTTGTAGTTATTAGAGAAAAACCTAGATAAATGGCTTTTACACACTCCCTCCATCCCCTAGCTCACACCACACTGGTTAGGATTTTCAGTACGTTGCTCATGACACTCCCTCGTACCACTATACAAAAATTTGGGGCTTCACGAATTTATCCCCTGATTGGTCTCGTTGACTGGGCTGCAGGCCTCGTATCGGTAGAAAGAATGATGAGGGGCGATTCGTCACGCATATCGACCGAGACAGCAGAGCCAAGAAACACTTTCTACCAATACTGCTGAGTGATGGGAACATAAATGACAACTCTAAGAAGCTCTTGTCCTTTCCATTGGATGATATTTTGCTTTTTGTGACAAAAGCAGGGGTCTAATGAGCCTCGTAAGTCACAAAATTATACAGAGAATTAATTAATAGGCTAAAGTGCAAGGTGCGGGAGACTTCAACATTGGTGAAGAAAAAGAGAACTACGAATCAAAACGTCGACTATTTTACAGTCATTTCATTTTTTCTCGCTTTTAGTTTTTGCTAATATTTACTTGGTTACCCCAGTTCTTTCTTGGTCAATGTTCGTTAATGACGTTTCGTCTCCGTCTGGATTGACTGATATCGGTATACGAAAGACATTTACTGACAATAGCGACTCTTCAAACAGGAAACCGAAAATAGGATGCCCTGTTGCGTTGCCTCACAACAATCGAGTTGCCAAAGCCCAACGGAAAATTATCGGGAAGAAGATAATGAACAGTTTGTACAAAATACCAAATTATGTAGAGATAGAATAGAAAATCCATGTCACAATTTTGTAGTGAAAGTGAATGAGGCGAGATATTGTACACATCTCAACAACAGAGAAATGAATAGGCCTAATGAGACCATAGTGTTCAATGTTAATTAGGCTCAAATGGCTCTGAGCACTGTGGGACTTAACTTCTGAGGTCATCAGTCCCCTAGAACTTAGAACTACTTAAACCTAACTAACCTAAGGACATCACACACATCCATGCCCGAGGCAGGATTCGAACCTGCGACCGTAGCGGTCACGCGGCTCCAGACTGCAGCGCCTAGAACCGCTCGGCCATTCCGGCCAGCGTTAATTAGGAAAACACACTCAAAATAAGTTAATTCACACAGATGTCAGTACGAGTTAACAATGTGTGACATCAGATAATTAGGAACATTCAGCTGAAAACAGCTTGCAGGGGAACAGCATCAAGGCCGAAAGTCACAGTATCCCCACCTACAGTGACATGACGGAAGTCACAGGATACCTGCTGAAAGCGTGTCGGTCCTCCTTTTGTCTGACGTAGTGGAGTAACTCGACGTGGCAGGGCCTCAACAAACCGCCGGAAGTCCGCTGAAGAAATATTGAGCCATGTTGTCTTTATAGCCATCCACTCCATTGCGCAGGATTTTGTGCAGGAACTGACCTTTCGGTTGTTGTGGTCTTCAGTCCTGAGACTAGTTTGATGCAGCTCTCCATGCTACTCTATCCTTTGCAAGCTTCTTCATCTCCCGGCAGCTACACAACATACATCCTTCTGAATCTGCTTAGTGTATTCATCACTTGGTCTACCTCTACGATTTTTACCCTCCACGCTGCCCTCCAATACTAAACTGGTGATCCCTTGATGCCTCAGAACATGTCCTACCAACCGATCCCTTCTTCTAGTCAAGTTGTGCCACAAACTCCTCTTCTCCCCAATTCTATTCAATACCTCCTTATTAGTTATGTGACCTACCCATCTAATTTTCGACATTCTTCTGTAGCACCACATTTCGAAAGCTTCTATTCTCTACTTGTCCAAACTATTTACTACTTTAAGTGTCTCATTTCCTAATCTAATTCCCTCAGCATCACCCGACATAATTCGACTGCATTCCATCATACTCGTTTTGCTTTTGATGATGTTCATCTTATATCCTCCTTTCAAGACACTGTCCATATGCGCTCAACTGCTCTTCCAAGTCCTTTGCTGTCTCTGACAGAATTTCAATGTCATCGGCGAACGTCAAAGTTTTTATTTCTTCTCCATGGATTTTAATACCTACTCCGAATTTTTCTTTTGTTTCCTTTACCGCTTGCTCAATATACAGATTGAATAACATCGGGGATAGGTTACAACCCTGTCTCACTCCCTTCCCGTCCGCAGCTCGTGGTCGTGCGGTAGCGTTCTCGCTTCCCACGCCCGGGTTCCCGGGTTCGATTCTCTTCGGGGTTAGGGATTTTCTCTGCCTCGTGATGACTAGGTGTTGTGTGCTGTCCTTACGTTAGTTAGGTTTAAGTAGTTCTACGTTCTAGGGGACTGATGACCACAGATGTTAAGTCCCATAGTGCTCAGAGCCATTTGAACCACTCCTCTCCCAACCACTGCTTCCCTTTCATGCCCCTCGACTATTATAACTGCTATCTGGTCTCTGTACAAATTGTAAATAGCCTTTCGCTCCCTGTATTTTACTCCTGCCACCTTCAGAATTTGAAAGAGAGTATTCCAGTCAACATTGTCAAAAGCTTTTTCTGAGTATACAAATGCTAGAAACGTAGGTTTGCCTTTCCTTAATCTACCTTCTAAGATACGTCGTAGGGTCAGTATTGCCTCACGAGTTCCAATATTACTACGTAATCCAAACTGATCTTCACCGAGGTCGGCTTCCACCAGTTTTTCCATTCCTCTGTAAAGAATTCGCGTTAGTATTTTGCAGCTGAGACTTATTAAACTGATAGTTCGGTAATTTTCACATCTGTCAACACCTGCTTTCTTTGGGATTGGAATTATTATATTCTTCTTGAAGTCTGAGGGTATTTCGCCTGTCGCCGCGCGGGATTAGCCGAGCGGTCTGGGGCGCTGCAGTCATGGACTGTGCTGCTGATCCCGGCGTAGTTTCGAGCCCTCCCTTGGGCATGTTTGTGTGTGTGTTTGTCCTTAGGATAATTTGGTTAAGTAGTGTGTAAGCTTAGGGACTGATGACCTTAGCAGTTAAGTCCCATAAAATTTTACACACATTTGAACATTTGAACATTTTGCCTGTCTCATACATCTTGCTCACCAGATGGTAGAGTTTTATCAGGACTGACTCTCCCAAGGCTGTCAGTAGTTCTAATGGAATGTTGTCTACTCCCAGGGCCTTGTTTCGCCTCAGGTCTCTGTCAAACTCTTCAAGTAGTATCATATCTCCCATTTCATCTTCCTCTACATCCTCTTCCACTTCTATAATATTGTCCTCAAGTACATCGCCCTTGTATCGACCCTCTATATTCTCCTTCCACCTTTCTGCTTTCCCTTCTTTGCTTAGAACTGAATTTCCATCTGAGTTCTTGATGTTCCTACCTTTCGGTTATGTCCCATTAATGTTCGGTGGGATTCGTGTCGGGCGATCTGCTTGGCCAAATTATTCGCTCGAATGGTTCAGAATGTTCTCCAAACTAGTCGCGAACAACTGTGGGCCGGTGACAATGCCATCGTAATTTAGGAACATAAAGCCCATAAATGGATGCAAATGGTCTCCGAGCAGTCGAACATAACCATTTCCAGTCAATGATCAGTTCAGTTGGAAATGAGAACCCAGTACATTCCATGTTAACATAACCCACACCATTATGGAACCACCGCCAGCTTGCACAGTGCATTGTTGCCAACTTAGGATCAAGGCTTCGTGGTAACTGCACCACACTCGAACCCTATCATCCGCTCTTACCAACTGAAATGTTGACTCATCTGAGCAGGTCACGGTTTTACGGTCATCTGTTGTCCAACTTATACGGCCACGAGTATAGGAGAGGCGCTCTGCTGGCGTTGTAGTGCTGTTAGCAAAGCGACTCTAGTCGGTCGTCTGCTGCCATAGCCCATTACTGCCAAATTTCGCGGCATTGTCCTAACGGATACTTCCGTCGTACGTCCCACATTGATTTCTGCGGTAATTTCACGCAGTGTTGCTTGTCTGTTATCGCTGACAACACCACGCAAACGCCGCTGCTCTCGGTCGTTAAGTGACGGCTGTCGGCCACTGCGTTGTCCGTGGTGAGAGGTAATGCCTGAAACTTGGTATTCTCATCACACACTTGACACTTTGTGTCTCAGATCATTGAGTTCCTTAACGATTTCCGATACTGAATGTTCGATGCGCCTAGACTACCATTCCGCGTGTTTGTTAACCCCCGTCGTGCGGCCATAATCACGACGGAAACCTTTCCACATGAGCCATCTGAGTGCAAATGACAGCTCCGCCAATGCACTACCATTTTATAACTTGTGTACTCGAAGCTACCACCATCTGTAAATATGCAGATCGCAATCCATTTAGTTTTGTCACCTCGGTACATGTCAGCAGACACGTTTGCTCTCAACTGCCGATCTGTTGCCGAAACAGAGGTTTTAGAGAAGTGTTAAATCATAATATTTTCTCAAATAACTAAGAACATACATTTGAGGGAAAGCAGTAATTGAAGATTTCAACATGTTAGTTATTCACCAAACCCTAGACTACAATATAGGTGCACAGATCGTGGTGTCATATACACAGGGAACACAGAGTCAGAATTTAGAGCAAGTAGTGCGGAAGCAAGTAACACCAAACCTATTCATGCCCATAGCAGGGTCAGAATACAGTTTTGAAAAAAGGCACACCACGAAGGAATTATCCGAATGTGACGGAAATAGATAGATGCAATGTACATATACAGACAAGACAACATTTTCAGAAAAAAATGAGGATCTATTCAAGAGAAAGAGCTTCACAAACTGAGCAAATCAGTGACGTCTTGGTCCACTCTAGGCCCTTACGCATGCAGTTATTCAGCCTGACACAGATTACCGAGCGAGGTGGGGCAGTGGTAAAATGGAATTGAGCGTATGGCACGGTTGGCCGAGAGGTCCCGTTCAGGGAAAATCGGCCGCGAAGTGCAACATTTGGCGACTTGCGCGCCAGTGATGAGCTTGAGATGATGGTGAGGACAACACAACACCCAGTCCACGGCCGGAGAAGAATCTCCAACCCAGCCGCGAATCGAAGTCGGACACGCTTGCATGGGAGACGAGCACGTTACCACCCAGCTAAGCAGGCGGACGACGCTGTAGTTAGCACACTGGACTCGCATTCGGGAGTACACCTATTCAATCCCGCGTCTGGGCATCCTGATTTAGGTTTTCCGTGATCTCCCTAAATCGCTTCAGGCAAATGACAGCATGGTTCCTTTGAAAGGGCACGGCCGACTTTCTTCCCCATCCTTCCCTAATCCGACGTGACCGATGATGTCGCTGTTTGGTCTTTTCCACCAAATCAACCCAACCCTGTCACTCATTGATAGAGTTGTTGGATATCCTGAGGGATACCGTGCCGAATTCTGTCCAATTGACGTATTAGATCATGAGGGTTTTAGAGGTTTTAGAGGGTCCTGCTCATAAGGCTCTAAATGTTCTCAAGTGGGCAGAGACCCGGTTCAAATGGCTCTGAGCACTATGGGACTCAACATCTTAGGTCATAAGTCCCCTAGAACTTAGAACTACTTACACATAACTAAACTAAGGACATCACACACACCCATGCCCGAGGCAGGATTCGAACCTGCGACCGTAGCAGTCCCGCGGTTCCGGACTGCAGCGCCAGAACCGCACGGCCACCGCGGCCGGCGAGAGATCCGGTGACCTGCCTGGCCACGGTAGCGTTTGGAAAGCACGAAGACAAGCAGTAGAAACTGTCGCCGTGTGCGGGAGGGCCTTATCTTGCTGAAGAGTAAGCCCAGGATGGCTTGCCATTAAGGGCAACATAATGGGGCGCGGAACATCTTCGACGCATCACTGTGCTGAAAGGGTGTCACGGGTCACAGCCAAAGGGGTAATGCTGTGAAAAGAAATGGTACCCCACACCATCACTCGTGGTTGTCGGGCAGTATGGCGGACAACAGTCGGGCTGGTATGCGACTGCCGTCCGAGGCGCCTCCACAGACGTCTTCCCGGGTCATTGGGGCTCAGTTTGAAGTGGGACGCGTCACTGAAGACGATTTTTCTACAGTCAATGAGCTTCCAACCCGAAGATACATCTGGAGACGCAATGGACAGCGGTGGGATGCCAACCTGACTGTCGCCCGCTATAAGGTGCGACAACCAGGATTGATGATCTGGGGTGCCATTCCTTTTCACAGCCTTTTCTTAGCCGAGTCACCCTTACACGAAATCCATGCCAAGCCGAATAACTACTTGCATTAGCGCCAGAGGTGGACGAACTCATTAGTGACTTGCACAATTTGTGAAGCTTCTTCTCTTGAATAAATCATCCAACTTTTCTGAAATTGTAATCATTTGTTTATCTGTACATATGCATCACATTTACTGATTTTCGTTCAATTTTGATAATCTCTTCGTGTTGTGTCTTCTGTTTTTTCCCCTTAGAGTGTATTATTATGGATGATGATTTCGAAAGGGTGAATGGTTATCAACAATAGCTATAAATCACAGTAGAAGCTGTTCCCCGTGTTGTGAGTATAACCATTAAGTGCATACATTCGACCTGCAGAATCGGACAGTTTGAGCAAGGTGAATTTTACAAAAACTTCGAGACGTAAAATAGAGATTGTCTGTGCTCCTAGTTCATCTGTAGTGGTACCATAGTAGGCGAATGCTGTGACCGCCATTTTAATCTTTGTGACAATAAACCTGCAGTGAAACTTCCTGGCAGAATAAAACTATGTGCCACCCTCAGACTCGAACTACGGACCTTTGCCTTTCGCGGGAAAGTGCCCTACCAACTTTTTTTACGCCTTTTTTGTGCTCTACCAACTTTTTTTAACAAAATATTAGAATAACATTAAACACAAGAAAATATAACATATTCTGTCTTCTTCCTTTTTTTTCAATAGTCTTTATTGAACAAACTAAGAGTGCATATACTGGGTGTAAACGGTATAAGGCGCCAAAATTATACAGATGGTACATCTCGGTGTGCTTGACAAAAAAGTCTAATGGCACTTTTTTGTATCATGTACTTTATTTTTGTAATATTAAAACCTGATGTTCGTAGGATAGATAGTATACGCATTTCTGTTTACGTAGTCAACCGACAGTACACGGCGTACCGAGCTTATTGCCTACAATGACGGGGTAGCCAGAGAAAGGCAACGAGCCGACCAGGGGATTGAAATCAGTAGACGTGTACAACGACGTGGTGTGATAATCAGGCGGTACCGAAAAAAGGAATGTAAACGATTTTTGGGTTGTCAAGAATGTGTAATTCGCTTTACGTGAATTGAATACAACCAGTCTGTTTCTCAACAAGTCGATAACGAAGGTTGTAGTAGTAATGACAAGCTAATATCAAACACAATGTATTTCCATTAGTACAAATTGAATCAATCACCAAGTAGACAGTTGTGCATTAATTACAATCAACTGTTTCGCCTTTTTACGGCAATGCCATAAAGAATACTAAATTCACATTATTTTCCTTCTGTACAACAACATCGTAACGAAAAGAAAACCCATTACTTCGTTTCCTCTTACACCAATACTACAATAAATGTTCGAAATGACCACCATTCGCTTCTACACATGCTTCATTACGGCGACCCCAGTTTCGTCGCACTCGTTCACACACATGCACATTGGCCTTTATGGTATTGGCAGCATCTAAAATCTTCTGCGTCAATTCGTCCACATTATTTACTGGCTCAGCATAAACAAGTTCCTTTATATGGCCTCAAAAGTAAAAATACAGTGGATTTAAATCAGGGTTGCGTGCTGGCTATCGATGTGGACCCGAACGCCCGATCCATCGTCCTGGAAATCGACTATCCAAAAATTTGCGTACTCTGTGACCAATGTGGGGTGGAGCACCATCGTGGAGGAACTACATGTTATGACGTATGCCTAACGGAATGTCTTCTAACAACGTTGGTAACAATGTTTCCTCTAGAAACGTTCGGTAATAGTTACCAGTCAAACGTGCAGGTAAAACATAGGGCTCAATAATGTAATTATCGAGCATACCCGCCCACACATTTACGGAAATCGTCGCTGAAAATGTGTTGCCACTACGTGGCGGGGATTGTGTACACTCCACATGTGCATGTTATGGAAATTAGTTATTCCGTCGCGAGTGAAACACGCTTCATTTGTGACGAGTATTTTGTTGACAAAATCATGCTGCGCACTGTGTAACAAAAACCACTCTGAGAATTCACGTCGTGGAGGGAAACCTTGTTCTTCCAATGTTTGTACGCGTTGAATGTGGTAAGGCCGCAGACGCTCCTCTTGCAAGGTGCGATGAACGACAGTGTGCGATATACCCACGTGGCGGGCGATGCTTCTAGTACTCTGAGAAGGATCCTCCTGGATGCGGTCCAGAATTCTTTCCTCGGCTTCCAATGTACGATCGGCGCGTTATGGGCCTCTGCCTTCTGCGCGGGGCAGAAAAGAGCCAGTATCTCTCAATCTAAGGAAATTAAATACGTACTCGTCAGTTGTATTCTATGATGATGTAACAAAAACGGAAAGCTTACCAGAACAGAAGATACGTTTCGCATACGGACGAAAATTTACAAAGGTGCAGATAACTACTGTACTTCATTAACATGTAAATGCATAATAATCGCATACAAGTAGAGAATTACAATGACACAAACCTTTGGTGCACAGCAGCCAATGTCTTTCGTGCAGGAAGTCTTCGTTGTGGGAAGCGTTCTCGTTAAATTCGTACAGCTGCCCTCGCAACACGTTTCGCCTCGCCATAAATTAAATGCTTATCGCATAGTTCAACTATAGTAAGTCTCCTTTCCATCCTAAGAGTTAACAGAGTTGCAATAACATCTACTGTCGTCCCTCGGTGTATTACAATGGAGCAGCCACTCAGGCCGCAGTTGCCTATGTGTTTACTACGTTTTACGCTCGCGATGTCAATACGCGCAGCGGGCAATAACAGGAACCGATTGCTTACGTACGTGCACGGCCAAGTATCTACTTTTCCAAAACCATTATCCTGAGACGAACTGTTTTTTTATGGGACAACCGTAGGAAATAGGCAAACATGTTACTAGACTTTTTTGTCAAGCATTGCGAGATGCGCCATCTGTATAATTTTGGCGCCTTATACCGTTTACACCCTGTATATACACTATGCAAGAGTTCTTGAAGGTACCATTTAAACATACACAAATGACTGTTAGTTAAACGAAAAATATTAGAGAAACATTAAATACAACAAAATATAACATATTCTGTCTTCTTCCTTTTATTTATTTATTTATTTATTTTTTGGTCGATGCATGAGAACGTGGATAAGGTTGTTGCTTCATGTGACAGGTAGGCATGGCACACCCCAACTTTGAGCGGGGTCAAGGAAGACGCTGCGGAGATAACCGGCAAAAGTTTGTCGGTAAGATGGTTTTCGGGTGAGGGTGCTATGCGCGATCACAACTTTGTACCAGAAGTCAAGGACTGTATGCGGACCACTCTGAAAGAGGTATTCTAAAGCCTGTCCTCGAAACCAGATTAGGGTATGGTGCTTAGCAAGAGGGAAGTGAAATGTCTGGGGCAACAACAAGAAATCCGGGGTTACCGTCGTTGGCGGAGCACGGAGGTAAAAGCCCACGATTCGTTGGATGAGGAGCCATACGTTTCGTTTCAGGGGGCACGTAAGACGGTGCTCGTCGGTGTCTTCGAGTTGACAGTCAGGGCAGAGTGGGGAGGTGGCCAGTCCTATGCGATAAAGTCGACTATTAGTCGAGAATTTGCCATAGACTAAAACATACCAGACTGCAGTCACAGACGACGGTAAAAAGGGTGCATGCACACACCCCCAAAATCGTTCGCCAGTTAATGTCAAGGTGCTGTAGCACCATGGGGTCGCAAGGGCTAGACAGCATAAACAAACGATAGTAATCTTTTGTACAGGGAGGACAGGTGACTGGAAGATCGGCCCGAACGTAGCTGAGTTCTATGAAACAATTGGCGACGTGGTACAATAATGGAGAAATAGGTGGCACATTGATCGGTGGATTGAGAGAAGCTGGTCGGAGGATATCTAAGAGACTGCGTGTTAAGCACGGAACCGGCCCCTGCCAGTGCCACAACATAATATGGACAAAGAATGCAGAAGATCGTGCCCGCACGTTGACGAGTCCGAGGCCACCTTTTGCGGGAGGCAGTGTTAGGGTGTTGTAGCGGACTTTGAAAAGTGCCCCTGCTGACACGAAATATCCAAAGGCTGATTTGATGTGGCGGCCAAGGAGTAACGGCATTGGGAGGATCTGGGCGACGTGTACCAGTTTAGGGGCAACATACATGTTGACATAGGACACACGTTGGAGTTGGTTTAAGTTACCGTGCACTTGACCGCGGACATGGTGCCGAATCGACTGCAAGAGCCGCCGGTAAGCGAGGGCCACTGTGCGGTGTGTGGAGCTCGTAAATTCGATACGCAAGTAACGAAGGGTGGTACTGATTGGGAGTGGGGTCGGCACCATAGCCGGGAGTCTGCGCCAAATGTGCATCATAGTCGATTTACGGACATTAAGAGTGCTACCAGAAAGATGTCCATACTGGTGGATCCATTGGATGGCTTCATTGAGTTCCGTAGAGGAACAGGTAAGAAAGAGGAGGTCGTCCGCATAAGCCCTGCAGTGAAAGGTGTAGTCACGCAAAGTGAGGCCCTGCAGTCTAGAGGTAAGACCAGTGATGAGGGGCTCAAGTGCAATGGCATATAGTAAAGTAGACGTAGGGCATCCTTGACGCACAGAGCGGCATATAGGAATCGGCCCTACGAGCCTCCCATTGACTTGTACCATCGAGACCGCGGGAAGTAGTAACCGGCGAATGGCATCGACAAAAAGTAATGGGAACCCCATCGTGTCGCCACCATGAGGAGGAATGGGTGTCGAACGCGGTCAAAGGCACTCGTGAAATCTATGGATACCAGTGCTGCACGAAGGCGACAAACCGACGCGAGCGCGATGAGGTCACGGCATTCTCCCAGGGCTGTTTGTAAGGTGGCCCCACAACCACGTGCAGTCTGCTCCGGTGAAAGGACCGTAGGTTAAACGGTGCGTATGCAAGCTCCTAAGAGGCGTGCATAGATTTTATAGTTTGCATTCATCAGTGTCAGGGGGCGATATGCAGAGACATGAGATCCACCCTTCGGCTTAGGCACAGGTAGAAGAATGCCAGTGACGAATTCAGGTGGAATTGGGAAGGATGGAGTAAAGAGTTCCTGAATCATTTCTGTCCAGCGAGGAAGCATTATCTTCGTGAACGCTCAGTAAAACTCCAAGGGGAGACCATCTGGTCCTGGTGATTTGTTCTTGGCCCCCTTGTTGATCGCATCTACCACCTCTTCTGCAGTGATGGCAGACATCGTGGACGTTGACTCCGCTACGGTAAGGGTCCGATCAGGGGAAGGACGGAAATCATCAGGAATTGGCGTTGCCATCGGTTCATCATCATAAAATTGGCGATAATGTTCAGCAAAAGCAGACACCACTGCCGCCTGTGTTGTGTGGTGAACACCGTCGGAGGTCGTGATGCTGGGGACGAAAAGTCGACGTCGACGACTATGGTTGGATGCGGCATGGATTGTGGATGAAGTTTCGTCGTGGCGGAGGTCCTGTCGCCGGGAACGCGCCACGACACCAAGCAGTCGTGCACGTTGGAGAGAGAGGAGACGAGCTTTAGTACGCTGTCGTTCCCTATGGGTTTCAGGTGATGGAGGGAGCGCATCGAGCTCACGGAGGACGGCGTAGTGAAAATTTGTGGTGTCTCGATGCCATGCTGCTGCTTCCTTGCCACATTGCATAAAGACCTTTCTGATCGCAGTTTTGGCACATTTGAGCCACCAATGGAACGTGGATGTGTACTGCGGGAGGCGTCTTTCGCAAGACGCACATGTAGTGGCAATACATTGTCGGCAGTGTGGATCATTAAGGAGGGAGGTATTTAGCTTCCAGTAACCTCTGCTGCGCCACACTGACTGAGGTGGCAGAGCCAGGGAACAAACGACGGCGCAATGGTCCGACAATGCAAGTGGCCATCGTTCAGCTTGGGCGACTTCGTTGCCAAGATGGGCAGAGACATAAAACCGGTCCAGTCTGCTCACAGAATGTGCTGTATAATGGGTAAAACCGGGGGTATTGTCATGAGTTTTCTCCCAGACGTCCACTAGATGAAAATCTTCGATTAAGGTGAGCAGCGCCGGGGATGGTGAATAACCAGGCATTTGGTCCTGCGGATGGAGGATGCAGTTGAAATCGCCACCCATGATAAGGCGGCCATAGCGTCAGAAAACAGGGGTGCCACGTCATGTCCGAAGAAAGTGGACCGCTGCCGACGGTTCGTGGAGCCAGAGGGAGCGTAAATATTGATGACGCGCATGTCGAAGATGGTAACAGCCATGTCCCGTCCACAGGGAAGGACTGTCGTGTCCTTGAGTGGGATTCCTTCGCGTATGCAGGAAGCCACTCCACGCCCTGATTGATCACATGTGGACGTGTATGAGTCTTAGCCGTAGACTGGTGGTAGTGTGGCAACGCGTACTTCCTGAAGACGGGCGACGTCGACGTCAGAGGCCCGAAGCATGTCACATAGGAGCTGAAGCTTGGGTGCAGTGCCGATCATGTTGATGTTCAGTGTGGCGAACCGGTACGTTTGTTTCAGTGGTGGTGGACGCGCATCTACCATCACCAAAGGAAGTATGAGGAGGGCACCGACAGGAAGTCTCGTCCCATCAGCTGCAGTGCGTCGCTTTTGATGTTAACAGGCAGCCTCGTCCGGCGGAGGCAACTCATCCGGAGGAGGGGGCGTATCTTCCTCAATGTCGTCGGCCCATGCTCCTGTGCCGTGGGTCTTTCCAATGTCAATGGGAATTGCGTCGTGGTGAGAGAGATCTGAAGTTATTTGCGGGGAGACAGGCGTCTCAACCTGCGATTGTGCGTGGCGACATCCATGGTGGTCCCGTCCAGCGAAACGACTTGTTCATCTCGAAAGCTGTCCGCCGACCTCTGCGTGGAAACGTCGGCTGGTTGGGTGTCGTCTTCGTCGTCGCGGGTGGCGACGCTGTGAGAGCCCGTGGGTGAACGGCGGCGGCGTTTGCGCCTACGTGGCGAGCGTTGTTTGCGCACATGTTCCTCAGTGTCGAACGACGGCAAGGAGGAGCGTCGACCTGGTTCGAAGGCGTCAGTGGGTACAATGAAATTGTCAAATAGGTGTTGTGAAGAAGTACTGGTCTCCTCAGCGTCCGGTGCGGGAGACTGTTCGGCGGCAAGGTTGTCAGGTGGGACGTCAGCACCGTCCGTAGGTGACTGGGACGGTGGGACGTGCCGATCGGAAGGACCGGGCGACGGACTGGACGAAACTGTAGACGTGGCAAGAGCCGCTGCGTAAGGGACCGGTAGCGTGTGACGGACGCTTCCGACAACGGGAGCTGCGCGACACGTCGTTGGATGCATTCAGACCGTAGATGACCTTCTTCCCCGCAACCGGAACGGGTCCGAGGTTGGCCGTCGTACATTATAATGGCACGGCAACCTCCGATACGTAGATAGGAAGGAACGTGTTTCTGCAACTCGATGCGGACCTGTCTAACACCGTTTAAAACGGGATAGGTTTGAAATTGTACCCATCGTTCGGCAACATGTTCCAGAACGTTGTCATAGGGACGGAGCGCCTCGATGACGACGTCTGCAGGTAGTTCGAACGGCAGTTCGAAGATCCTTATCGTCCGTGTGCCGAGACCTGCGTGATCGACGGTAACGGGTCCGACGTTGCCGTCGGAATGACAGAAGCGCAGTCCACGTTTTGCCTGTTGAAGCACCTTGTCGCACGCCGCATCGTTGATCATTTTGACGTTGGCGGTACTGCTAACTATGGACAAGTGGATACCAATTAGATCCGTTGGTGGTATTTTAACTTCATCGCGAATAAATCGTTCTACCTCCAGGGCCTTGGGTCGGGCGAAGTCGGAACAAAAGATGAAACGTAATGTCTTCTTCAGATAGTTGTGCGCCATGGTGGTCTAGAAGGAAAACGGCACTTACAGTGGTCGAAGTAAACACAAACACACGTTGCGCGCCTCGCCCGCAGCGCGCTGGCGCGTGACCGCCTCGCAGCACTGCCGGAGGCAGACTGTCTACCTTCCAAACTTCATTCTGGAAACCTTCAGTGACATTTTTTTACGTCTGGTATCGATTTTTCCGCAGGTCGATTTCACTAGATAGGATCGAAGCAGCGCGCCACGAAACTTGGTCCTGCCTGTGCAGATTGTGTGGAGCGTACTGTGGACAAGAGGACGAAGCCGGCGGTGGGTTCACGTGATGGTGTTTATGCCCAAAGCCGACGGCAGCCGGACCGATAGTTTTAGATATGCCTCCCCGCGGAAAACACACAAGATAGAGAGTGAGAATTGTAGGTTGTCGCTGGGCCAACTGAAAGTGGCGTGGGATGTGCGGGCCACACTGCATTGAAAGCTTAAGTCCCTCTCTCGGCCTCGGCGTCTGATCACCTTACGGAGTTTACTGGACTCTACAATCAAGTTGAAATTCTTCAGCTTTACTGAACTCTTAAATTCACTCGGTTATTATTTCGTTGGCTGTCGGTGACGAGCGACTAGCTGTTATTTTGAACTGCTGATTACAGCCCTGTCTTGCACCTTGCACTCGGCAAAAACTTAATTTCCAGAGTGCATTCTGCCAGGATTAAATTGTGTTCTATTTGTTATTAAGTTGTTGACCGATGTGGTAGTGATTGTTTAACTGTGTTTTTAATTACACTGTCAATTGCAGCCATTTGCTCGGCGAGACGGGGCAGTAGTGTTAATCCTTGTGTAATTAGCTTGCTTTATTACATATGAATTAATTGTGTCGCTCTGTCTGTTGTAGAAGCCCCCTAGTATTTGTGAAGCATTTAATTAATTTGGCACGGGGCGTGTCACACCGGCAGACGACACAAGCTGTCGTCAAAATTTGTGCTTCGGCCGGATGCGACAGAGCAGACGTCAGTTTATTGAACATATGGCCCCAATGGTTATTTGTGAAGCTGGGATAAAGCGCTGTGATGTATGTCATGTCAGCAAGGGATTTTATTTATACTGTCGTAATCATGTATAGTGTTTTTTTAATTAATATTTTTTAATACCAGAGCGATGGGTCAATATTCAATACGTTAACTGGCAAAACTTGCTCCTATAGTAGAAGATAAAGCTTGGCTGTGTGCCTTATATTATTGCTCTAAATGTCTGCTAAGCTGCGTGGTTTTTAAAAATTGATGTTTTGATTACAAGTACTGAATGCCGCTTCAAATGCTAGTATCTTCCATTTAGCTGTCCTGTTAGAATTTTCACGTTATTATGACCTACAGCACCCAGTGAAAATAATCTCAGTGACATTTAAACAACAAAATGTGCCTAGCTTATGATTTTGACGCCGATTGAGCCCCTCGCAATTATAAGAACCATACAGACAAAATGGTTCAAATGGCTCTGAGCACTATGGGACTTAACATCTCAGGTCATCAGTCCCCTAGAGCTTAGAACTACTTAAACCTAACCAACCTAAGGACATCACACACATCTATGCCCGAGGCAGGATTTGAGCCTGCGACCGTAGCAGTCGCGTGGTTCCAGACTGAAGCGCCTAGAACCACTCGGCTCCAGCGGCCGGCCCATACAGACAATCAAGAACATAAATATTAACTGCTGACTTCCCAAACATAGAAACATCACATTCGCTGTGTGAGGATACGTATTGTCAATAGAGAAGGTAACGGAAAATGTTTTCTCGGAGTTTTCATTCCGGCTGAGAGTGAGCTGCCTAGCGGAGCCCATCCAGGAAGGACTGTGTCCGCACATTTCTTAGTGTAGGCATTTTCCCTGGTAGTTTCCATGTAGTTAGTGTGTGGTGCCATTAATTTTACAATTCTTTTTGGAGCTATGTGCTATGAACTAGCGATAATAGCCGCTGTTTATTTTTATTAATTTTCTCACGTGAGTTCAGTGTGTATTATACGATCACTTATATAGATTAGATGAATGATAATTGAGGTAATTTCTTCTTTGAATAGGTTACCGAACCCTTTATAGCGCAGTATTTTATTTTCCAAAAAATTCTGGCACTAGCTGCAGTTCTAAAACCGAGAAGGCCCATCAACCCACCAACTTGTAATTGTAAGTATCCGTGCTCGATGAAATGATTTGCTTCTTCCCACTGCACTCATGAAGAGACTTACGAGGCCTCACGTCTTTAACCAAAAATGTACGACCCACTGCCGACTGTATCAAACCCTCGTTCTTGGAATGAGAGACAGGTTAATACTAACTACGTCTTGTCGGAGAAAGGAAAAAAATACCTTGAGTACATACAGATTTGTAAATCAGAGCTTCGTGACCGACAACTAGTAAGTCTGAATGCTTTACACTCTGCAGGAAATCTTGGATATAATTGAAGTGTTTAAGTATGGAAGTGAGAAAATGATGATGGCGTGGAGCCAGAATGATCACCACCTATGTGAGTGTGGAAAGGTCCAGTCTGTTATATGTCTATGAACAGTGATACAGCGAGTTGCACAGCCTAGTAAGGGCAACGGCTGCCTGCCTGCAAAAATCAGTGGATTATCGATAGCTTAAGATTTTACTTTTTTTCGACATATTTGGTTTTTGAGATATCCGTTCGTTTTGTAATGCCGAACCAGTATAATAAATAAACTGAATTACTGATGAAATAGAGAACCATCTGTCACAATGCGATCCATTCATTAGCAGTCCTTCGAATTAACAAGCTCGCAGTCTTTCACTGAAACTGTACTTATTTAGAAGTAATGAGAGTCCTTTTTTGGCTCTATATGACAGTCGCTTATAGCATGGACGAAAAAAATTGCATTAAAAAACTGTAACTGCGGTTAAAACTCTCCAGAGGTTCTTCCTCTGAATTTATCTCTGGTGACCTGAATAACAACGAGATATTAAACTATAAGCTACCAGTCCTTTGCATCTGTAACACGTCGCTAATTGGATACACTGTGCAATCAGCCTCTTTTCTAGCTCACATTTGTCAAGGATATGTTTCACAGTGAGCAGACTAGCGGGACTGAAAAAAGGAACGAATCTCTCCTGTTAACAAAAAAGGCGAGAAAACTTAAATACAGAACTACTCACCAGTATCACTTGTATCCACCTGTTGCAGGGTTCTATGGCATACTATTAGCTCAAACAATGTGACGTCTTTGACAAAAATAAGCTTCTCTCGAAGCATCAAAATTAATTCAACGAAAGTCACTCGAGCGAAACACAGCTTGCTTTAGTCATACGTATTATTTTGAAAACTATAGATGCAAGCCAACAGGAAATTTATGTCTTCATAGATTTCGCATAGCGCACCACATCCACAAGAAATAACTGAGAAACAGTCATTTGGAGTATCACAGTTATGCAGTTAGCTGGAGTTTTGTCAAGGGTGTTCACTGGGAGGTGGACTACAAACAACACTGTTAAAAGCAAGTAACGGAAAAAAAGCTGTACGGAAATATGCTACCCTTAAGCTAATTGCTTGTCCAAATAATCCTCCAATTATTATCGGCAGAGAATCGGTCAGTGGCTCCCATATTGAAGTCTGTGATACTGCACACTATATCTCTCTCGATGGGGAATATTTCTAGTGTGATTAGCCTGAGTATTGTATTGCAAGCGATAGAATAAGATTGTTCTACCAACGATATTGTCATCTGTATATTAACAATCACTTCCTGAATGTTTATTGTTTCGATAAAAGGCTTGTGTAAGGTAATTTCGGTCAGGAATTATGGAAGTGGACACACACCTGTCAGAGCTCTAAATTCTTTTCTTGTGTAGAGTATCTGAAGCTTCATTGTCAGCTTTCGAGGGAGTTCGTATAAGGTGTCTCTCCTAAGAGTCAAAATGGCTCTGAGCACTACAGGACTTAACATCGGAGGTCATCAGTCGCCTAGAACTTAGAACTACTTAAACCTAACTAATTTAAGAACATGGCACACATCCATGCCCGAGGCAGGATTCGAACCTGCGACTGTAGCGGTCGTCCGGTTCCAGACTGAAGCGCCTAGAACCGCTCGGTCACACCGGCCGGCCCTCTCCTAAGAGTCGTGTAGCTGGAGTCAGCTCAAACAAATGCTGCTCACCGCCACTTTCCTGCGACTTCTAGTATCGAAGGAAGATGTTGGTTTGTTTCCCGGTGAAAACAAAATGATTTTAAAGTGAAATTTAACGAAAACGTTCGACGGACTGATCCAAAATTAGTATAGTATGATATTCGGCTTATCGATATGTGTTAACAGGGACAGTAAAACACGAGGAATAAGCAGTACTCCAGCAGTGGCCAAATAGGGCCTGCTGTATGAAGACAGTGTGCTGTATGAAGACAGTGTGCGGCTATGCAGCAAGCGAGACGGGGTACGTCGGACAAGGAAGACGTGGCGAACAAATGTTTATCGATATGACAAGTGCTATAAGACAATGGAGTTGCCAGAAGACGCATCTCAGTTTTCTTTCCGCCACGCTGAACAGCAGAATACAACACGTGTGTGCCTTCGGAACTGATAGATATGATTTTGATAAAGGGTAAGTGTTGCTAAGGTTTTCTTGTACAATCATTCAGTTTAGTTGTTGTTACTGTAGTTTAACTTTCTGACATGACTTCGTTCTACGAATTTTATTTGTTTAGGCATATGTAATGAGGCTTCCAGGGAGGCAGCTCTGGTGTAAGCTGAAAGGTATCCGGAACGAAGCATCCTTATGCAGAAATGTCACGGGCTGTAGTTCGACGAACTCGAGACAAGGGGATTTGTACCCGGCGAAACGCCAGCGATGCAGACCTGTGTGAAATCGAAACAATGCCATTGCGTTGGATGCGGTACAGACAAATCTACAGAGCAGTACAAAGAGGCTCGCTAGGGATTTGCAAATCTGACGCTACGGTTCATCGAGTTTTGAAAGACTCAGACATGCACCCATACGCCGGCCCATGCACACAAAGGCCTTTAGTGGATGACAAGGATAGTCAGCTAATCTCTTGTCAGTGAGCATTAAGCTAACACACTAGGCTTCCGTAAACCCACATTGGTTGCGTAGGCAGATCATCAGCACCGATGGATC